>NC_088312.1:11427078-11734578 GCF_910592395.1 Lineus longissimus
GGCAGCTTGCTCAAACCAGTTCTGTAAATAGATTCTTTTAAATTGTTGTTCTTTTTGGTTCAATGTCACGAAAAAGTGGTCTTAGATTGAATTTCTTTGGTTATGCAACAGCAGGTTTGCAATTTTCTTTTCAGGTCAATTTTGTATACTACATGTAGCTTCTGTTCTGACTCTTGGAGTATTTTTCAATGCTTAAATAAAGGTCTGTCTATATCCTTTTCTTTTCCAGCATTTTGGCCAAAACAGATGTCTGAGATCTCGTCCTATTTTTGCCACCAGAGCAACACCCAGATGTCCTATCTGTACTTCAACATTTAGCAGTGTTGGAAATCTCAAGGTCCACATGAGAACACACTCCGGTGAAAAACCATTTGAGTGCAAGTTTTGCCCGAAAGCGTTTGTTTCAACAACGCACTTGAAACAGCACACACGGATTCACACTGGTGATAAACCATATGTTTGTCACATTTGTGGTAAGTCTTATTCCCAGGGCAGTCCTCTAAAGGTTCATCATATTCGATATCATACAAATAAAGCAGAATCTCTCTATTAAGGACACCCTCGGGACTGACAAGTGCTGTCCTTATTAGAGAGGTGTCCTTATTATAGTGGTCAAATTGAATGGAAACAACCAATTTGGGACCAAAACTAGTGTCCTTAATAGAGAGGTTATCCTTTATAGAGAGGTTTTCCTTAATAGAGAGGTGCCCGCTAAGGGAGGTTCCACTGTATCAACACGTGAGGTCCTTTTCATGTATTCTTAATGTGTTTAGGTTTTCAGTGCTCCCTGTTCTCATCATATTCAAAATAATGTATACATGTGAGGTCTGACAGGGGTCAAGAATGCAACAATTTCCCTTGGGGCATTTAAACAAACTTCGAGTTACTTGTGACGACACCGAGCATTTCCTGTGACATACAGTTCCATATTCTTTAGCATTTATCAAGGACCAATCAACTGTACAGGCCCTGTTAATTTTGTGCTTTTTGTAGTTCATAGTTGTAACTTTTTGGCAAATTTTAATGTTTTTTATCACATTTAATGCCACTATATATATAGGCATCCTAATAAGTTGAGGTTGAATTTCAATACATGTAACTAAAATATATGCAGTCCATATTGGCACTTTGTTAATTCCTGTTCTGACAAACAATGCCAACAAAAGTGTTATAGCTCAAATCCATAGGCCTACTCATGTTCATTTGGAGAGGTATTCTCAATTTGTCAAAACTGTACAGGTAAAAATTATTTGTGTATGATAATAGTCTATATATCTTCAGTTCCATAATGATTGTATGTAACTGCAAAAGATTCCTGTTCTATAAGGAAGAACAGAATCGCTCTTCGGAAAAAAATGTTTTCCATTGTTAAAGGGGGACTATAGGCAGGAGCAGAGAGGCTAATTTGGCTGTCTTCAAGTGACTAGTATACATGTACATTAAGGGCCATTGGTCATGGGACTAAATAAATTCCTTGTACAAGTGTGAATCATTGAATCATTTCAACGTACTGTGAGATATGAGAGACCCCTATTGGTGACTTTGTGTTGCTTTATCTAGCCTGCCTAGCTGCTGCCTATATTGTCCTTTTAAAGGTGAGCAGTGATTTTGTTGAAAAACAGTCGGACAAAATATCGTGCCATATTCTCCCTTTAGTTAGTCAGGAACTTGTCATGTTGAATTTGTAAACTTGTTTATCAAAAATTGTGTTTCTTTTGAATTTTTGAATTTCCTGACGTAGGCGGTGAAGGGCTGTTTGTACAGCAGGTGTAGGCTTACATGTACAAAAGCCATTAAGGTTGTACAAAAAGGTTTTCAGTCTTGACGTCTGAATATTGTGAAATATTTGCACTATACATGTTATAAGAATAAAGATTTTGTATTTCGTAACATTGATTGTTAGGTTATCTTTTGATTTAGCCCCGTGTTGTAAGCAAATTTGCTGTCACAGGTTATATATGCTGGCAGCATGTGACAATGCTTGGTGATGGTCCTGATCTGGTCATGACTGGTTGAACAGGAATTATGCAGGCTATTGACTCACAAAGTCCTCTTATGACATTGGCTAGTATACACCATGTGACCAGCAGCGACAGGGGAGTTAAGGGTTGATCACAGGTACACCATTTTGGCTAGAACTTGAAATCCTACAGCAATTAGAACTCCTTCAAAACATAGCGAATGCTCATTTCAAGGGCTGGAGTCAGTACTTTGTTTTCCAGAGAACAGCCTCCAGGGTTTTAAATGGGCATTCAATTCATTTGGAAAGAGTTTTAATTGCTTTAGGATTTTGAGGTCTAGCCAAAATGGCGGTACCTATGGTCAACCCTTAACACCACATCCACATTGCAACTATCACCGTGTCAGATCCCTATTGCAACTTACTTACATGTACTTACTTTAAGGACCCTTTGTGCCCTAGGTGGCACATGGGGCGTTCCCCAGGGTCCTCCACTCAAGTCTGTTGGCTGCTCGCTGTCTGGCTGCCTCCCACGTTAGGCCCTTCTCTTGAAGTTCCTTTGCCATGGAACGCCGCCAGGTCTCCTATTGCAACAGGTGGTGAAAAATTCCCACTCTGGAAGAACTGGTGGAGACTGTCTTTTGGACAAAGAAACACAGTCAATGAAATGAAAGAGGCAATTCACTTTGTCTTTTGAATTGGTACAGACGATCTCCCTAACTATAAACAAAATGGTTGACCGAGAAAATATTTTGGTCCATTTCTCTGTAAGGACACATTTGGCATGGTGAACACAAATCCTTTGGCATGCAGAACTGTTAGAGACAATTTCCGGTCTGGTGGGTACAATCCCCAAGGGCTTTTGAACTTGCAGGAGAAATTCCCAGTCAGTAAGGAATGTTTGAGGAAATTTACTTGGAATGGTGGGGACAAACTATTTTGGTCTATTTGAATTGGTAGAAACAATGTCCTAGTCTGCATGAGACAGATGAGAAAATGACCCCCGATATGTTGAACTGGTAAAGACAATCTCACAACCTGTAAAGAAATGATGGTTACAAATATGGTTAGGTGCATGGTTGAAATAATTTTCAAGTCTGTATGGAGTGCTGGGGAAAATTCCCATGGAATGGTGGAATATAAATCCCCTGGAATGAGGAACTGTGGCAGACAATTTTTTGACAATTTCCGGTTGGGTTGTGGCTGTGCTAGCTTGTCCACCAGGGTTGTCCCTGGTTGTGACTAGCCACTGGCACCTAAACTCTTGTTAGATATACCATATGCCGTGTATCTAAGCACTTCCCTCGCAACTGCCACAAGTAACAGCTTACTATGACCACGATGAAGTATAAGTGTCATTGCTGCTGAACGATGAAATGGGTGGGTGTGGCTTTTTCGTTTTGCCCGCCCGCATCTTACAGCTCCGAACTCCCGTACGTTTTTCACCCTGTCGTCCGACAATATGGCCGATTTTGACCAGAAATGAAATATTTCCTGCAATAAAGCTACATTTCCTGCGAATTCTTACATGCCGATGCACAAATGAAAACACCACTATACACTGTAGGAGATTTGTCGAAGTTTCAGTGGTAAGATAGTATTAGTATTGGTGTGTGAAAAGTGGTGGAACTGATTTTGTGTGTACTCATTGTTTCATTGTTGTTCGCTCACCACGCGGCCATACTCCATCCATATACACCGGATACACACGCAGTACAGGGTGTCTCATAGGCCGATTTCGTTTCATTACCGGTTCAGGAGGAGAGAGAAAAGAGCGGTCATGCTAATTCCCGACCAACCCCGACTTTTCCCGACATTTCCCGACTTGCGGAAAATGCTGCCAAAATATAGTGTATTAATCATCAGAATATTTATATTTGTACTGTTTACATACATATACAGCACGTCTGTTAATTTCAAGATTTTTGAACGATGCTAAGTTGAGCAGAGCAAGTTACATCTACCCAACCGACCGCAATTTTACTGCAGGTCGGTAATCTTGGTTAGTTGTGGTTGTCGCTTCTTGTAAACTGTAAATGCATATGGCCTTGTCTGAACCCAGCATAAAATTAATTATTGGAGTTGATTTGCTCAACTTAGCATCGTTCAAAAGTCCTGAAATTAACAGACGTGCTGTACATGTATGTAAACAGTACAAATATAAATATTCTGATGATTAATACACTGTATTTTGGCAGCATTTTCCGTAAGTCGGGAAAAGTCGGGGTAGGTCGGGAATTAGCATGACCCAGAAAAGAGTAACAATTACTGCAGGTCGGTAATCTTGGTTAGTTGTGGTTGTCGCTTCTTGTAAACTGTAAATGCATATGGCCTTGTCTGAACCCAGCATAAAATTAATTATTGGAGTTGATTTGCTCAACTTAGCATCGTTCAAAAGTCCTGAAATTAACAGACGTGCTGTACATGTATGTAAACAGTACAAATATAAATATTCTGATGATTAATACACTGTATTTTGGCAGCATTTTCCGTAAGTCGGGAAAAGTCGGGGTAGGTCGGGAATTAGCATGACCCAGAAAAGAGTAACAGATTAGGCCTAGCTGATTTATTTTTCAACACACATTACGGCATGCAATTTAAATGGACAGTTTTGACAAAGTTTGTTTGGGGCTGACCAGACCAGTCAATGAATCGACAATCGTACGTTTCATATAATATGGTAAAGGGTCATGGACGTGGCATATAATGCGGCGTTGTCTGAAGTAACTTTGAGTGTGCACACTTGTTTATTTGGGCTCTGGTTTGTCTTTGTCAAAACTGCAGTTTCAGTGGGGAAAATCTTAATCACCAGATTACTGTACCGATTTTCCAACTCACTAACTTTGACTACCTCACTGTCACTTACACAACCAAATGGGTTCTAGGATTGGTTGCCGGGTCCCCCAAAATGAGCTTGCCTGACATGTATATATTTTTGGTAGCGGTAATATTTTCATAAATGTTTTTGAATACATTTGTATTCTTTTTCAGATTGAATTTTTGATCAGTGTGTTGATAATGAAGGACAGTACAATGTCGATGTCAGAGTCCCAAGAAGAAGAGAGCAGCCCCTCCCAGAATATGCAGATGGAGCTGCACAGCAAAGGAGCTGTTCTGACCAAAGCCTGGTCTGACTTGTTTAGCTTTATTACGAAATATCAGGCAGAGCTGACAGTGAAGGAGAATACTGTTGAAATTGCTGAACGGGAGATTGATGTGCGTAAAAGACAGTTGGAGGAAATGAAACCGATGGTGGATGCAGGGAATGAGGAGGTAGAAAAATTACAAGAAGAGATTCGAACCAAGGAAAGACTGCTGAATAAATCACAATCTGAACTTTCTGTGAAAGAACAGATGTTACGAAGTGTGCGGTCAGACCTGACCTGCAACATGGAACTTTTAGAAAAAGCCAGATGTGATCTTTTAGATAGACAATCAGAACTTGTGCGCAACAGGGGTGATTTAGAACGCTTAAAATCAGAATTGACTATAAAACAGGACCAAATACAAATAAAAGACAATTTATTGAGAAAGTTACAAAATCAGTTGATGAAAGAAAATGCTGAGCTCAAAGAACAATTAGAAATAGAAAGGAAAACCCTTGAATTGGAGAGGAGAAATTTTGAAATGGAACGAAGATCTCATGAACTAAACAGGAAAAAAAGAAGAGAGAAAACGGTAGGTGTGACGGGGTTGGGACCAGAAGTGTTCCTGACGATGGTCAGCTGTCTATGGTTGACGCATGCATCATCATACAGGGATCATGCTGCCCGAGTCTTCTAGGCTTAGTTTAGTTATTTTGTCGAGGTGTTCAATAAATGCTGTATCAGAATCGATGCAGAATTCTATTAGCTGTATGCATCACTCAGGTTCCTCAGCTTCATGCAAAAAGCAGTTGAGATTTATCTTTATGTGTATTACAATGTCAATGAAGCCGCCAGTACTTAACTGATAATGTTTTACTCTGCATTGCCTCTGTCTAGGTCAAATTCAGGATTCTGCATGAACATGTTTGATTCCTTTTGTAATCGTGTCATTTCATCTATTTTAGAGACCTTCCAGTGCTGCCGGTGTGATAGAGATCCCAGACTCGCCTCCAAATCTAGAGCTTTCCGTGGAACAAGATTCAGATTTCATCATCACTTCAGCTGAGACGAAGTCTGTGGTATCACAGCCAATGGAGGAGGACATGTATCAATTTTCTCACTCCACTGCACAAGACAGTCACATTTCGCCCATGAGAACGCCTACCAAGCCACCGCCAGCTTGGTCAATGCCGTCTCCCTCCGCCACCTCCCCACAGCAATTCTCACTTCCTTTGTCGGATGTTCCGACTACCTTCCATGACACTTTCCCTCAAAGTGACAGTTTCAATGTTTCTGCCACATCAGGAAGCGATACATTTTTTCCATTAAGTGTTGAGGGTGGGGACTCAAAAGCAGGCATTGACACATCTGCTGGTGCTATGTTCTCGGACACTGAAATGCAGGGTTCAGGACAATATATGCCTGGAACACCTGGAAGTTCCGGGACAAGTGACAGTAATCAAGGGGGCCCTGTGCCAGTATCGGGGCCAATTCCAACTTCAGGGATGCCTGGGAGTGGCTTGCAAGAAGGAGCTGATGGAAAGGTAGGGATCAGTTAAGGAACCTTCCTCTGTAGTTTTAGGTATTGGAAGTTTTGTATTGCATGTCAACCAGCTCCTGAATGTCTTCTAAGGTCTGTCTTGCTGATGAACACTTGAGTATGTCTAATCCAAGTGAGAGTTCGTTAGGAACTTCTCATGTTAGGTTCATGAATCTCATCTACTTACCATACTGACTGTACAAAACCATTTATTTGGGAGAAGGTTTTCTGGGCACAAAATGTCAGAAAGATTCTGTACTTCACAAAAAAGGTGATGGCATCCTGAACGAAAAAAAAAAAAAAATTTTTCCTTTGGATTTGAGGAATACTACAGGATCTTACAGTGTTTCCGGATAAAGTGAAGATATTTCTTCGGTTGTGTGATGTTTCAAAACTTCCAATTCACAGGTATGATAGCATGTCGGAGAAAAACACCACTGACCAGTCCATTTCTGCAAGTTTTAGTACTTGACAGATTGGCCATTCGCACTTGCTACATGTTTGTGTATGTCTGACTTATTTTTGCTTTTTAAAAACAGCAAAAGGACATGCAGGCTTTTTAGCAAAACAGGGTGCTTCAGTTTTCTCGAAAAAAATTTGCATCATGACTGGATTTTATGTGATGCACTCTGCAGTAAGAGATTTGAAAAATGTTATTTTGAGGCAGGATAAGTTGGAAAGATTGAACTCCTACATGTAGGTGTTGCTGTAAAACAAATCTATGTTGGTTGTGGTGTCTGATAGCTCTTTGTTCTGACATGCTGTGTTACCTTCATTATCACTGGTATTGTCACTTACTTACAAATCCATGCAGATTGCCTCTCTTTCACTGTTAGTGACATCTTATGCCAAGTGCGGGTCTTGGCAGTTGTCGTAAAAAACTCGAATAATCTCATTGGACATGGCACTTCACACTATAATCCATGCAAATTGCCTCTCTTTCACTGTTAGTGACATCTGATGCCAAGTGCGGGTCTTGGCAGTTGTAAAAAACTTGAATAATCTCATTGGACATGGCACTTCACACTATGTAAGTTGTAAGTTAACAATTTGATAAAATCAGTGATAATTGTCTGTTCTAGTTGAGAAATTAGAGTTTTACTGACTGTGGAACATAATGTTACCATCAGCATGGATTCACTCTACTTTCCTTTAGTTAACTTAATTTCTTGCCTGACAAACAGATTCGACTCCTGTCACCACCATGGGCTGGCTGTTCAACAAGAGAAACTACTCAGCTATCTTTTGAAATCCTTCACCTGGGGATGCGAGTCTGTTTGACAGTAAAATTGGATGATCAGAGCACTCCAGATGTAGGCTATCAATCACATGTTATGGTCCTTGAAGAGACTGCAAGCAGCCCGTCCTTCTCGTCATTGAAAGAAGGAAAAGTAGAGAAACTGAATGGTCTTTGATGTTTTTGAGATCCTGTCAGGTGATTTGTTTCATTTGGCATATGATTATACAACTTAGTCAACACTGTCTACATTTGACATGACATGACCATAACAGAAACGAAAAGCACTGTCTTGTAGTACACTTGGTACAACATGTGTAATAAAAATTAGAATTCATGTGTTTTCATGATGATACATGTATGACGATCTGTCTGTCTTTGATTCTCACGCTTGAAAACAATGGACTGTGCTTATATATAGATTAAATAGAATAAAACCATTGAAATTGGTTCTTATCCTTGAAAAACCCTGGGCTGCAAACACGGCAAATCCATAGAAAACTTCTTTGTAAGAAAAACCAGGCCGTTTTGATTGAACACCCGACCCAAGTTTACCACAAATGCAGTCAACAATGTAGGTTCTTTCAGGTAAGTTTCTGACTGGGGTGCTCATGATGATTCCTGTGTGATTTTTGGAGACTGAATCTCTGTTCTCTCATAAGGGTGGTATTTTTGAACAAGCATCAGTCTCTCAGCATCTGTCTTGTTTGTCTCATATTTCTTACTGTAAAATCACTTGGCCTTCATACATTTGTCACAAATGCTCTTTACATTGGACCCTTTGTGCCCAGCTTTTATCTTTCTTTGCAGCACTTTCTTTCAGGTTTGTGACTCCACATCGAACATTTTTTGACAACTAAGTCTGAGAAACAACCATGTCTCAGGAATGGTACATGTACACTGTAGACCGGGTACCATACTGAATTATGTTTGCAACCATTAGGTTTTCTGCAATGTGGGAGACAAATATGAATGTCAAGCTCACGAAAATTGCAGCTGTTGTTTCAGTTGTTCTTAAAAAACAACAGACTAGTTCAAACTATTTATGTGGAACTGGTTGTTCTCTCACGTTGACTTAACGGTACTTGCAGTAGGTTGGGAGCTCATTTATGACTCTGTATGAAGGGCTCCTAAAGTGGCAGAGAGTAAAAATACTATTACTGGTACATTGTGTTTTGAATTAGATCATAGTCAGCTTCTACTGATCGTAAGTGTAGCCAGGTGATTTTACAGTATATGTATTTTATCCCAAACTGCTGAGAAACTATTGAGGCGTTTTCAATTCAGTGGTTCATATTGCTTTCTGTACTTTGAAATTCTATTGGAAATCCAATGAAATTTATTCCCTATCATGAAAATATGCATGACAGTATCCATATAACAAGCATGCTAGTCACTTTGCAAGTAATCTAATATCCGTAATCAACGTAACGCTTGACGAGTCGACTGTTACTAATGAGGGTTATGATACAAATAAAGAGAAAAAAATTATCTTAACAAATATGAAAGATAAGGCAGAAGATTTTCGAAGTCTACTTTCAAGACTGCAGATATATTCTCTTTCTCGTTGTGAGCATCTGATATCTCGTCAGACTCGTTGCATTCTACTCAGCCCAGGCTTGTCTTTTAGTTTCTGTTGGTTGATCATGTTCTGTGGATTGAACAAATAAGTGGATATGAATAATTATTACAAGGACCGCATCTAATCCAGTGTTTGGAAGCTTGGTTTTCACATTCCATGCTGATGGAGGAATGACACTATGGACGAGGAACCCTCTCGGCAAATATTCTTGATCCCGTGCCAACCGAAGCATCTTTTCACCTCGGAACTTATAAACTGTTCACCCGCGGTACTGAAATATATCTTTACTTACACTGGTGAGAAGCCATATGAAAAATGAAGTGTCCAGCCATTACTTCAAAAAGATCTATAAGTCATGACTAAGGGCCTAACTTGTGCAAAGCATGTGGCAAGGTTTTCATTAGGAGAGGTCACTATTGAGCATGTCTACTCTATAAACCTACTCGTGGAATCCGGACTATATTGTGTCGAATCCTTGGCATGGGTTTCGGAAGCTGTGTTTATGGTTGCAAGTTCGGGGACTTCATTCAGAAGACACGTACCTCAAGTGTGAACTCTGCACCAGTGTGCACCCATACCAGAATAGGGCCACCAGTTTGTCCAGATGTAGCATCTTGCAGTGCATTCAGCACTCCCTACTGGCAAGAAACCGTATGCTTCTAATAAGAGCGATCGAGTCTTTCAGCGAAATATTCTGCTGAATGAACTTAAACTTTCTCATAGCAGAAAAGTGACATAGATGTCTTATGACAAAACACTTCAACTGCAGCTTCGGAAACAGCGCAAGCAGAACTTATATGTGACGACATCTTCTGCTATGATGATTTTGATGATCGTTGCGTTTGTTTTTTATTTACCCACACGACATCCTCTACTGCTCATTCAGGATTTTCGGAAACCCCAAAAGAGGGGTTACATGTAGTTCTGGTGGATCGGTGCCAAAATCTCATTGCATTTGAGCCAATCAGAAAGCTCTATTGAAGAGTTATTTGCTGGTGAATAGGCATGTCTGACATGCCAACATTTCACAGCAAGGGTTTTATCTTTTTACAGGGAAACCTTGGAATCAGTTTGGTCTGACCTCCCCAAAAAGCTGGAACAACACAATCATACAGCTTTCAAACATGGTTGTGGTGGTGATGTTAAAGTATTAGTATATAAGTTTCACAGTTTCCTTCTGATACTTAGATGGTGTCTCTTATTCTTTACAGGACTGTGACAAGAAGTCTCAGAGGCAAAGTTCTGATAACGGAGGGCCAACGCCATTGGATAAAACGTTCAAATGTTCCATATGTTCAAAAAGGTTTAAAACAAATGCTCATTTAAAGTCGCATATGCTTACTCATACTAGGGAGAAATCATTTTGTTGTGTCACATGTGACAAGTGGTTTGCACAGAAGCATCAACTGACCTCCCATGCCAGAACTCATTCCGGAGAGAGACCATATGTCTGTTCTGTTTGCAAGAGGGCGTTTAGCCAGTGGAGTAGTATGAAAAGACACGAAATGATCCATAAGGACTTGAGCGCGAATTCTGAATTCAAGTGCGCTGTGTGTTCAAAGGTTCTGACCAGAAAGGAGCGTTTGAAAAGTCACATGCGCATTCACACAGGAGAAAAACCATTTGGTTGCCATTTGTGTGATGAACGTTTCAGGGAGAAACGCCGTCTGCTCGTTCATATAAGGAATCACACAGGAGAGAAGTCATATATGTGTCATCAATGTGGCCAGCGTTTCTCACAGTCGAATAGCTTGTTAAGCCACCAGTTAGTCCATATGGGAGGTTGTAATCCTTAAATCAAGTGCATGGCTAGTAGACTGACGGGAACCTCAGTTCAAGAGGCGCCAATGATAATGCACAGAACCAAATCTGTTTTCCAATGATTTCTTTTTGCGTTAAAGCAACTACAGGGTGACCCAGAATTTTTTTCCCTCACGCAATGGATACACAATTTAGAAGTCTGTTGTCCAAAGGAAAGTAATTCTGGGCCACCCTGTATAGTCCATTTCATATGGCACTGCACAGTAAAAAAGCCTAAAATGGAATTTCAATATTTTTTTTGGTACCGGGAAATTCTATCCTTTTGCATGTGGTGTCTGGCATGGTGGCCATGCATGGAACGTGAAATATGGCCTGTTTTACTGTGTACAATGAGGTGGCGTCTTCTTGCTTCATTCTTTACAGAGCCAAGTTGACAAGAAGGCTAGGATTTCAAAAAACATAGGAAACTGTCAGTTAAGATTTTCAAATGTACGACATGTGGCAAGAGGTTACTATTGAATTACTATCGAATTCTCTTAAGCCCATTTGTATCCTTGGTGGCAGCACTGAGTGGAGCAGATTTTGGCCACGCCCTATGAATTGGCTTGGGTTTGAAATGAATCAAACTTTTGTTGAAGAGAAAGAGTGTCCCACACATAAAATTATCGTCTAATAAATGGTATTATAATGAAATTTCTGACTCGTTTATTTCTTGATTTTACTGTTTTGCCGTACAGTACTTTTAGTAGTCCAGGGCAGCAGACGCAATATGCTGCGTAGTTTGATATTTCAGGTACTAGTTGGAGTAAAAGAGTTTAATGAAAGAATTAACTCATTCAATTTTCTTCTGTTTTCTAGAATGGGCGAGGTGCTCTACAGCAGGACGGTGGTCAATTGATGAGATATCCACACAGTTGCCCCATTTGTAAAGAAGTCTTACAGAATCGCAAGAGTGCCAACATGCATGTTAGGATACATTTGAGTCGTTTTAAATGCGGTTTATGCGCCAAGACGTTCGGAGTGAAAGCTATGCTGGTGCGACATCTGCGTATTCATACAGGAGAAAAACCATATGCGTGTGATATTTGTGGGAAGCAATTTTCACAGAGTAACAATATGAAAAACATAAGCTTTGCCACCTAAATCTCCAAAAGTGATTCTTAGAGGATGCCACATCAAAAACTTGAATTCATCTTCGGTAATCCAGTTTCTGTCTTTTCATTTTGCAGAGTGACTGCATGAGGGGGAAGAACAATGTCAGCTGTCAGATCTGTGGAGCAGTTTTACAGAGTGCAGGAACTTTGTCGATTCACTTGAAAAGACATGCTAGGATGTATTCACATAAGTGTCCAACTTGTGACAAGGGATTTACTATAAAAGCTGATTTGGTCCGACATAATCGTAAACATACAGGAGAGAAGCCATTTTCTTGCAAGATTTGCGGAAAATACTTTTCCCGCCAGGATAACTTGAGGAGTCATATGATTGTCCATTTGGCCAAATGATTTATTTTCTGAACAGACGCTGACCTGAAACCATTAAATATGATCAACCTTCTTTATGGTTTACGTCCCAAGCTTAAAGCACCAACACTATGCTCAAACAATATACTCACCTGGCCTTTCCATCTTTCATTTTCAACGGCATGGTAGTGCCACAGCAAAGAGATAGGTAAAATGTTGCATTTGTGGAGCGATTATAACACCAACTGCTGAAGGATTGCTGAATCATTCATCCTTAAGATGCATCATTCCGGACTGAAAATGTGCCTATTATGTCCCAAGATGTTTTGTGGCGTCATTTTTGTGTCCAAACAGGAGAGAAACCATTTATGTGTTCAGTTTGTGGAAAACATTTCGCTCGGGCTGGCCCTAATATTTTGTCTGTTTGCCATAACCCGACCGACCCAACTATAATTGGGCCGACAATTTCATGGCCTTCGAACACCTGGACTTTTTATATGACACAAAAATCTGCGACTTACCGACACCAGTGTTGCAGAATGCTGACCCAAATTATATTATGACCAATTATCCATCTAAAACACATCGCTGATCCGAATTGTAATTTGCCCACATAAGGAATGAGATCTACATATCGACGATTGGGCTATCGGAATTCATTATCTTGTTGAAACATGTGACACTGACAGGCAAAATGGCCGATATTGAATGCATTTTCCATAATAAATATAATACATAAATTTAAGCCGGAAATAGTCCAGACACGTATCTTTTTATCCTTGAAGAAAAATTTTTTCTTACTACCTATTACCTACCCTATTTGAAAAGCTTTGGTAGGGTTAGTGCAAACAGACGTATAAGTTGGGCCATCCTCATCAAGATACTTTGAATCTGCATCAGGTTGTTAACAGGGAGACTCGGAAATTATGATCTGATTGTACTACTAGAACATAGTGTCATTGAGAAACCTCCTTCACCAAGCTAAAGCTTGACTCCCCTCATGTCTTACAGTTTGGTTGGCAGTAAGGAGAAGAAGAACTGTACCTAAGTTGGATAATCTGTTGACCTGTCAGGCCTGTGGAGCCATTTCAAAATGTCACAGAGTTTCAAGGATCACTAGAAGACGCATCCTAAGTTTCAGACATATAAATGTTCAGCATTTTCCAAGACTTAAGTTCGAGAACAGATAATGTCAGACATGTTCATATCCGAGACTGTCATTTCATTTGTACGATTTGTAGCAAGGTGTTCGGCAAAACGTCTGATTTGAAGAGACGCATGCGAAACCATACAGGAGAGAAACCACGTGTGCCATATTTGTTGGAAGAAGTTCACTATCGAGAGTAGACAGGAGGACGCATCAAATGATACATATAAACATGACTTCATAATTGTAACACTGATGTCTTTTGGTGTTGATACTGTCAACACCTAGCTTGAAAACTGTGGACTTATATGCTGATGACACTGTGGACAATAGAACTATCTGTACAATTGTATGAGCTATATATTCTTTTATATTTCAATTACACTTACAGAATATTTACCAAGGAAAATGCACAATTATTTTTTGACACATATCAAGCTTCCACTAGCGCACACTAAGCCATTGTTTGGCGGGATTATGCTTTGGTAACGACGCAATGTGTGCTATTGGAAATGCATCCCCTAAGAAGAGAGAGATCTTGCGTCAATCGCACTCAATCATTTCATTTGATTCTTTCCAGCTTGGGCACAAAGTAAATTTGGTCCACGGTCGGAAAAGTGCCGCCAAGTCGAAAACAGCTGCTGCTGGTGTTTGCGATGTATGTGGCAAAGAATTCACTACTCGCAACAGCTTGCGAGTCCACAAAGGTTCCGTCCACGGTGATCGGCCCCTGTATACTTGTGATGTTTGCCAAAAGCCTTTCTGTAACCTGTCTCACTTCCGTGACCACGTGAACAGCCATTACGAGGTGAAGAATCACACGTGTCCCAGGTGTGGAAAAGTAATGGTCCACCAGTCCTCTTTATCTAGACACATGAGGGATGGGGAATGTTCCAAGGGGTGAGTGTGACGTGAATTAGGGATCAATCATCGTCTTATAGTCTTAACATTAAATTCTAAAACGTAGTCCATTCGGTTTATGAGGTCAGTAGTTGACTGAACTGCTGTTCCTAAATTTTGGGGGCCAGGCTTGATAATCCTGTGTGTGGTATAGTGATGACAGTATTGGAGATTGCTTAAAGAGATATTTCCAGTGCGCACATGGGCAGGTTCGTGCCTAGATCATCAGGATGCCATGGAGATTGCTGCATTGCTGGCGGTGTCCAACTCAAAGATGGGAGTTACTGCAGCTGTGTAGGAAATTTAAGACGACAGATCAATCATGTTCCAATTTGAAGTCTCCATCAATATGAACCATTTTGTAAATGCTTCTTATGTTTACTTCAGGGGCAAAAAGACAAGGAAAGAGGCAACTGTAGTTTGCCCAACCTGTGGAGATTGTTTCATAAGCAAGAGTGCACTTCAGGAGCATGACAAAGGTGCACACGAGAATAGACAGATCAAGTGCCTTAACTGTGGGAAGACATACCGCTGGAGATCAAGTTTTGTTTATCACAGGAAAATGTGCAAATAGGGAGTTGGTACTTTTGGCCAAGGGGTACACAAAATAAACTATTAAAGGGCTTAAGCTGTGGGAAGACATTCAGGCAGGAAGACATACCACTGGCGATGATCATGCTTCATTTGTTACAAAATAAGTGTAGATAAGATAGGAGTTGAATACAGCAGCTCAATAAAAACTGTTCAGGAGGTTTTGCAAATTTACTTGCTTTTGTTCACTCGATTGGCTTCCCATATATCGTTCATGACATTCCAGATTTTCTTTTCACAGGAATCTTCTACTTGGTTTTTATGAAAATTAGGGTCACACTCATTAGTCATGGACGGAAGTTGATCGTACGTGTATTAAATCACTTGTAACTCTCTTTTGAATTGAACTAGGTTCTCCTAACCCCAGCCGTTTTATATCGTCCCACGTTTTGACATTTCTTCTCCTTCTGTATTTTACAGTTTCGCATGCAACATCCTAGCAGTCTGTCACTTCGAACACCGCTGAAATGTCCAATGTGTCCAGCAGTTTTGCAGTGTCAAGAAAGCTTTCAAAATCACCTGAAGACTTATCATGGGGAAGCTGTGTTCAAAAACAAGTGTGCAACTTGCGATAAGATCTTCGGATCAAATGCAGATCTTGCACGACATGTCAGGATTCATACCGGAGAGAAACCATTTGCTTGCGACATATGTGGCAAGGCATTTGCTCAGAAAGGAAACATGCAGTCTCATCGACTTGTTCATTATTGTCCAAACAAATAGTTTTTGTTGAAAATGTTCTTCATTAGACTTAATTATAAAGGCAAAGAGGTGTAGTGTCAAGATATCTTATAGCCTTAGGGTGATTCCTCTTGTTCTTATGATTTGTATATGACATTCCTCCCTGTTTTCCTTCTGTTCTTTGCTTGTTGGTTTGCCTTTGTTGTTTGTGAACTTGACACTATTGTTGTATAAACCAGTGGTGTGGTTCACCGAAACTTAGTTTAGTCACAGATTCCAGATGATAATATTGTATATTCAATAGTTGAAAATAAAAGTTATCTTGAATAACCTGGTTTAGATGTCATTCATTTTACTCTAAAGAAATATGCAAATAGCAGTTGGAACCAATGTGCTGGTGGTGGTCATCTGTCACAAAACCCCTATATCTAGAGTTTTATTTGGTGGTACTACATGTATCTTTACCCCGACATTATGTCATTGGTCTTTGAGGAGCTGCTGTGGACTCTCAGCTAGAGGTCCCTTGTTTGATCCATAGTCAGCTTGAGACTCTTGGGAGGTCCTTTTGTCTAATTTGCCTCCCCCTCCCAGGTTTATAAATGGCTACCTGCTACCGGTCAGAAGTGCTCAGGTCGTCGCCCTGATTGAGTAGCTGGTATATGACCTAGCGCAGTTCTAACAGTCGCATGGCAATGATCTCCAGGAAACCCCTGTGGACAATCCATCCCTAACTTTGGTTATTGCACATTGCTTCACGAGTGTTCTCTAAAAGCATCTTTCTTGTTTTTCTAGCTTGCTTGAACTGCTGATGGTTGCCTGCTTTCAAATGTCCTGTCACTGGAGTCGTCAATGAATACTATCCAACACCAGCTCTATCTATTCGTACAGGAAAGCTACAGTTTCAGAAATGTCATGCTACTAACCTGCATGCTCTAAAAAGGACTTTTGGTTTTTCCCGTTGAACCGTACCAGAACAAGACAGCATGATGGTCGACTCAAAGGCCTTGTCTGTGTGGAGTCGTCAAGTAGAGACTCAGCCACTTGTAAGAGCACATGCGGTTTCACACAGGGAAAAGACCAGTTAAATGTCCCACTTGTAACAAAGGTTTTACAACGAAACGTAGCTTGAATGTCCACAAGAGGCTTCATACAGGAGAGAAACCATATTGTTGTGACATCTGTGGTCGTTCTTTTAACCAAATCAATGGATTGAATTCCCACAAAGTTTCACACTTTCAAATAAATGTCTGAGATTCAGTGAAGTGAGTTTGAAAATATAAGGATGGATGTGATTAGTCAAGAGCATAATGAGGAATTTTGAGTTCTCCACTATGGTTGGCCACGAGACCAAAAAATTTGCGTTTCATCCTGCCCGAACATATTCAATCATGGAAAAGTTGCTTCCAGCTAACTTGATTTGAAGGGCAGTTTCTGTCTAGTGAAAATCTCATCTCCCAGGTAGCTGCAAAAAGTGTGTTGAAAACTAGTCTTCTTCTGTGTTACCGGCAGTGTTTAACTTTCGGAAGTAACTTTTGAAGGCCTTCCTTGGAATTGAAAATGTTCACTAAAATATCAGCTCAAAATTTGACTTTATGTTTCCTTATTCTTACAGATCGATCGTCACAGTTCAATGGGGAATTGGTTAAAATGTCCCTTATGCAGCATCTATTGTGCATCATCAGCCAATCTTGCGGTTCACATGCAGCGCCACCGAGGGGAGCGACCATTTTCCTGTACGACTTGTCAGAAGAAATTTAAAACCAAGACAGATTTGAAACGGCATATTCGGATTCACACAGGAGAGAAACCATATGACTGTCATGTTTGTGGGAAGAAATTTACCTGCCTTCATCATGTGAAAGCACATCAGTTGGTTCATGTGAGGAGTGTGGCTTCAGGGCAAGGAAAGTGATGACTAGGCTATTCTTTCTCTTCTCATGCAGTCCTTCTTTCTGGGGAACTATAGCAGAAGGAAGGGGTCCAGTCAGTGGTCTCCAAGTGACTGTCATGCGCAGTTGGGTAACCGTGTGTTTATACTGGTATACTGTTCATACTGGTCATGATGGAAAATACACAGTTTTACCTTTGTGATGTTGTGATGGACACACCTCTGTGTAAGAAGCAGCTAGCATTTGTGAAGTAAATCTTCTATGTCATAGTAGAGGAAATCCCGTGCTCTGCATGTGAAATGTCGGTCATATTTATTAATTCAGAGGACTTCCCTTTTAATTCCAGGTTCATGATAAATCATTTCCTTTGGTCATGGTCAGCTTGCTATAACAGTTTTCTCCCAGGCATTTGCTGCACAATGTGGCAAAATCATATTTGCGTAAAGGCAGAATCAAAATAGATGGATCACTTGGATAACCTCTTCATTTTATTTACAGTTTGTGTATCCTACAATGTGTCTGAAGACGTTCGATATGACTTCAGCGCGAACCATGAACATTAGCCATTTGAAGTGTAAAATCTGTGACTGCAGTGCCCCAAGTCTTGCTGAGCTTGAAATCCATAAAAGGAAGCATCATGAAGAAAAAACGTGTCATGTGTGTGGCATCATCACGTCAACCATTTCAGATCTTATTGCTCATATGAAGATGCACAGAGTAGAACCACGTTTTCAATGCACCATCTGTCAGAAAGTATTCGGGTCGGAATCAGATTTGAAGCGGCACTTTCGAACTCATACAGGAGAGAAACCATTTGCTTGTGACATTTGCGGAAGGAAATTCACTCGGCGCCAGCATGTGAAAACGCATAAGTTGGTTCACATGAAATCAGCAGCTTTCGGACAAGGAGATTGATTGATATTGTCGCTAGGATTAGCATATCAGTCCTTAATTAAAGCACATTCAAATTCTGATTATAATAATGCTTTCATTTGTGCTTTCGTGTAGTAGGATCTTTACTGACTTGGGAATCAAGTGAGAATTCACTGCAATTGTTTGCCAGTTCGTCTGAATAGGTCATGCATTGAATTCCAAAACTACTAGCGCCACTACATGACGCTGACTGTCACAAGGGTTTTGCATTGTGACAGAGTTGTGACATCATTTTGGCGCATACCTAAATGCAGATCGATGCCGCCTGTTGGGATTCTGCCCCCTATATTCACAACATTTCTGTCTTGTCATAGCTCTGCTATCATTCCAGATGCGTACTTTGATAGTTGATATTAAGTCTGGGACATCACCGGCACCATGCTTAATCTGCAAAATGTTGTGTATTTACAGGGAACGCATCCTAGACCACAGCGAATCAAAAATACCAATTTGAGAGAAAACAACCCGTGGCCGTGGCAGTGTCGAATTTGTGGAACAAAAACAGCAAGTTATAAAGACCTGCAGTATCATACAAAAACGTCACACAAAACCGATGGACGGTTCAAATGTGAACTTTGTTCCTATTCATCACCTAAACATGCAAATGTCAGGAAGCATATGAGGAAACACACAGGAGAGAAACCATTTGTTTGTAAAACATGCGGAAAATCATTCGCCGACTATTCAAATCTGAG
This sequence comes from Lineus longissimus, assembly GCF_910592395.1. Classification (NCBI taxonomy): domain Eukaryota; kingdom Metazoa; phylum Nemertea; class Pilidiophora; order Heteronemertea; family Lineidae; genus Lineus; species Lineus longissimus. Next base: position 11,446,544 of record NC_088312.1, read on the forward strand.
AAAACATGAGGTGGTACATTGGAAGTGAGGTCTTGTTGTTTAGGTGTTCAATGCATTCTGGATGAAATTCAGTGGATGAATGTTCAGAGGAGGCTGTTGACTGTATTGGTATACATTTAAGGGCAGTATACCAGTGTCCTCACATCTCATTCTAAGCTATCCTGAGCCTTTACCAGATGCTGTTGTAAAAAGTGGCCATTGCCAGAAGTGCTTAGATTATCCAGGACTGTAACTCTTGTAGTTCTGTATAATGGAGTGTTGTGTAAATGTCTTGTGTAATAATGAGTCAGTCGGTCTGCAGATCTTCAGTATCACTGAGTTTGGTGGTATTACCATATTTTTCATTTCCAAAATAACTGTATCCGATTATTGGCAGAATTTAACAAAATAAATGACAAAATTGAAACTTTCAGAACAACAATTCAACATTGGCAGTATAAATGAGTCTTCAGTACTCCTAGTCAATTGATGATCTGTCTTTTTTTCAGGGCGATATCTTTTGGCTTTACCATTTTCTCCTAGATATATTGACACTGTGGTTCTCACAACTTTGTCTTTGTGTCCACTTCAGACAAGGCCCACTGCTGTCAAAAGCAGAAATCAGATTTGTCTTGATTCGGAGATGGGGTTCCCACACATATATGCGTTTCACATAAGGTTTCAGTTTTGAAATAGTAGTTAACAGATCTGATCACTGTCTCTGCACTGTGACACTGTTCTGTCTTCAGTTACAAGGCATACGTGACTTCATAAACTGAAAGCATTTAAAACAAGGCACGCATCTCCCATTGAATTCTCCATGACACAAAATAATATTTTTTACCTTTCAGAATCATTTCTGTAAGAAATAGACATTATTGTGAGGAAAGTAATGATATCTATTGTTACGTCTTTTTCAGGTTAGAAACCTTGAGAAGTCCTCTGTGAAAGTAGAAGCCGATTATGAAGAAACTTACAAAATAGAGGTGGCACCAGGCATTGAAGCACATGCAGAGGCTGCCGAGGAAGTCAACACAACTCTTGGAGTCGAAGCGAATCTTGAAGCTGAAGTAGTTAAGAAATGGGTTACCGTACACCGCTGCAGAATTTGTGATAAAACATTCAACGCAGCGAGTTTGTTGAAGATTCACATGCGTATTCACACGGGAGAGAAACCATATGCGTGTGATATTTGTGGGAGACGCTTCAGCCAGAAGAGTCATGTGAGGCCTCATCGAATGACTCACACGGGGGAGAAGCCCAATGTTTGTGATGAGTGTGGTATGTGTTTCAGTCGTGGGGGGCAACTGCGATGTCACAAAGCCGTCGCACATCACACCGGGGTGAAGAAGGCAGAACGGAAAAAAGCAGAAAACAGGATCGAAGCAATTGTTGAAGCTGCGGCAACTCTTGGAGTTGAAGCAAATCTTGACCCTGACGTTCTCAGAAAATTCGTTACTGCAAATCACTGTGCATTTTGTGATAAAACTTTTCCCACAGCGAGTGTATTGGAAATTCATATGCGTATTCATACAGGAGAGAAACCATATGAGTGTGAGGTCTGTGGGACACATTTCCGCCAGAAGAGCCACTTGAAGGAACACCGATTGATTCATACAGGAGAGAAACCAGTGGCCTGTGACCAATGTGGACAATGCTTTGCTTGGACAAAAGGATTGCGAGCGCATAAACTCAGCGTTCACTCGAATGAAAAACCATATAAGTGTGATATTTGCGAGAAAGGTTTTGCGGATAGCGGGAATTTGAAACGGCATAAAATCATCCATACAGGAGAGAAACCATATCAATGTTCAGTTTGCAGCAAGAGTTTTAATCAGAACAGCGTTTTGAGGAGGCACATGACGACCCACTCACAGGAGAAAGATGGAGATTTGAAAGAGGAGGAGGATACTATGGCACCTTTGTTAGACAGGCCGACTCCTGATTTTCCATAGTCCTCATTTATCCCGTCATACCTGTTTCTCCTTACATATATTCACAGCACATGAGCATTAAAGGGACAATATAGGCAGCAGCTAGGCAGGCAAGATACAGTTACACAAAGTTGCCAATAGGGGTCTCTCACATCTCACAGTGCGTCAAAATGATTCACACTTTTACGAGGAATATATTAGTGCTGAATCTGAAATGACCTAGGGCCCTTACTGTGTATATTAGTCACCTGAAGATGGCCAAATTAGCCCCTCTGTTCCTGCCTATATTCTCCCTTTAAGTTCAAAGCTCATATTTTTTAAATGATCAATATGTATGACATGAGCGTATTGCATATACATGAAAATATTTGTTGTGATACATGCACAATTTGATCTCACTGTGAACCACGTACTTACTATGTGGGTCATGTAAAGAGATGCTAGTAACTCTAAATAAACCTCCAATAAGAAAAGTATAGTGTCGGACAATTGTGGAGCCCAGTTCAGGGATATGTCGTCACTTTGATCTTATGAGTAGTATTTGAATTCCGGTGTGTCTGGCATCTATACTTGTCCTCCTTGTTTGCTACTCTATGTTGACATGACATAAAATGAGGTCAAAGTTTCATTGAGAGTTCAGAGATGGTTGTATCTCTTGACAATTTTTTTGATAATTGCAATCGCAACTTTATATTTCAGTCCGAAACAGAAGTATCTTATGACAGCAGCATCTGGTGAAAATGTCTGATATTCAAGGTTCGGCTTCTTAATACGGGCATTCATAATTTTTGATGCCATCCAAGTATACATATTAAGCAAGATCTCCTCTCTTTTTATTTTGCAGATCAACTTTAGAAGAAGTGAAAGTAAATCAAGAAGCCAACCTAAAGACAAGATGTTTGGTTGTGATGTTTGTGGACAGTGTTTCTGCCTGAAGAGTATCCTGAAAAATCACATGAAAGTTCATGCAAAAGAGAAGCGACACTTTTGTAGCAAATGTGATGAAGTATTTGAGTTTCGGGGTGAATTGAAACTGCACACCTTACGTTGCCATTCATCCACAGTTGCTGTGGCTACTAAGTATTTAGGGAAGAACTTTGAATGTGAACTGTGCAACAAGGTCTTCATAGCTCCAAGTGCCCTGAAAGCCCACATTGTCTGCCATGCTGGAGAAAATCCATACAGTTGTCAATTTGAAACGTGTGGAGATCGGTTTTCAACGAAGCGTGCTTTGAGAGAGCATGTCAAGTCGGCTCATTCTGGGGAGAAGAATTTCGTATGTGATTGTGGGAAGATCTTCGATAGGAGAGATAACTTTGAGACGCATAAAACTGCTGTACATCGCAAGGAAAAGCCATACGAATGTGATGTCTGTGGCCGATGTTTTGCTGATAAAAGTAACGCCTTGCGGCATAAGTTGACCCACTCGGGGGTTCGACCACATCAGTGTGAAGTCTGTGGGAAAAGTTTCAGTCAAAAGTTCTATTTAGGAGTCCATATGAGGGTGCATACAGGAGAGAAACCATTTGCTTGTAAAATTTGTGGGAGAACATTTGCGGACAGGCGAGTCATGAAAAAGCATGAGAAAAGACATTAGAAAAAGAAGTGCATTTTTGTTTGAAAGGAAGCTCTTTATTTCTCTTGAATTAGTATTGGTTGTACCAACGGTGGTCATCCGATTGCAGTCGGTCTTTTTGTTTCCATTTTCGTGGATTCTTGGTAGATCTCTTGAATCTTGCTCATTCCTTGCACACATTGGCTAGGTTTTGCATTTGCTTGGCTCCATGCAATCGAAGTACATTTGTAGTGGCCTGTGAAGAAGTGAATAATTTGATTGCTCTCAGAAGTCTAGTAAGATTGATAGATTTTGATCATTGTTTTGTAGATAAAAGCAATCTATTGAATAACTTTCATTTCAGGCAGCAGAGCAAAATGTCTGAGTGCAGATGGGGTTATTTAAAAATTCTAATATCAAGAAATGGATTAACGATGTTATGGAGAAACTCTTCCCTGTTCATTCCATGCATCAGCTGAGGCTACATCACGTACCGGTAGTTGTTTTACCTCTGTTCTTTAAAATTGTTTGTCTATATTTTGCAGAGTGTTGGTGGAGAAGGGCAGTGGGACTGGAAACTAAAAGATTGGAGCAAGCCGGACAAAGGAACGCAGCCCATAGTCCGCACAAAAAGTAACAGCAAGCCATATGAATGTGATATTTGTGGAAAGCATTATAGTTACAGTATTACTTTGAAACGTCACATGAGACTTCACACGGGAGAGAGGCCTCATGCGTGTAATGAATGTGGTGAATGTTTCAAGTACAAAGACGATTTGAGAAAGCATGTCTTACAGTGCCATCCATCAACAGATGCGGCTGCTTTAGAACAACGAAAAATGTTCCCGTGTAAATTTTGCGACAAGGTCTTCACTGTGCCGAGCACGCTGAAAGCTCACATGCCGATACATACTGGGGAGAAGCCTTACTGTTGTGAAATTTGCGGGAACCGTTATTATGCCAAAGGGGCCTTGAAGAAGCATGTGTACTATATCCACAGCGGGACGTTAGAGAAACAATACACCTGTGATGTTTGTGGCAAAAGTTTCCTGAAAAACGCTCAACGTAAGAAGCATAAAATAGCTGTACATGACAAGGCAAAACCTTATAAATGTGAAATTTGTGAGAAGTGCATCGCGGATAGAAGTAACTTTGTTCGGCATATGTTGACGCATTCTCAGGTCCGGCCATTTATATGTGAAATTTGTGGGAAAAGTTTTGTTCAAAAGTACAATTTAGTGATACATGTGAGGAATCATACAGGAGAGAAACCATTTTCTTGTAAAATTTGCGGAAAAGGATTTGCTGACAAACGGGAGGTGAAAAGGCATGAGAAAAATGTGCATTTCCAATGAGGTCTCATTCAGAGTCATTCGAAATTCTTGTTTCTCAGTGTATCATACTGTACAAGGGGCCGGTTGCTTAAAGGCCATTCGTTAAAAATTAGTAAAATTGAATTTGAAATTTATATATACATGTACCGGTACTAAATTTCAGCAAAGCAGCATGCATGCATGAAAACCCTACTACAGCATAAAGTATGACTGCATTTCTGTTTTCCTGACCCACGATTAATGGATGGATGATGTTTATATACATAAAGGCCTCATTGAGGGCAATCCATAAAGTATGTACTCATCAAACTTGTAATTTTGAGACCCCCCCTCCCCTGTATGCACATTTTGGACTAAATGTACATGTGTACGCATTTTCCCCAAAATTCCTAGACCCCCCCCTTCAGTGTGTATGTACTAAATGGATGGCTCCCTACCATTGTACATTCTCTCTTGTCGTGGTACTCTGCATTTTTCACTTTCTTTTTTTCTGTATTTTGTAACTGCTTAATTCATCTATGTTCTAACCCTTATTTCAGGTGCATGCATCACAAGTGAGTGCTACTGGACTTTGTAGTGAAGTACTTTTACATGACACTCATTTCTCATTTTCCATTTTGCTATTTTCAGTGTTTTGCAGCAGAGACAGATCAGATGCCAGTTGGTCATAGCTATCGCTTTAAATGTCAGGTTTGTGGAAAGATATCTAGTTCTCGATCTCATTTTGAAATTCATATGCGCGTGCATTCTGGAGAAAAACCATTTAAGTGCAGTTCTTGTGACAAATCTTGCTCGACTCGAGGGAACCTTGTCTCCCACATGCGTATTCATACAGGAGAGAAACCATTTGCTTGTACTATTTGTCAAAAAAGATTTGCTCATAAACAACCTTTGAAGTTGCATTATGTCAGAGAACATCGGAAGACGATATCATGAGATATCCTATTGTTAAAGGGACAATATAGGCAGCAGCTAGGCAGGCAAGATAAAGTTATATGAAGTCGCCAGTAGGGGTCTCTCACATCTCACAGTACGTCGAAATGATTCACGCTTGTACGAGGAATACATTTAATGCTGAATCTGACATGACCCAGGACCCTTACTGTGTATATCAGTCACCTGAAGATTGCCACATTAGCCCCTCTGCTCCTGCTTATAGTCTCCCTTAAGAAGGCTGATCATGTTTATGAGTGCCCATTGGTTATAAGTTACTGATTTTACTTGTATGTATGAGTATTATTGATTAAAAATTACTCCATTCTCATGATATTTTTGAGTCTCATTGTAATTTCATCACCGATTTCACAATAACATTGGTTTACTTTGTGTTGCTAACTAAAACTGTGAACTAAGAAAGTTTCAGTTTTGTCTGATTGAAGTCATTACAAATGATCATATTGTTTTAGAAGTTGTTGTAATAACATGTATGTGTACAAAAAGATCAAAAGGTAAATTGTTAAAGACCGCCTCACTCACTGAATAGAGTGGGAGTATGGAGCAGTGTAAGCCTTTACATCTTCAGTGCAAATTTCTCTTTCTTTGGTATTGTTTTTGAGAGCCCAGAAGGAAATTATTGTAAATAATGGATATGGTCTCACTAAGAAGGAAAAACTTGCTTCTCCATCTTTTGAAATCATGATCCGTATGAATGATTATTTCAGCTGATTCTATCACTAATGCAGTTTGTATATGTTATACTGTAGATATTGATAAGTTCAGACATGTTGGAGGATTCAGGATGTTGGGAAGCATGATGTCCAAATTTGACAAAAGATTTTGGTGTGAGCGTGAAAACAGTATGTAAATTCAATGTTCCCCATGTTTCTTTGAATCCTGTACATGTATGAATTCCAGGGTATAGTCATAGCATACCGTTAGTCATGAGAGTTGTAAATTTCTTCATTATATCTGTTGTTTTCTAAATACCAAGTGGTGAACATAATAAATATTTAAACTTTCCAATCAAGTGTGTTTTATCTTTCATATTTGTTCAGTGGTGTTGGTTACATGGTTGTGACTGTCCCTGTGGATGTATGGGGTACATTCTGGTTGTGACATTGGCCCTGTAGGTGTATGTTTCGTACTGATCGTCTTGTGCACATTCTGGTGGTGACTTCGTCACTAGGGTTATACACATCAGGTCTATCTGGTTGTGACATTGTCCCCCAATGCCCATGGTTGTGAGCATCTGGTCCTCGTCTTCGGTTACATTCTGGATGTGAGTTTTTAAAAATAAATATAAGGTCAGCTGCCCCTTGTCACAGCTACACTGAATAGGCCATATTCAATACTGCGGGCAGTTGGTCATCAAGGACACCCTCTGGCTCCATAAAGTGGCTGAAACTATACTATGAAAAACATGTTTTTTGGAGACGTCTAGGGCAGTTGCCCCCTCTACCCTGCTTAATACAGCCCTGAACAATGTAGAAAAGAGGGTGCTAGATGCCTCGTTAAGTCCAAGTGTTTCTTTCTAACCTGTCACTGGCTCACTGGCCCTTTCCAAACGACCTTTCATCCCCTTTAAAAATCCATCACCACTGTCATTTCCCATAACCCATGCAGGTCTCATTTCAATTTACATGAAAGAAAGATGGCCTGCCATATCATCAACTGCTGATGCGTTGCCTTTATTGAAATATCACTGAAAAGTGGGTGCATATCTATCTCCTTGTTGCCGGGATCTATTCTGGTAATATTCTTTTGAGAATTATGATGATATTATAGACGAAAAAGCTCTGTTTTTACTCCTGTGACAATGTGTACACTGTATTACGTACACTGAGTGCACTGTAGCAGTGTAGGCCTTTTGGCTATACTACTACAATACATTGTGTTGCTGTAATACAGCTGCTGCTAAAGCTTTCACAGGGATTTGAGGCAAAAAGTGGTATTTACGAGAAATTAAAAAATTCCGCACCTATAATATCCGGGCAAGGTGGGGAATTTTTTAATTACAAGAAATTTAAAAAATGTTAATTACAAGAAATTTAAAAATTCCACACCTATAATACCCCAAGGTGTGGAATTTTTTAATTTCTTGTAATTAGGCCATGGGAATGATTAATTGGGTTTACCGTCCGAGAGACTTTTTTTCGTTTTTTCATTATTCATTATCGGTTAACAGCCTGATTTACTGGTCAAAACACTTGATCTGGCAATTTCCAGTAAATGGAAATCGGGTCAGTCATCAACATGAGGGATTCAAAAAATGTCGTTATTAGGCCCCATAAAAAAGTTTCTTAGTTTATCATCCTTTTTCCAAAGAAAGTGACGAGGGAGGGCGGTTTCTATTTTTATTTTTTCTGAACTGCAACAGGTCATGGAATGAACACGAATGGCATTTTGACAGGTTTCTTGCGCAATGCAACGTCTTCTTGCTAATCGCACATTCAAAGAATCAAGAAGCGCAATGCGCAAGACTTCCCTTTGTGCACAGTTTAAGTTCAATGAAGTACCGTGAGAGGCGCGCTGATACATTTAGCATCGGGAGAGCACGTTTTCTAAAAAAAGGCGCGAATTTGGGGATTGAAGACAAAAAAATCTTTCAACAAATGAATCTCCTTGAATCTCCTCTGAATAGTTCACTTTATGAGATCTGAAATTACCGTGATATTATTTGTTATGCCGAAAATTCTGATGTGTCAATGGTGTTTTGGCATGCAGTACACTGTTGCAATACAACATGTATTTGATGAGTGTAGCGTTTTTTGCGCCAAATCAATTGTCATCTGTTTGTCATGCCGCCCGCCGGCATCTACACTGGGGCAAGTTTCCTCATTTAAAAGTGAATAACAGCTGATAGAATAAACCAAAGTGGACATGCTTGGTGTCATTGGAAAGGGAATTTTATCAAAAACGGAAATAAATATGTAATGAAACAATTCTAACCTGCTGAAGGCGCGAATTTAGTGATTGAAATTGGAAATTAAAAAATTTAATAATTTTTGATGCGGGTGGAAAAAGTGATGCGGGCGGGGATGATATTTAACTAACAATTATTTTTATGGGGCCTTATGGTGAAGACACTACCCTATCAAGTTTTTATTGTGTTTTTCAATCGGTTTAGGTAAAGATGAATCATTGGAAAGATTGTTGGAATAAAAAATTAATGAATAATGGCAACAATAAAATAAATAGCTTTTTCAAAAATACTGAAAAAATTTGAAGTACGCTCTCAACCCATGCGGGAGGTGGACGGTAAACCAGATTAATCATTCCCATTCCCTTAAGCTAATTAGCACTTTTTGCCTTAAATCCCTATGAATGCTTTTATGCCACTTGGCCTCTGCTTTGTATGCTATGTGTTCTAATTCATGATAATATAACTATTTTGTTCACTTGCAGGATCTTTTCATATGACGAGTTGCTGATATAAGATGAAGGACAGTACAAATTGTACTACAATGTCAATGCCAGAGTCTCAAGAAGAAGAGAGCAACCCATTCGAAAATATGCAGATGGAGCTGCACAGCAAAGGAGCTGTTCTGACCAAAGCCTGGTCTGACTTGTTTAGCTTTATTACAAAATATCAAGCAGAGCTGACAGTGAAGGAGAACGCTGTTGAAATTGCTGAACGGGAGATTGATGTACGTAAAAGACAATTGGAGGAAATGAAACCGATGGTCGAAGCTGGAAACGACGAGATATCCAGATTACAAGACGAGATTCAAACGAAGGAAAGACAGCTGAATAAGTCGCAATCTGAACTCCTTATGAAAGAACAGATGTTGCGAAGTGTGCAGTCAGACTTGTCTTGTAATATGGAACTTTTAGATAAAGCCAGATGTGATCTTTTAGACAGGCAATCAGAAATTGTGCGTAATAAAGGCGATTTAGAACGTTTAAAATCTGATCTGACTATAAAACAAGAACAAATTCAAATAAAGGACAACTTATTGGAAAAATTACAGAATCAGTTGATGAAAGAAAATGCCGAACTCAAGCAGCAGTATGAATTGGAGAAACTGAAATTTGAATTGGAACAACAATCTCATGAACGCACAAAGAGAAGTCTGAGGGATAAATCAGTAAGTATCACCATCAGTATTGTCATGTGTGATCCCGTTCTATCATTGAGTAAAATCAAAGAAGAGAAAATTCTTAAAAGACACACTCACGACCTGTTCTGAATATACCTGTACTTTTTAAGTGGCTTTCAGATTCAATGTGAAGCATTTGTTTCAAAAAAGGTAGTCACCATTTGGATTGAAAGGTGCATGTATTGAGTTAAGTCTTTAACCTCTTGAATCCCAAAACTTGAAAATCCCGGGATTCCAGGGTGATCACGTGGTTGCGAAATTGGGTCTGACTTTCACGATGTATAGTGCCCGCATACAACCGCCAAAGTCCGGTACCGAGGCGCCATCTACCCAGGCATGCTCTAACTGACCCTACTGTACATCAAACGCGCTAAAACAAGCAATAAACTAAAGTCCCAGCTCAAGGGAATAAAAATATCACTGAGACCGACATGTCGTTGGTTGGAAAAAAACATTATTTCAAAATGACCGACTGGTGGGTCACCGGGATTCAAGAGGTTAAAATGAGTATGATTTTCTTCCTCTACAAAACCAACTAGGGACAATCTGCCGGCCTTGCTGCATGTATACATGTTATGACTACCTGTCAACCCCTTTAAAAAAGTGTGTACCTGTACATGTAAAGAAACTTATTGAATTGTCTCTTCTTTTTCAGAAACATTCCATGTCTACCAGCAATGTGATAGAAATTCCAGACTCCCCTCCAACCCTTGATCTCTCTGTCGAACAGCCAGACTTTGGTCTCTCCAATATAATTTCGGTTGCTGAGGCCCAATCCAGACAACCATTGGAACAGGACTCGCAACCTTCACATTCCGAGAGCCAAACTTTATCGAATTTATCGAGACAGTTTTCAAATGCTCAAAGCTCTACGTCTGTGACTATAAAGCCAACAAAATCAGTTTGGCCTGTGATATCCCCTTCAGTATCCTCATCATGCATTCAACGGTCAAATTCACCGTCACGTTCTTCAGTGCCCAATAGATCTCATAAAGAAACTGACAAGTTTGACATCGGTGATATCTCAGCCAGTGACATTTTCTTCCCATTGAGTATTTCACATGCTGAAGACGACAAAAGTTCTATTGACAAATCCAGCGGTGGTATGATGGTCAGTTCGGAAATGAACGACTTGAGGGGGATGCCAGGTTTAGAAATGAGTGACAGCAATCAAGAAATGCAGGTCCCAGAATCGGGGCCTATTCCAAGTACTGGGATGTCGCCGCCGAGAGGCATGTCATTTATGGAGGGGATGCAAGAAGCATCTGATGGAAAGGTAGGAATCAGTTCTGCGTATTGTTTCAGAGTTAGTTGTCTGGGTTCATGAGGCAAAAAGTTAAAAAGCAGAGTGACCAAGACCAAGTTGGGAGAATTTTAAAAAACATGTTTTTAAAGTATCGTGCTGAGATTTTTCCGAGGTTGTATGGGTTCCCAGTTCCTCAATTTGCGATTAACACATGCTTCTAGTGAGCTGTTTGCCTCGGGGAATCTAGATATCTGATTCATATCGAGTATGAAATGGCTGCATGCTTACTAAAGATCCAAATTCCTAGGTGTCCGTGGCGTACATGTAGGAGCATTTAACTTAATCGCTATTATTTTATCCCTTCAGATACAATATAAGCATTTGCCCTTGTCACATTCATATTTTTTCATTGGAAAGGCCAAGTTTGCACTTGACGTACTTTCAGTTGTCAGAGGCATTTGCCCTCATTCTCATAGCACCTCCATGCCATCTCATACTCCATATACAAGTACAGTGTACATGTTGGTTAGTATAAGTAGGTAAGAGTCCTGCTGATACTGCTAGTCTCTCAGCTACATGTAAGGAAAGACATGTACAAAAAAGTGATAAGGTACATGCTTACAAGCAATTTTCCATTTAGGTTTCATAATTCACAATTCTGTTTTGGTGAATTACAAAGAAATCGGCAAAATAAAATGCCTGTGTGTGCATATTTAGTAACATACAGAAGTGCTTCCAAATTATGTCTGAGCTGAGACTTCCAAAGGATACAACAAAGAAATGAGGGAGGCATCAGATGTGTGATGAATTGGTGAGAAGCCATCCAATTTCTCTCATACAGGATGGGGCCTATTGATAGAATGTTGGTAGAGAATGTTGAGAATTTTGACCTTAAAGCCTCTTTTTAAAACATCTTCGAGCAATCTTAATGGAAAGACCTTCTCGAGAAAGGACACGGAGAGAGTGCACAGAGAACTCCTATTCCAAGGACTTGCTAGGAGTAGGACTGATACCAGGATCCATCCTACAAGAGATGTGAAAATTCTTTCCTATTTTGCAGTTGGCTGATCCTGTCAGCAAGTTCGGAACTGGCCATTTCCCATCGAGGGCTACTTGTGCATACAAGTGCCATTTCTGTCCGAAGGTCTTCCGTTGGATATCACATCTGAAACGTCACGAAACTGGCCACACTGGAGAGAAGCCATATGTGTGCAATATCTGCCACAAGAGGTTTAATAGGAAGGATACTATAAGACTTCACGTGGCTAACGTTCATGCTGCCAGTTGGACACCTGATGCCAAATAGGAATGTTCTGAAATAAAATAAGCCACACAACGTCGAAAAGGAAAGAAGGCGGTGGTCCATTGGCACCACATCTGCTCTTATCTTTAGGCTGCTGTTCATCAAGTACCAGACTGCCTGGGCTAGTCCTACCAGCTACGTGATGAGTTCAAGTTTTCCCTGGATTATTCAGGATGCAGGTGCCAATCCCAGATGCCCAGTCCTCTTTCTGAGCTGAGATGTTTCGAATTTCAGGAGGTCATCTTGAAGAAGAGAACCAAGTTTATTGTTGTAATTGCTGCAAAAAATCCTAATCTTGGTCCTCTTCTTCATCTTGCAGTCCATGCGTACAAGGATCGAAAAAGTTCCAAGTTTATCCTCGGAATCATTTCGTTGCAATGTGTGTCATCTTTCGGTGAGCTCAGCTCCTTCTTTGGTTCGACATATGAGGATTCACACAGGAGAGAAACCATATGCGTGCCATCTTTGCAGCGCAGCGTTTTCTCAGAGTAACTCGTTGCACCGGCACGTTAGACTTCATACAGGAGAAAAGCCATTCAAATGCAGTTTCTGTGAGAAAAAGTTTCATCGTCGAGACGCTATTAGACTACATACCTTTAATGTTCACAGGGAACTGCTGGAATTCCCAGATGCTGTGTAAAGAAACAAGTGTTCAAGAAACTTTCCCCCACTTCAGTAAAATAAACTGAAATTGGACTAATAACATAAAATACTACATATATGTGCATGTAGTTTTAAGTTTTGTTGCAGAGACACCATGAACAGACTGTACCTTTCAAGTAAAGGACAACCTTGAGGCTGACGAATTCTGTCTATTGTACAATCCTCGTCATACTAGGTACTCAGTCCAACCTACATCTACATTTATTTATTTCCTTTTTTCTTCTTCAGAATGTAAATGTAAGCTTACTACATGTACTATGTTACACAGAAAACATAAATGGCGTTTCTCCCGTAAAACCCTGAGTATAAATGAACACTAAAACCAGCTTTCCTCTTGTTCTTTCAGTTCATATTGAAGAACAAGAGACAAGGCTCGGTCATGGAGGATGATCGCAAAAGAAAGTGTCCAATTTGTGGGATACAGGTTAATCAGCATAAATTGAGGTGGCACATGCAGACTCATTCAGACGATAAGTCATTTCGATGTTCAATTTGTCCCAAGGCATTTCGTCAGAAATCTTGCCTGACCCGTCATCTTCGTATTCATACAGGAGAAAAGCCATTCGTGTGTAAAACTTGTGGGCGTGGTTTCGCTCAGATTGGAAATTTGAGCGTGCATCAAGTTGTTCATTTTGAAACGTAACTAGCGCATAGAAAATAAAGACACTTCTTCTTATGGACCAGTGCACAGTGGAGATTCAATTGTTTGTGTCATATCACTTACTGGAAGTTTATGTGGCTCATGTGTGTTGCTAGGACTCCCAGGCCGACCGCGTCGTTCGTCACCGCTGTGATTTGACCTGGGTTGCTAATTTTGACGTGATTTCTCCCCTGTCTTATGTCATGGAGTAAGCACCCCCCCCCCCCCCCCCCCCCCGTGTTCGACCCTATGTCGTTACTCGATTCTCCTGGAAATAATCTACTTGGCTGTGAGGTTGTGTGTTCATCACCAAACATTTGAAAAGAACTGCCATTGGGCTCCAACCTAAAGGATGGCAGATTGTTGTAATATCATGCTACATGTACATGTTTGTACAGTAAATGCATATATATTTTTCCAATCATTTGCAATAAAAAGTGAATAAAATATTCAGAAATTAGTGTCAGTTTATTCACCAGTTTTCTCACAAGCCATTTGTTTTTCGAACAAATTGGAAAGTCCATGGGATGTCAAAACAGTTTATGTTATGATGTTGCCTTGAGAGGATTCGACAAGCAACAAGTGATTTACCCAATATGGAAAGTCCCAGTGACATGGATTGTCTTTGGCCTGCTGATTTGCACCGTGATAAGGAGCCTTTGTGTGCCAGTCCGGTGGATGTCGAATATTTGAAAATTTGTTGTAGGTCCATTCGATTTTTTTAGAGAAGAACCTGGCCCCGGGAAAATGTGCCAAAAAAGACGATGTATGCAACTTCCCTGCCTTGGTGTAGCGTATTCATGAATAAAAATAATTATTTTTAAAAACATGAGACTTGGGCAAAAAAAGTTAATGTTATGTTTCTGGTTTCATTGTCAACTGAAAATGGATGCAGTCATGCAGGGTTTGAATTGACATGGGCGAAAAACCAGAATCATAACATTAACTTTTTTTGGCCTTAGCCTTGTTCTCTTCATGTCTCTTTACCGTTGTACCTAGTCAACTATGTGCTTGACCAAGGTTGGGAAGACACTAAACCCGATGACCAGTCCTACCAATGTCACGATGGTACGAAGACATTTAAACAACGCGAAGAATTCAATACACATATGAGGAAACACGCTCTCGACAACGCATCCTTACAAATGTGAGACTTGTAAAAGGTCTTACATGAGGAAGGACAGTTTGAAAGAACATCATTGCTTACACACTGGAGGGAAACCATACGCTTGTAAAAAGTGCAACGAACATTTCACCTTTAGGAGCGTTTTGAATAATCATAAATGTATCGGTAACAAGGAGTTGAAATTAAAGTTGGAGATCAAGCTAAAGAAGTGTGGTGTTTGTGTCCATATTGTGGGATATTGTTTGCGAGGAAAGATGGCATGAGGGAGCATATGCGAGTCCATACAGGAGAGAAACCATATTGCTGTTATGTTTGTGACCAACGTTTTTCAAACAGGAGTAGCTTAAAGAAACACAAGTGTAGTTGAGGTTAACTGGCTAGACAGCTTTTATAAAGACTACAGGGGCTGTATTATGTTTAATTTCAAAATTTTAAAGTATACATTAGACATGAGCAACTCGTTGTTAAATTATTTTGTGTTGTAGCCTCATAGCCTAGTGGTTAACACTGCTGGCTACCACGCAATAGGGCCCGGGTTCGATCCCGGGGAGAACCCAGGATTGTATTTCTGGATGAACCGGCGTGGCTTTCAAGGAACTAAAATTCCTGGCTCTTCACAACACGTACATTAACGTATGAAATACTCGAGGGTCTGTCGGATGAGACTAAAAGCCGTGGTCCCTTGTAACTGAGTGTCTATGCCAGGGCAAGTAAAAGATCCTACATAGGTGGACAGTAGCCTATTGTGGACTCCATACCTCCGGCAAAAATCCAATAGGGTTATGACGCCGGTAATGATATGATGATATGATGTAAATGTTGGTTGTCTTTGTTTTAAATTTTAGAGAGTGATGAAAGTTCTACTCGGACATATTGAAATTGGACATTTGATTGGTATTATTTATTTCCTTTCCTTTTTTTGTGTGGACAAATTTGAATTGACATCTAAAAATCTTAGTACGTCTGTTTTTTTGTTTTTCCAGCGATACCCAGCATCTACCCCACCGAGCCGAAGGGGACTGTACCGCAGAAGATTTGGTCATTGGGCAACGGGTCGATATCAGTGCCTAATCTGTGGGAATAGGTTTTCGTTAAAAAAACATTTGGAAGTTCACATTCGTATTCACACAGGAGAAAGACCATTTCAATGCGAATATTGCACAAAAGCGTTCACAACGAATGGAAATTTACGCAGTCATCTGAATACGCATACTGGTGCGAAGCCATTCATTTGTCAGTTCTGTCTCCTTGGATTTGCCCACCAGGGAAATTTGAGGAAACATATGCAGAAGGTACATGGGCAGCAGTAGGCCGTGATGAACAGAACATTGTTGGGCCAAAGGACTGGAATGGGAGTCTTTTTCCATCACAAAAATCTTGTAGTGAAACGGTCAAGTACAAAAGCACACTGCCTCATGTGGTATGTATAAGGCCAGAGACCTCTATTAGCCAGCGTGTACATTCTGTGTACATTTTAATGAACATAGGTTGGTGAAAAAAGTACACCAAGGGTGCTTTAATTCCCACCAAATTTTATATGTGTTATGAAGAGGCTTTTATCAAAATAATAGTAAAAATTCAAAACATTCCAATACCGATTGCCTGAGAAAAATTGATTTGTGTACAGGATTGCCATCAAATCGTCACTCGCGGACTGATATGGGCCAATAAGAATACAAGTCCTAAACTGCCCACTGACACAATATTTCCTTCAATTAATTATCAAAAAGTATATCCCTGTTATGGCCTGGCTCTGTAGATTAAGAATCCACCAAAGATTGAAGAATAAATCCACTTTCACCCATCACAGTCATGTATTTACCACAGCTTCACAGTTCAGTACGGACTATGTGTCAGATACATGTCTCTGCCCATAAGGCTGGGTTCACATAGAACTATACGGTATTCGGTATACGCTATTCGATATACGCTATTCGGTATTTGCTATACGCTATACGGGCACGGCGAGTCACATAGGGTAGCATGCGTGCGGTATTCGGTCTTTTGGCGCCGATCAGATGGACAGTTCAGACGAAGAAGATTTGGCTCTTCTCCTCTTAGCCGAGGATGAAGCTGACCAGGCACAAAGACCAAAGAAAGAAAGAACAGAATGGGTGCGGCAGCACTTTAAGATGATACCTCCGTTGGGGGAGTACCACAGGACATTTAAAAACCTCATGGATCATCCAGATGTTAATTAAAAGAATCATTTAGTTGATTAGTAATAAAACATGTAATGAAGGCATGTACTTAGAAATTGCAATAAAATGAGTAAAAATGAGTACTATTGTTTCTAACTTATCCTATAGTATGCAAAAAATCGTTTAATAATTGTGATAGATAACATTAAAATGCATGTTCTTACCAAGTCCTCTTATCACTTCTGAACAGTGTGGTATACGCTGCACGAAAATCGAACGCGCACGATTCCCACTATACTATACTATACTATACACAGGTATACAACCTTTTCGAATAGTGCCCTCTTATGTGACCCGGTATTGTGAAATTTCCTTGTTCGATTTCAGGTACCCGCGTGCCCTGGCAAAACGTGCACCGAATACCCGAATAGTATAGTTCTATGTGAACCCAGCCTAAGAGCTTTTATTAATTTTTGACAGTGCAAACGTGGATTTGATGAACAGAACGGAAGAGGACGGAACCTGGGAAGATTTGACCACCGGGCACCACGTCCATTTCAATGCCAAATTTGTTGGAAAATATTTTCGCAAAAAGGGCATGTTGATGTTCACTGTTCACATGCGTATTCATACAGGAGAAAGACCATATGTGACCCATTCCAGCAAAACCAGTCGCATGTCGCTCTGAGCTTGACAGGTTGAGACGGACCGTTTGTTCATTTCACTATTGTCTGCCTTTTGTGAAATCTGACGACATCAATTTCTTCTATTATCTCCAGGTGTCATATAGGCTCATCTTATGTGCGACATGCGACTGGTTTTGCTAGAACGTGTCACATATGTGTGCAATGTATGCACAAAGGCAATTACAACTTATGGAAATCTACGAGCTCACATGACTATGCATACTGGTGCAAAGCCGTTTGTGTGTGGGGTATGTCAGCTTGGAGTTGCTGACCAGAGTAACATGAGGAATCATATGAAGAAGGCACACAGGCAGTGGCGACACACATGATTGAAATCTCAACTGTTCCGCCCAGCCTGCCTTGATGAAGCTGGTAGTGAATGAGAATCACAATAGTGCCTTCGAACTTTAGTATGTGTTTTATGCTGCCTTGTGTCGAGGGAGAGATGTGTAAATCTACTGACAAAATATTCCAAAAGATGTGATTTCAGATTGTACCGATAGACTGCTTTTGAAGAAAGAAAAACTTAGGTTTAGGATTTTGATATATTACTGATCGAAGGTCCACATATGTGACTCGCTCTACCAAAACTAGGCGCTTGTCGCATCTGAACTCGACAGGTTGATACGGACTTGTTATTCATTTCCCTATAGTAGACCTTTTGTGAAATCTATTACAAACTGATTTGGTCACATTTCACAAAAGGTCTACAATAGGGAAATGAACAACAAGTCCGTATCAACTTGTCAAGTTCAGATGCGACAAGCGCCTAGTTTTGGTAGAGCGGGTCACATATTTGTAATTTTATGACTTCAAACTGATTCTGCTTGGTGCTCAACCACTTAATGCCGCAATAAAATTTTTCTTACCTTACCGCTCTGCCGGAATTAATTGCAGGAAAACAACATTTTTCGTTTTTGCAGCGGCCATCGATCAAGTGCTGCCAGTTGGTGTTTTTGTGCAGAACGAAGCCGCCTCAGTTTCAGTTTACGCTGGGGATTCCCCACGATTGTTTGAATAGGGGTTTTAGTACAGGATTTTACATGGAACAATCCTGTGGATGGCTGACGTATATATACGTCTTGCGGCATAGGAGTTCGCGTGTATATACGTCTTATGGCATTAGGTGGTTAAAATACAAATTTTGTCTTTACAGAAAAGAATGCCCAACAGAGAAGCACACACATCGGTGTTTTTTGAAGGATCGAGACGATCGCTCTACAAATGTCAACAATGTGGGACCGTCTCAAGTAGTCACCGGAACCGCGACGTTCATCTCAGGACTCATACAGGAGAAAGACCATTTAAATGCAACGAATGTGAAAAAAGTTTCACCTCTAAAGGAAATCTACAAGTTCACATGCGTATTCATACAGGAGAGAAGCCATTCAGTTGTAATATTTGTGGAAAATGTTTTGCCTGGCCGAATATACTTAAAGTACACAAAGTGGTTCACCAAATGTGAAAAAGTTTTGCCTCAAAATGGAATTTACGAACTGAGAGAAGGTATCCAGACCGACGAGAAACCATTCACTTACACTATTTGTTGCTTTGTCGGGTGATTACACTTAAACATAACATATGAAGATTTATTCAGGTGATTACACTTAAACATAACATGTAGATTTATTCAGGAGATTACACTTAAACATAACGTGTGAAGATTTATTCAGGTGATTACACTCAAACGTAACATGTAGATTTATTCAGGAGATAACACTTAAACATAACGCGTGAAGATTTATTCAAGGTGGAAAGAAAACGATTTACTAACAGTATCGGTGGCAAAATTTTGCTAACTGTTGGAATATTGTATCATCATTTGAGTGATATTTTTGAAAATTAAAACGCATGCAGAAATTTCCCGACTTACAGAACTGAAGGCCAATCTGTGGCGCCATCTCTGCTCACCGTTTGAACTTCGCAGTCCAGATGTGAACGCACACAGGCCATTGCCCCTTTAAGTGTTGCGATGCTTTTGCCAAGAAAGGAAATCTCCACATTCATATGAGAATTCACACAGGAAAAAAAACCATGCGAGTGTATAATTTGTTTGAAGCAGTTTTCCAGGTTAGATGCCATGAAGTCACAGTGTTAAGAACTTGGAATTGTTAAAAGCAGGCTCTTGTGTGTTGGTAGTAAGGCATTGTTTTGGAGTTGATTGCCAGACTATTTAGCTCTTATTTTCAAGTGCATGTAGTTCATGCTGCAATCTTTAACTGATGCAATAGCTGTGGGTCAGAAACCATGAAGTCACATAGTTAAAATTGTTAAAAGCAGATTCTTTTATGCTGTCAGTGAAGCTGTGTTTGTCAGTCAATTGTGGGGCTATTGAAACGTGCTCTGTATTGCACCACATATTCCCTGTTAACATGGTTAAGACTTGAATAAAGGCTTGATTGATTAAAAATTCCTATGTTATTAATTTAGATGTTTAAAGATCATTTACTGCATCTATATTTTATCAAAGGGTACAAGGAAGGCCGCCCTTTTGAGTAGGGATAGTGGCACCCCAATACGATTAATAACGTGTTCTGTATCACACTGTTAACATGGTTAAGACTTGAATAAGGGCATGATGAGTGATTAAAAATTCCTATGTTATTAATTTAGATGTTGAAAGATCATACTGCATCTATATTTTATCAAAGGGTACAAGGAAGGCCACCTTTTTGAGTAGGGATAGTGGCATCCCAAGATGATTAATAACGTGCTCTGTATCGCACTACATATTCCCTGTTAACATGGTTAAGACTTGAATAAAGGCTTGATTGATTAAAAATTCCTATGTTATTAATTTAGATGTTGAAAGATCATTTACTGCATCTAT
Organism: Lineus longissimus; assembly: GCF_910592395.1. Taxonomy (NCBI): domain Eukaryota; kingdom Metazoa; phylum Nemertea; class Pilidiophora; order Heteronemertea; family Lineidae; genus Lineus; species Lineus longissimus. The sequence continues at coordinate 11,467,020 of NC_088312.1, forward strand.
ATTTTATCAAAGTGTACAAGTAAGGCCCCCTTTTTGAGTAGGGATAGTGGCACCCCAAGATGATTAATAACGTGCTCTGTATCTCACTACATATTCCCTGTTAACATGGTTAAGACTTGAATAAAGGCTTGATTGATTAAACATTCCTATGTTATTAATTTAGATGTGGAAAGATCATTTACTGCATCTATATTTTATCAAAGTGTACAAGTAAGGCCGCCTTTTTGAGTAGGGATAGTGGCACCCCAAGATGATTAATAACGTGCTCTGTATCTCACTACATATTCCCTGTTAACATGGTTAAGACTTGAATAAAGGCTTGATTGATTAAACATTCCTATGTTATTAATTTAGATGTTGAAAGATCATTTACTGCATCTATATTTTATCAAAGGGTACAAGGTAGGCCACCTTTTTGGGTAGGGATAGTGGCATCCCAAGATGAGTAATAATGTGCTCTGTGTCAAACTACATATTCCCTGTTAACATGGTTAAGACTTGAATAAAGGCTTGATTGATTAAAAATTCCTATGTTATTAATTTAGATGGTGAAAGATCATTTACTGAATCTATAATTTATCAAAGGGTACAAGGAAGGCCGCCTTTTTGAGTAGGGATAGTGGCACCCCAAGCTAATCACAAGATGATTTATAACGTGTTCTGTATCACACTACATATTCCCTGTTAACATGGTTAAGACTTGAATAAAGGCATGAGTGATTAAAAATTTCTACGTTATTAATTCATGTGTCGAAAGATCATTTACTGCATTTATATTTTATCAAAGGGTACAAGGAAGGCAGCCTATATTAAGCCTTGTTAATTAGGGATAGGCCCCACTTCCCCCCCCCCCCCCCCGAAGTCTGTGACTGATGAAAATCTAGTCCGTCTCTCTCGCTCATGGTGGCATCTACTGTCGTTTGTGTGAGACGATGGCTGGTGGGTGTGCTGGAGCTGTTTGGCAGTTAAAACCAGACGCTGTGGATATCAAATTCTCTTTGTTTGATACAGATTGTCTTAGCATATGGGCCAACTCATTGTTGTAAAGGTCATCCCCTAAATGAGATGGTCTCCAGTCCACGTCACTGAACGTGTTGTGAAACAAGCAACGCTTATCTACAAATGACACGAGAGAGTAATAACTATCAGATAACTGCCCTCAGAACTGGTGACAATCAGACTGGCCTGAAATTACTGACCAAAATTACGAAACAAAAAATGGTGTGTGCATTGTATACAGTGGTAGGCCCTACTGTTTGCCTATCACCCCGACGAGAAGCAAAATATGTCCCCCACACTAAACTAAGATAATTGTGCGTACCGGTTTGACTACAGGCTGAAGTTGACCATGTTCCCCTGACGGAGCCACTGGGTGCTTCGCCGGCTAATTGCCCGAGGCATGGTGACCAGGAAACCGTGACCGGATTAGCACTAGCTGGTCGAAGGACATCTCCACAGGGCGTTGATTCGCAACTTCTCATCATTTTAAAGGTACGACCTATTCACGTACCGTGACGTGGACCGAGTTTTACCCTGAAACCTACTCCTTGCCAGAGTCTTTCAAATAAAGAGTCCAGCAACTAGGGAATGTAGGCCCTACGGTTTCAACAGTCAACGCCACCGCCCGTTCCGAAACGTAGCTCACTTGGGTCACGCGTTGATCCAAGCCAATTACGCAATTTGAAAGACTCTGTCCTCATGTAGCGTGCGGTACATTGGGCCTTGGCGGGTGGTCTCTATACTATACTGTCTGTCAAGAAATGCTGTATTGAGTGACGCAGCATCCTCCTCCTTTTAATAGAACCAGGAAATTCTTCCATTTGCTTCTGTGCTCCAAAGATGTGAAAAAAGTACTTTTGAAGGACAATTGCTAGGCAACAACTCCAAACAGAGGGGGCTTGTTTTGAGAGAAAATGGGTATATCCATTTCATAAGGCAGAAATTTTGCAAAAATAAAATATTCCCGCGGTCAGAGCCAAACGGGATGAAAGGGTTAATGGAAACCTTGTTCCTAAGTAGGAAAAAGTAAAAAATTTCTTGATACATTACACCTGCAATTTTCATTTTTTGATGCTGGGTACAAGGTTGTTTATTAACCTTGCAGCCCGTTTGGCTCAGACCGTGGGAATATTTTTTTCTTGACAGTTCCAGTTGTCACTGATCCGTCCTGTCAATTTCAGGAAGAGGTAACAAGTCTCCTACAAACCCAAATCAAGTGCAAGCTGTTTTTGTCAAGAAGCACTACCGTTACTGCTTAGTGGTTTTATCTAAGGGAGGTCCTAGCTTCCAGTCTGTTGTCACAATGGCCTACTTCTAAAAGAAGATGCAAAAGCTATAGACGGGTAGAAAATGAATAGAAATGGGAGGTCTGTGTTGCTTATTTTCAAGCCCAGTACATGCAAGTGTAGCTAAAGTCCCCCAACTTGTGTCCAATTACAAAAGGGTGTGCATTGTTTGTATATTTAGTTATTGGAATAAATATTGTTAAATTGTGCGAGTGCAATTTCTTTTTTTGGGCTTTATTTTACTGTGGCATAACATAACAGGATTGGAGGTGCAGAAGAAATTAAATAGACTGAATAGGCAGAACTGCCAGAACTTTGGAAAAAATCTAGCGGCATTTCAAAAATCTTCACGAGTTGTGACTGTTTATGCATAGGTGTCTTCAAACTACATTGTACTTCAAAGTTGGCCCTAATACCTTTGCATGGAGACCCAACGTGATTAATCTCTAGAGAACGAATCTTGCTCTGGTAGTGCAACTGGGACAAAGTTACAACCTGTGGTCGACGACCGTATGTCTGATGTAGATGAGCTTTGGGTTGTGACATTGTCTCGGCTATGAGCAACTGTCTACTAGACCTGAACACCTCTTGCTTGCAACTCAGAGATAACATACTGCATGGATGCTATTCGTCCATGTCGGTGAAACATCCCTACTAAAAAAATTACCCTTGGCTAAGGTACTGTAAGGTATTAGTAGGGTGAATTAGGGAGTATTTTGGCCCGGGCGATATCTCTTCATTTACCCTACAATACCCTACAAATACCTTGCAGTACCTTAGCCAAATAAATCTTTCTTGGTAGGGATAGCCTATTACACATAAAATAGGTGTTAACACCTGTTTTTTAGTAAAATTTTGGTGAGATTTTTCCATTCCTTTCCCCCACCATAGGGCGGGTCCATTTTATCCGTCAACGCGAGATTCGGCACACATCATCAGGAGGACAAAGTCTCAGAATTTAGGAAACAGAACAGTGTATGCAATATTTCTAAGAGGAAATATTAACGTTATTTCCTGTTGACATTTCCAAATACCATGTTGATGTGCTGAATATTCTCGTTTCTTCGCTTAAAAAGAAGATGATAGATACGGTTGTCCAACTGGAAAAACCTACATATCGTTATGAATATTATGAAAATTATCCTCTGCAAAAATTGTATAATTCTGTTATCAAAGTATCATTATTAAGTTATTATATTACAACGTAGTTAGAAATATATATGTGTGTAAATCAATTTTCGTCGAGCCTGAGATTGGAATTAAATATCCTGCCTTTTTAACCAACCTTTCAAAAAAATTAATTTTTTCCCTCTACAGTGATCATGTTCATGTTGGGAAATTTAAAACTTGTTCGAACGTGGCATGGAGGTGCGCGAAATACTAGTATTATATTCGTTATTGTTAATACACGTAGCCTGCTTTGAAACTCGATGTCATTCGAATTGAAAGCGAAAAATATAATCATTTGATATGTTGCTGTATAATAAAGCTGATATAAATGTCATTTCCGACAGGCAAGCCTGTGTCGAGTTAAATTTATATTTGAAGTTAAATTCACGTAGTGATGTTTTGCATATTAGAGGTTGGTTTTATCGATGTGCTGCTTCTTTCTGGTGTTGCTCCCTTGGCGCTGACTCTAAGACCTGCGGAAGCGATAGGTTGGGGCCGCGGAGCCGAGACCGGGCCGAGACAGGCCTTGGTGCGGTGCAGGCGTGGTCCACCATCAGACACTGTGACTTCCGTGGGATCCAGTCGGAAAACTGACAAAGCATTCGATCTCTTGGGCGTCTTCGTTCAGGGATGGACTCCAGAGTAGGATGTTGAAAGAAATGGTCGAAGGAAGTGGTTTTCTGCAGTATAAAAAAATCTGAGCCCAACGTAACCACCACCAGCCCCAAGTCCCATTATGAGTGGCCATGGAATAATCCATTAACTGGCACACGTAAAAAAAAACCGAGACTCGCGTTAGCGACCTTCCTGACGGTTAGTCACTGGTGCGAGTTTCGGTGCTACACCTACTTCGTGTTTCCGTCCTCCTGGTTTGAATCCAGGTTTCAACAATACAGCTATTCTTCACCACAGCTCGGAAGATTCATCAATGACAAATCTACAAATGTAATTCCGGCCTGTGTTGAGACTACTATAAAGTTTACTAGACATGACACATTTCGAGTATAGCAAAAAAAGTGAGAAAAAAAAATGAATCTCGTGATTTTTTTTGGTTTTTCTCCCATTCCTTTACGAATCCAGCCTGGCGTTACTTACTCCCCGATTGCGTCAGCCCCGTCTGATCTCCAACTCTGAACAGTTTCCAACCTCATCAACCACACCCAAGGCATCTCCAAGTGCTCTTGGTGGCACTCGTGACCAGAGATGCTCAAGGGCTGGTGCCGTAGATGGTAGACCGGCCCACACCTCGATGGGGATCTTCGACTCCACGGAACTGCACCTGCCGCATGGTCTTAGAGTCTTGGAAGGAGTGGTGCGGATTTACTGGGAGGTTTGGGAGCGGAGACACGAGCACGTCATTGCTCGCTTGATACGCTTCCAGATCTTACTCCTCTTACCACGTGACCTCTGGAAAGGAAGCGGAAGAAAAAATTAACGAGTTGAATTATTTTCGACAATCACAGCAGCTACAGCCTGGAGCCCACTGCCGGCGTTCGACTTCAGCATGAGACGAACTCGAACGGAACACGTAGCAAAAGGTCAAGCTCTCTCGATGTTAAATCTATGAAAGCTGTTTCATCTAGTCTCCAAAAGTACCTTCAAATAGTGAAAGCAACAGGACCATCTTTGACAAACTGCTGCACTTTGGGATACAAGAACAGGTACTTCGGAATTAGTATTTACTATATAGCCGAAACTTGCTTAAAATTCATAGGCAGTTTACCTCTTTTCTCTTAATATCTGTGTTGTCATCACTCAGTACTTCAACAGTTACTACATCAATCCTATCGAGGACGACGACAGCTTCATCCAAGGCAGACAGAGTGTCTCCATCAATGTCATTCTGCTTGTCCAATGCGTATGTGGATGATCTAGCACTCAAAATATCAATGTCATCCAAAGTGCTGATGGTACAAGCAGCATCAAGTTCGAACAGGCGCCGAATTCTGAAAAGAAATTACAGTTTGCAGTAAAGATTTTTGAAGAATTTGAGACAATGAGATATTGTCCGACTGTCTGATCCGAGTCATGTTCCGTCCACGAATAGGATTGCTCCTCATGACCTTGAGGTTTACCACTTTTCTTCCTCGGTTAAGTTAGAATGGGTGGTAAGAAGCAGACTCACACCAGTTCGCATATTCGCCGTCAATGAGAGGCTGGCATGGTGGAGTTATTGCTATAGTAAGCAACACTTCATCACTTGGTTGCCAGTGGACTACAACTCCAGCAGAAGGGAATCCTTACGTGCTTTTCAGCTTCTTCAGAGGTGACCTTCTTTTATCAGTCTTCTGTTTCTGATCGTTGTTATTTTCATCGACTCCCTGGCTGACCGGTTCATCAATGCTTGCTGTTTCCTGAATCATGCCAGGGTCATCAGTGCTTGCTACTTCCTGACCTATGTCGTCAATCTCATTGGCGATGTCAGCAGGTTCTTCTTCAATCTTGGTAAGGCCTGCAGCATGGTTTGATGTTTGTCGGTGAAACCTAAAAGAATGACTTGAGTGGCCAATAGTCATACTTGCATGTCTATAAAAAAAGCCCACATCAATCGCAAGAGTGAATAAGCCGGACAAACATTTTCCATCTTTCGTTCGACATCTTTCTTAGCAGGCTGCCAGTCTGAGCGTCTCTCTCAGAAAGCATATCTAGAAGAGAACTGAAAAACTTTTAGCCATACGAAACCTATTGTCTTAAGAGCACATACTCAAACCTGGTGGGTCATGGGGGCTATAAAGCGACCCTATAGTCTAACCGGTCTAGTTGACAAAGTATCCCTAACCTGCGTTTCATCTTTTTAAACATGTTCCACCTTTGCTTGGCCACCTTATAGTCAATTGGTCGCATGTCTGCAATGGTAGCATTTGCAAGTTCCATGTCTGCAAGGGAAGGATTGGCGAGCTCCACGTCTGCAATGGTAGTATTGGCAAGTTTCATGTCTGCAAAGGTAGTATTTGCGAGCTCCATGTCTGCAATGGTAGTAGCATCTTGCTCCTGTTCTCCAAAGGTGACCTCTTGCTCCTGTTCTGCAAAGGATGCACCTTGCTCTACAATCTGGGTAAAGCCAGCAGCATGGTTTGATGATTGTCGGCGAAACCTGAAACAATGACATAAGTGGTCAATAGCCATACCTGCACACGCATGTCAAAAGAAAGCCAACACCAATCGCAAGAGAAAGTCGGACAAGCATTTTTCCTGCCAGACTGAGTGTCTCCTTCAGAAGGCATATTTAGAAGAGAACTGAAGAACTTTTAGCGACACGAAACTTATCTTGGTGGCTACATGAGGCGAACCTTCGCAGGCCCAGTTGACAAAGTACATGTATTACAAACCTGCGTTTGATCTTTTTAAAGATGTTCCACCTTCGCTTGGCCACCTTATAGTCAACTGGTCGCATGTCTTCATTGGTGGCATTTGTGAGTTCCATGTCGACAATGGTAGCATCGGTGAACTCCCCCATGTCTGCAAGAGTAGCATCGGCGAGCCCAACGTCTGCAGATGGAGCATCTTGCTCCTGTTTTGCAAAGGTACATGTAGCATCTTGCTCCTGTTTCGCAAAGGTAGCATCGACTGGTCCCATCTCTGCATGGGAGGCATCGAGTTCCTGGGGAACATGAGTTTGATTGGGTCCAAGGTCTGCATGCGCATGATCAACTGCCTTGCTCCCAATAGTTTCAGTCGTGCGACAACCAATGCCTTTCTTCATGTCATTAAGCGTGCCAAAATATTCTTTCGAATAAGGTTGGAACTCGAGGTTGCTGAAATTATATAGTGAAAGTGTCTGTAAGGATTAAAAGACTTCCAGGGAGTACCGGCCAGATAAAATGATTTATTCTGTCCATCTTTAGTACGTACTAATCACTGGCTGTGGGGATTAACTTGATACCGGCAACTGTTATATAGGTATAGTTCACGAAAATGCCTTTGTCTAAAAAACATGAATACTAAGAAAAGGATATGAATACATGATGATACTCACTGCAAGTGCGATGGGTCTGTCAACTCATGGCAACGGTAGGATGGCATCTTATTGGATGCCATCGCATTTCTGTAACGATAATAATGAGCTCCGCCATGGCTGACAAGATCGGCGTTCATCGGAATTTCTTCGTTGGCAAGATCGTGGTTCCTTTGAACTTCTTTGTTGGCAAGGTCGTCGTTCCTTGGAACGTTCTTTGGAGGTTCTTTGTCTGTAAGCTCGTCATTAAGTTTCGATCCTTGGAGTGGAAGGTGGTCATCACATACCCCATTTATAATTGCTTCAAGAAATTCAGCTACTTGGGTGCTAAGGTTATCACTGCTCGCAGCTTCTTCTTGGCTACTAGCTCCCTCGATGGGAAGGAGATCGGGTGAACCTTGGCTGGCGTATTTCCTGTTTGTGTCAGCATACTTGGTTGAATATTTCTGGCATAGGAGTTTACTGAAAATGACATTGAAAGCATTTGCACCGAAGTTCATTCCGGCTCCGGTGCCCGCTGGCTCCTAATTTCAAGTTGAGATAAGAAGATTGCTAGAAGAAGGTTACGATTTGTGTTCATTTGACGTGATATTGTATTGTAAGCGGGGCCGGTAGAACTTTAAGTTAATTTTGGCTGACGTTTACTTTTTATTTCGTGAATTTTTTAGATTTGTTCTGACGTAACATGTTACAAGTCAAGCTCATGGATGACTAACGTGAGATGGATATAACATTAACACAGTATCATAACAGACGCCACTTCATAGTGGATGCATTGTGTGTAGGTACTCACTGCATCCTTAACTCAGATTCTTCTGTCAACTGCTCTATGTACGGTGATCGCACCGACTTTGATGCCATTTTGATTCTGGAACAATATTCAATTAAAGTAAGGCGCAACAAGTGTTATCAGTCATAGAGTACTTATAATGAGTACCAGAGAGTGCTGTAAGAGCACTTATAATGAGTACCAGGCGTTGGGGGCTGGGCAATCCAACGGAATAGCATCCGCGGCGGGGAAGTGACACGCGGAGCATGACCACGTGATCGACGTCATAGAAATTGGCAAACCCGAAACTAAGAATCTCACCAAAGCCCCAAAACAAAAATGTGGTATGCTCCTTTTTCTCAATCAGAATTGCGGTTTTGACCATGAGAGTTTCGAATCTTTGATACAAATGAACAGTGCGGCCAAAGATCTACTGCTACGTTACTAAGGGCCTTTCGCAAGCAATTACGTCAAAAATCTGACATTTAGGTAAAAGCGGGTTTTTTTGCTCATTTTCTAAATCTCGGTTTGGCAGTAATTGCTCGTTTGAATTCGGGACCATCAAATGGAGGTTATATGTTCAATTACAAATAAACTGTACCTTTAGATTTGTTGTGCAGATGGGACAAATTTTATGGAGCAAATATCTTTCACAACTTGTCGCAATGAAGTCGCCAAGGCAGTTGCTACGTTGCTACGTTGTCAAGGGGGTACAAAGGATTCTGGGATGGGATCGGGGTGACGTCATGACGTCATGACGCCAAAGATTAGGATGGCAACCCGAAATATTGTAAACCAACTCATAATATCGCACAAAACCTAAGTTTTTGTGTTTTTCCTTAACATGTTCGGCGGCAATTTGCCCCTTGTAGTTCAGGCTCATCAGATTGAAGCTGTTGAGACAAATCTCAAGTTACCTTGGAATTGTTTTTCCGTTTAAAAAAAAATGTTAAGGAGCGATCTTTCAGCACGACTTGCCGCCACGAAATCTGGAAGGTGTTGTGAGGTTGCCAGGGGACGTGTACATTGGATTCTGGGATTGATTCATGCCATAGTGTCGTCAAAGCTAGCATCCAATGCAGCCAATGCAGCCGCGGATTAGTTTACCAAAAACGTTCATCCCCTGGCGTTCCTTGCTGGGATTATATACTTTAATCGGCTTGAACGTGCTCCGAGGCGCATAAATGGACATCTTTCTACATTTCACGATATTTTCTGCTTCTTTTTGTTCGGCAGAAACCTCGCTTGATAAAACTGGGGTTAGAACCAGGGTTATAGGGGCGTTGGGGGGGGGGGGGGGGCGTCGGGGGTCGTTTAGAGCACCAGAAACTGCAGTCTTTTCAAGTTTTGAATCTACGCGTAAGTTATACTATACCATCTCTCCATCAAGTAAATTTGACAAATCACTGACAATTTACATTTATTTTCGAGTGATTATCAAAAATTGTACAATGATCATAATGAAAGAGCACTAGCAGTCCTAGTGCTTGACTATGAGGACACCAGACTACAATTTAATCGTCAAATATTGTTTCTGAAGCTACAGTTGCTAAAACGACAGTGGCTGGCACAATTCTCAAGACTTGATTACTGGTGTAACGAAGACGCCCGGGAGTCTGAAACTGATGACTATATGACTGGCCAGGACACAGATAAACACACCAAGATGGACAGGGTCTTTTGAACATTTGGTAAAGAAGTCTTGTTCTACCATATGTCCCCTTATATATGGAGGTATTCCCTGTAACATGCCTGTGCGACACGATTAACCCTTTGACCGGTAAATGAAAGTCTACAGTGAGAAAACAGCATGTTATCAAAGACTAGAACTTCCATTTGCTTCAATTGACCACCCTTCGTGCACTCCCATGTTTTCTCTCGGATGTGACGAATTACTTCTGGTTCAATCGGTGTTCCGTCGCCGTACATTGTTGTAAAAGGATACATTTCCTCGGGAACGCCGAAGAAATGTTCGCTGTGACCAGGATAGCAATATTTTAGGAATGTATAGTTGCAACAGCAGATCTGACCGAACCATAACATTTCACCTAAAACGAACAACAGTGAAATCAAACGGTATTTTGGAAATGTAAACGTCATCATAAACGTAAGGCATGTAAAACCTCACTGATATTGACAAGGACACAGAACGTCGTGTAATCAATTTAAAGGAAGCTAATCGAGAAACGCTTGTAAAAATGGGTTGGGTCCTCAGGCGGAATAAGCATCATGCTAAACACACTTGCAAAGTTCGAACATTGTTGCGACATTATGCAAGATTTGTGTCTACTTACCAGTTCTGAAATGTGGTGACATGGCTGGGCGGTCCATCCAAAAACACAGCCCTCCCCCTCGTCACGCTTAAAGGAACACCCAGCATCGCTAACCCTCGTCTCTAGCTCGGCCATGTCGTTTCAAGAGTCTAAAAGCAACGCGGGTGATAGTTTAACGACCCGGGTGGCAAAGGCGCAGACAAACCGCCGGGAAAATTGATTTTCTTCCTCTTCGTAATGAAGCAGTCAATAACGCGAGCACGAGTATAATCAAACCACCGTCGCCTCGTATAACTGCGTGATTATAAAAGCAATAAATAATTACAGAAGATAACAAACAACAAGATGAACATTCGTATAAGTCGTACCTTATGCCAAGCAGTGTACGCCTTATATTTCGGATGGGATGGCAGTGGCAGATATCGCCAGTAACGAACCCCAAGACGATTGAATTTCTCCGTGATGTCTGGGTCAATGCTGTCGTAGAGTACCCTGACGTCCCTTAGGCCGTTCTCGCCTCCCCATCCCTTCTCAGTTTCAACCTCACAGTAGATAAATAACTGGAAGGACAAGACACAAGCACAATGTACTCTGGAACATTCTCTTAACTTATTTCCATTGGCTCGAGTAAAGTTTTTAGAAACACCTCCTTCTCTATACACGCTCCCTTATTTTTACCCATCGCAGTGACACAAAAACCATACCACCTCCTTCTCCCTACACGTTCCCTTCTTTTGGCTCATCTCTGTGACTATAATCAAATGATAAAACACATCTTATTTATCAAAACCATGGAGTTTCGCCACGCCGTTTCGGCAAAAAAGCACCGAAGAGCTTACCAGGTGTGGCCAGAATGGTAGATAGGACATTTCATTATGCTGCTCGAGGGTGTATTCCTCAGGGTCGCTGCTGGTGGTGAAGACATTCTTTAGTAGTTTCTCTCTCTCGCCAGTACCACCAGTGTACGGAATGGGATGATACTCCATCGCGTCGTAAAACTCGGAGAAATCCTTAGCCGCCTCGAGAGGAAGACCCTGGATGACGACTGCGCCATGTTGGCGTAGTTCTTCATCCAAAATTGGCCGGAAATCTTTGGCAAAGGAAGCTAAGTCTTCGGTCCATCCTCCTAAGGAGGATGGACCGAAGGAGACGGATATTGATGAATCATCAATCATGACTATGCTGATTTTGCCGAACGAGCATGATACATGTAGATGCGCGTTTAGAGTGGGTTGTTACAAAGTTTCACAGACAAAACTGTACCAAATCGAAAACCCGTTTTCAGGAGAATCCAGGAACGGTGAACGCAGGAATGGACCATGAGTTGTGGCAAATATGTCCCTTTAAAATAGCTTCGACTAAAAGGTCAAACAATGCAGACCAACCTCCTCTACCTTCCTTGCTCTTCCTTCAATTTGAAGTATGTGTTTATGTCCATGCTGTATGTAGTGGCTTATAATCTCGTGAGGACTCTTCTTGCAATGAACTTCAACGCGTGCTTTACAAAACTTCTCTTTAATGGTCATTCAACATGGGACATGAACATCCACGAATTCGAAATGGTGGCTGATTATCTGACAAAGAACGAGTGTCGAAAACTCTCAGAGAGCCTTCACATGAGCGGATTCAAAATGACCCATGAGGTCACAGGGACTTACGGAGCCACCAGTCCCATGCATTGACCTATTACTGCACTGGGACAAAACAGAGGGCCGCAAGAAATCATTCCAAGTCCTAGATCATCGTTTACGGCAGATTGGAAGAGGCGATCTTGCCGATAGATTCCTAGAAGACGGTCTTTCACGAAAAAGCGGAAGCTGTTGAAAAAATTCTCCACGATCCAATTTTTGAGGGAGGAGCGCTAAAAGCTGAATCGCATGAGGAAGTGGGAACTAAGGAGGAAACATCGAACTCGGATGTGGAATCTAGAAAAGTGAACAAATCGAAGAATCATTAAACAAGTGGAGCCCGCTGTTTGTTTAGGTGCGTTAGCCTATGTCTGCCCGTTTTGCTTATTGTGTTTTTCTGTGTGTTTTGTAGACAGAGGTTCAAGTGCTGTGACACTGACAGCAGCCCCTGCTACACAAGATACAGAAAACACTTCTACAAACATTTGATTGGTGCAAAGGCTCCTGTAGAGGATGATGGAGTGTTTTGACCGACGAGGCAGCATATATTTGTTTGCATGCTGATCTTTCTAGGTTTAATCCTTGTATTGCCCGGTATAACGCACCAAAACAAACAGTGATAATATAAGATGTTGTTTGTATTACACATTGTTCGACGTGGATGTCCTTTAGAGAAGATGTGAACTTTGAGACCAAGAACGATTCTACGAATACTATTTCTATTAATTTTGTGTATTTTGCAAACTTTTTTACGCCATAACAGTTTTTCATCCACGACGTCAAGGATTTAACGTCTAAGTATCAAGTGTCAAGTTTGGCAGCTATGTAAACTAAAGCGACGCTGTTGAATTCGTAGTTAGATATTATATTGGCATGGAGTCGATTTCGACCAACCTTTGCCTGTATCTTACAATTGGTAAGTACCCGTTGTCCTAAATTGTCAGCTTCCGTTTCCAACAAGCTCTTTGATCATTAATCAATTGTGTAGATTTGTTAATTTTGGTGGCAATCCTCAGAATATTTCTGGTGTACATATACATAATTGAAAACAACCTCAGCCAAAAATCTAAATGACGAAAGGATGTCTAGCGTTTATCAAGCGTTTATCGCGTTAGAAAACAAATATTACAGAACCGACTGCTTCATATTGCTTGCTCGTTTTGTACCAATAGTTTAATTGAACATTTTTAAGATCAATGCCCTCAGAGTCAACAAAACTGCAGCTGTCGCTTGACAATCATCTCGCAATAGGATGAGGCATTCATGCAGAATTCCTTTTATAATTGCCACTATATAGCATCGCACAAACTAGCGATGTTAGTCGCTGCAATCTGCGAAGGAGCCATGACAGTCTTATGGACATCGCGAGATTTTCTTAGTATAAAATACAAATGCGCTCAGCACGAATTCCGCCTGCCTAAGTTCAATAAACCAGGCTGTAAATCGTCGAGAAAACTCATAGAAATTGAAATGGATTTGCAGCATGCAGTGAATCCAATATATCGAAGCGATCAGTATTGATTGGTCCTTCGAGTCGGATACATTACCTAATCGATGCATTAGCGTTACTTATTGTGGAATGAAATAAGCAGTAATCTGTTGAGAATCAAATATGGACCATCAAAACACATCTTGACGATGTGAACCAACTACGTGTACATGCACATTTGTACATTACATGTAAGAAAAATTAGTATAAAGAAGGGTTGCAAGCTAGAATGTACGTGTACAGATAATCTGTTAAGTGTTTGCTACTAGATGATGGCTTTCAGCATGTACCAAAAATGAACATGGTCTTTTTATCATCAATTTATTACTCTGTGATGTACATATTTTGTAGGACCTCGAGTAAGACGTCTGTTAAGTAACGCGCCAAGTCAAGTTTTCAGATTATTTGGGCGACAAGGAAACTGCCGAGAGAAAAAAGGCCTTTGGTTAACCCATCATGATGAATATGACCTCCCGATGCCAATGAACTGGCAAAGCTACTCTCAAAACCGACTATTAACCCGATTAATCTACACCTGAGCGCTTGGGGAGTAGCATCAATTAGGAAAGCATTGAGAGGACTCACATGCGACATGACTGGTTGCAATCAGTGTTACATGCAATTTCCGAAACGCTTTCACGAAATTGAAAAACCATTGATAGACTCTCGGAAATATTTACTCGTGTTGATTTGGGCGTTTATGCGATTGTGAAATGCTCGGATGTTGTTGTGAAGACGGGATGCTGTGAAGTGATGTTTTCCAACAGTGATTCGAATCGTTGACCAATCGACTAGAATGATAAGTGATTTTGCCAGTGACTCAAGCGTGTTGTGTGCATCTCGCCATGTAATAAGCTTTCAAGGTTTGAATGAAAAAAGCAGTTATTAACTATGCGGTTGGTCCACCTGCAAACTAGCCAGGCAATATCATCTAAAGGAGGCTTTCATCGGTACGAGCTCGGTCGACAAAAAAGCCTGCATCAATTCGATCACATTTTCACAAATCCACGTCGACCATCTCGGCTGCTGTCTCTGCACATCGCAATGTCTTCACTTTTTATGGGCTCTCGGGGATATTCTTTTTACGCTGACCGAAAATGCGAAAGACTTCCGCGATTCGGGAGATGAGAATAGTATACACATGTTCAGATAAGACGGTCTATGTCTTCATGGTCCGCGAGATGTCGGTGTATGATGATTTTTTAGTTTTACAACCGACAGCACCTTCCTGCAGCAACATCGACTTATCATCCGAAGCCATATGGCCGTTGATTGAAGGAATTCTCCAATTTCCCCTCTTATTTAACTTCGTAAATGAAATTCTGTGCAGAGAACCATTTTATCAGCATATGACCATGCCGCGATAGACGATGATTTATGGGTTGCTGGAAGCGCGTATCATAAACAACCCTAAGCACTTCCCGAACCATCCAAGTTATTTTCAATAAGCAGTAATTTGATGTCTCTTATAATCATTCAACTATATATCATAACTAATTGACTATCACGTTTATTTGCCTTGCCGGTTTTGTACTATCGAAGTAATGAACACGAATTGGCTAATGATGTACGCGAAAAGATGCACTGGATGTACATCAGGCATGGTCTTTGGCGGTGGCCAGTATTAAGGTGGAAGGTATTCCTTAAGCACACTGTAATGTGTAACAGTTTTAAATGTCCTAGGATAGAGTGTCCTGGCCCGGGATAGAGGATTCCGTGTGCTTTTAATATTTGTCGTATTGAAGGTGATGTGACTCTAAAAACTGTATATACCATATTCCGTCCGAAAACAATAGGAATGACACCTTTTTAGGGGGACATTTATAACTGCTACACCATTCACATGTTCGCTTTTAATGTACACGACCTCCCATACACTGTCACTGTTTATGGCTCCTCAGTTACACAGGGAAGTAGTGTTATCAACCGACTTATCGTGATAGGTTGCAGTTTTAACCCCTATATAAAAAATACAACACGAATTGATTCGGAGAAATTAACTGCAAGTCACGTATCTATGTACCACAGCACGTTCATGATACTGCCTACGCTGCAGTATGAGCTGGCTTTAATGTGAAGATATTTTTATGTATTGACCTTTATTAAAAGCCGACATTGAGACCGGTAGAAAATCTCTTTCACTGATCTAATGCATGATTGGCAAGTTCAGTGTGGTCATTCATGATATATGGATGGGGACATTTTGATGCATGGTTACTCAGTTCGCTTTTTACCCCTCAGCCCAAGTGGGCCAGAGGGGTATTGTCGTCACGTGCGCCGTCCGTCCGGGCGGGCGTCTGCTACTTGGTTTCCGTCGATTTCTAGGAGAACGGCTTTGACAATCAATTCAATTTTTTTGTATGTAGGGTGACTAGAGGAAGATTCCTTTCGAAAACGGGCTTGTTCCGAATATCAATATGGCCACCAGGGCGGCGTGTTTGAAATTGGTTTCCGTCATTTTCGAGGAGAACCGTTCGTCCGATCAAATTCATTTTTGGTATGTACGTTGGGGGTGACTAGGGCGAGGTTCCTTTCGAAAACGGGCTCCTTCCGATTATCAATATGGCCACTAGGGCGGCGTGCTTGAAATCGGTTTCCGCCAATTTCGAGGAGAACGGCTTGGAGGATGGAATCAATTTTTAGTGGGTGTAGGCCTAATGCAGCTTTGTAAGGGGAAGGTTCCTTTCGAACATCAGCGCGATTCGAAATTCAATATGGCCGCCACGCTCACATCCTCAAAATAGGTTTGCACAATTTTAATTTCCATATGCAAACTAGCCACTCCACTAAGCCAACTTCACCATTACCTCACCTTCAACCTTAATAGGCTGAGGGGTTATGCTCGCTTTGCGATGCTATTTTTGGACTTTTAATATCGCTGTGTTGGCGAGTCATCCGACGGCCGTAACGGTATATCAACTTGAGTCACCACACTGGTACAGGTGTAACGCTTTTGATAGTTTCCGTCTCTGTTCTGTTCACCGAACACTTATATGCCGGCCTAAGGTTCTAGATTTGCTTTCAGCAGACACGCCAGAGCACTTTTACTGTGCAACTCATTCCGTTTACACCTCAGTAAAGTTGTCCGACTTATTGATTTGGCTTCTTCTTATTTTTTTATGGATCTATAGAGTCGCTTAGAGTACACTAAGCAGTGTATCAAAAAGAAATTTATTGACCTAAGCGCTGATATAGATCCGAAATAGCGACTAGCTTTATCCTGACCTCGACCTACATTATAATTACTTGAAACATTCTATCACATGGCGCGAAACAACGATGTGCCTTTTTATACGCCCGCTCCGGAGCGTATTATGGTATGGCGCTCGGTGTCCGTCTGTCCGTTAACTTTTCATTGTCCGCGCGATAACTGAAATTCTATATCATGTATAGTCACCAAACCTGGTTTGCAGGGCACTAGTATAGACCCGAAGAAGCCTATTGATTTGGAGGTCAAAAGGTCAAAGGTCAAGGTCACGAAGACCTGTTTCCATTTTCCGCTTACCTTTCATTGTCCGCGCGATTACTGAAATTCTATATCATGTATAGTCACCAAACCTGGTTTTCAGGGCACTAGTATAGGTCCGAAGAAGCCTATTGATTTGGAGGTCAAAAGGTCAAAGGTCAAGGTCACGAAGACCTGTTTCCATTTTCCGCTTACCTTTCATTATCATGTATATTCACCAAACCTGGTTTGCAGGGCACTAGTATAGGCCCCGAGAAGCCTATTGATTTGGAGGTCAAAAGGTCAAAGGTCAAGGTCACGAAGACCTGTTTAAATTTTCCGCTTACCTTTCATTGTCCGCGCGATAACTGAAATTCTATATCATGTATAGTCACCAAACCTGGTTTGCAGGACACTAGTATAGGCCCGAAGAAGCCTATTGATTTGGAGGTCAAAAGGTCAAAGGTCAAGGTCACCAAGACCTGTTTCCATTTTCCGCTTACCTTTCATTATCATGTACAATGTATATTCACCAAACCTGGTTTGCAGGGCACTAGTATAGGCCCCAAGAAGCCTATTGATTTGGAGGTCAAAGGGTCAAAGGTCGAGGTCACCAAGACCTGTTTCCATTTTCCGCTAACCTGCTACTTCACACACTTTTCACCCTGACCAACCACCCTTTACTCTTTTGGCGGGCGTATAATGTGCTCGCTCGGCGTAGCTCTTGTTTTGTTTTGGTGACCACCACCATATCACGCCACTTAAATGAAAAGAACAAGTTAATTATGAGATTACCAATTAAATATTAAAGGTTTATTTTCGTGCAGCAGGATTTCTTTCGTGCCATCATATCACACACATTGTTTGGCTTGTAGATTGAGCAGATCGCCTCGTAAATACATTGTCCGACGTAGTTTTCGAAGAATCCCCAGTAAAAGAAGCCTTTCATGGTCTTAAAACGAATATCTATAGTTGATTACCAATAACCAATAAAATTTTCTGTATCAAACCTGATGTCTTAGGTGACGAGTTAATCGCTGAAATATGTTGTGACGATCAGTGATCGTTTGTTATTGCGATCAGCTGACTTCTCCCTTGACCCGGTTTGACCCCGTTATTGTATTATTATTTCCGCGCCAAAAAATTGTTTACCGAGATTTTGCGAGATGTTGGCGAGACTTAGGTAACACCCATGGGCATGTGTGTTCAAGACAGCACTTCGACTCCGTCCGCGATTGAGTGAGGATCGCCGCCGGTTCTGTACTATTCTATAGATGACAACGCCCAGAAGTTCGTAGCGAGATGGTTGAAATGGTTGAAGCAGCGTTGAAATGGTGGTAACGTTTTTATGATTGATTCACGCCATACTTTACCGATAGAATGGAAAATGCCATAATTTTACCGGTGTGAAGCCTTTCACGCTTTACGTACATTTGTATACGGCCGATGCACTGACCGTGTGTATCGTGCTGTGTTTGTAAACGTATCACCAGTTTGTGTCTTCCTCTCGCTAATGTATAGCTATCTGTGCATTTAATTGACATGGTTTTCTATAGTTTGAGAAGGGGTCTAAAAGGGGGGTGTATTAATGTTTGAAGGTGCATTCTGGTCTTTGCGGACCAGGTGCTTCGAATAGGCTCGCGTAGATCAGGTCGACCTGAGCAACTTTCCACTCCACTCTTTTAGGCCTATTTTCGATGAATGGGCTGTAATGTTGTTGATTCTCGGTTAGAATGAATCGTTATCGTTTAGTATTTTAGTCCATTGGTGTTATTGGACATACTCGAACCTGTTATATAGACTTTAAAAATTATAGACCGTGCGAACGGATTTCTGGAAAACCATTATATAAAACCCAGTTGTATTTTGGGACTAAAAAGATGTTGTGTTAACCCACGGTTTTAATCTGTGTATGTTGACTTCAGGTGACTGTTTGATAGTTATATTGTTAGAAGCCAGTGGGTGTGATTCCATCACTGTCTCTCCGCTTACGCCAGAAGCCGTGTTGACGATTTGGACGAATCCGCCCTGCAGAGATCGAGAAGGACGAGGCCTTGCTGTTGACGTCCCTCCCCGTTTATAGAATACACGTGGCGGTATAGTATTCTTAATTTACTGGCTAGTTTATTGTTACGACCTGCCGGCTAGTTAGGACTAGTCTGTTGCCATCTGGGCAGAACCGGTTGAGTCGAAGTCATTTATATAGTCCTAGCTAGCGGTCAGGTTGCTTCAGTCAGCCTGAGTCAATGTTACAGACTGTTTGTGTTGTAGCACGCTTTGAGTTGTGAGAAGCATTTTAGTATATATCCCTTAGCGGAAAAAACTTGTATTGATATATTCCCCTTGGTGGGAAGATAATTTGATATATATATATAATCTACTACGCCCTTCTACTGACGTTCCGGGCTGAAATACAGAAGTCTGCAATCGAACACGAGACGGAGGATAGCCTGTTGTCGATGCCGGAGAAGAGACACCGCAATCGTGTGTAAAACTAGTACGGAGCCGCTGGCTCTAGGCTGAAGCATTTACAGCTGTAGTGAATTGTAGGTATCTTATGATAGCTTGTACCATATAGATATACAGTCCTCTTCATAAAGTAATTAACCTCTGGCATAGTTCTTATCGTCATCTTGTCAATTCGTTGATCGCCAGAACAAAATATATTTGTACAGGTAACCTGACTACAAGCACAACTCAAAAAAAATAAAATGCGGCTATATCATTTATACGAACCGTGATAAATGTCATATTCTGCTTAGTCATAACTCATACTTCTAAATTGCCGAACCCAATCGGTGAAATAAATGCTTTTCTTGTTTGACCCTTCCCTAATCTCTCAACAAAATCAGATATGAATTTGTTTCCTTATCAGCGTAATTGTCAGAAATCGTAACGTTTCAGATCATTGTCTTCCTTCCATCCGCTGAAAGCTTTTCCTGTGTAGCTGAGATTCCAGAACAATGGTGCAGTGGTTCTCCTAACTGGGTCCTTAGTTAAGGTAAGTTAAGGGTGGGAATGCGTCAGGATAAAATCACTTTAAGAGCTACGCCCCTGGCACGGCCATGTTGCTATATTAAAAAGAGGCTTGCTCGATCTAATGAATAGGGCATCTTTCCCGTGCAGGAATACAACGATACTTCCACACCTCGGTACAAATTAAACTTTGTGAACGCGATGAAATGTACATGTACCTCTCCCTTCACTATCAGCTCGAACATCCGGGCTATCAGCAGATACTAAAAACGTAGGAATTTGCGTACACTTTCATTTTTCTTTGTGTTCTGCACTTCGTTGTTTTGTTTGAGGCGGAAGTTACGGGAATGGCATTTATTAGAAACCATCGTGAAAAGCATATGGTTTAATCTGTATCCCACTTGGCGTTCTCTTTCTCCGTTGAGCGTTTGCAGTGATTAATTAACTGCCAACCTGTCCGGCATAATTGAAACATGCCAGAGGATCAATGCAGATATCGAACTAATTTCTACTGGCAAGATGCACGCAGTGTGCACAGCACAAATAAACACTCTCCATGTATAATATAGCACTGTTATTTCTACTTCGTTAGAAAATGAACATTAAGCAGCCATCTTCAACAATTACATTGTGTTCTCATGTCATTATTTTATTTTTTCCAGCCAGTTGTCCTGACAAACCTGTGATACCAGATGCCCAGCCAGTTACTATAGAAATACGTGTCATTTATAAATGTAAAAACGGCAAACTTTTTGACGGCTCACAACTCTATGCACAAAAGACCTGTGGTGGGCCGGGCGGAGGGAATGCATCAGAGTGGTTGGGTCACGTTGATCCATGTAAAGGAATAACTACATGAACTACATGAACTACTACTACTACTATATTTTAAAAATAAGTACCGTGTGAAAGTGATCATATAAATAAAATACTTTAATTTTGGCTATTACTAGTATATGAGAGATTTATTATAAGGCTTTGCCATTCTAAAGTTGTTTCGCTTCTACAATGGTTTTGAAAAAAATCATACATCTTGTGTGCAGTACATACTCGCGCAAGACCAATGTTCATATTCCTAAAAATCACAGAACCTTATAAAAGTATTTATATACATGTACTTGTATGATATGATCCACTGCTTACTGGTGCATCTGATTGTTCTACGCCTAAATACAGCTGAAAGGGTGGATGTCGTCCTGGGTGCCGACAAATGGTACCCAGGTTCGAGATCGACTGAACAATAAGCACCCTGGGTGCCATTACATTAGACAAACAGCACCCAGCTTCTTCTTCTACACTTTTACTATACCTACAATCGAGGTTGGCCCCACGCTCACGGAGGTCACGTGTCACGATAACCATAAGAAAAATGAAAATAAAAATACGCAGCAAATCCATTCATTTTGTCACCACACAATTTTTCATTCTCTGAATATATCCCTCCTACATACCTTTTCTGAATAAATCATCCGAAATGTGCTTTCAAAGACCTATAGGCCTAAACGCGTTTTTTTCTGTTTATGTGTTTTTTTATTTCGCGCACTGCTAATGCCGCAAGTACCACGGCGCGAGATAAAACGAAATTGCAAGAAACTTCCTCGTCCCTAAGATCCGCAAGCCAGGCAAAAAGAAGCTGGGTGCTGTTTGTCTAGTGTAATGGCACCCAGGGTGCTTACTGTCCAGTCGATCTCGAACCTGGGTACCATTTGTCGGCACCCAGGACGACATCCACCCTTTCAGCCTAAATACATCATATTTGCCTTTCACTGTACGCGTATGTAGTCTGACAATATGCGTACATTTAGAGTGTCATATTTGAGCATGTACCGTCAAATTTGTGGTTATGGGTACATGAAAATGCTACATGTATGCGCTTCATCTTCAACTCTAAACACAGACACAAAGGACGGGAGGATAATCAATTCGTTTTTTTAGCTACATCCTCACGATGTCCCGCAAATTTTACGATAGCAAATTGAACCAGCTTTTTCAACACGAATAAGATTAAGAGAACGAAGAGTGCAAGAAAGGCGAATATATCTATCATGAAATACTGAACGGATGTCATTTCACTGAGGGACGTTCTCAAGTGGTCATCCCCGTGCTCCATGACATGGTCAATCCAGAATGCGCTGGTCTTCCGGGGGTCAGGCAGACTCCTATGGATGGCTGACGCCTTCTTGATAGCCGCCGAATACTTTGGATTCTGGATGATTTCGTTGATGGCCTTGATGAGTTCTTCTGAGGTGAAGTTATGGATGTTCATACGAAGACCGTACCCTTTGTGGAAAGCACGCTGGGCGTTGTATTCCTGTTCTGCGAAGACAGGAAAACTGAGCATAGGGACACCGTTGTTAACGGCTTCAAACTGTCCATTGCCACCGCAGTGTGTTATGAACAACTTGACATTGGGGTGAGCTAGAAGGTCGTTCTGCGGCATCCATTGGACAATTTTCACGTTCTCCGGGATGGTTTCGTCGTAAGTTCTCGTGATTCGCCAGATTACGCGTTGTTTGATGTTTCCGAATGCAGAGAGGAACTTTAGGAACATTTCCTTTGGTATGTAGGCTACTGCTGAGCCAAAGGAAAGGACTATGACGCCATGTTGCGAATCATCTACGAATTTCTGGTAATCAGCAGGCAGTGGTTTCGGAGGTTTTGTGGTAAGGCCTCCGACTTGTATCAGATTCGGCATGGACGGTGTTGGGCAATCAATGACGCCATTTTTGTTCATGATGAATAGTTTTGATTTCATAGCAATATCCTGCCACGAGGAATAAGGCTTTTCTCTGCCATATTCCGTGAACTGTTGCATATCCACAAATGTACGTACCAATACGTACCTCTCGAAATAGATCACTAGAAAAAAAGTTGTTAGTCTTGTCAAAAATGTGTTCGTTTCTGCGTCCACTCCACACGGTGCAAAAAAGTTCACAAGTGGATGGGTCTTGACAAACCACGTGTATTGTAAGGTAGAGAGGCTGACTGTAGGAACACCGATCTTGTGCGTCAACAGATAATAACATGGTATGAGTAAGTCTACAAGAGCAATGTCGTATTTTTCTTCCTCCAGGTGTTTTAATAGATCGGCGTCGTGCAGTGCCATCTTGCAATCGTATGTGAATCGCGGTTGGGTCAACGTGTTAACCGCCTCCGCTTTTGTGAGTCGCTTGATCAAGAATACCTCAGTCCATCGCTCATCTACAAGTTTCTGGTCTACCATCGACTTATTCGGCGATTTGTAGTATAGAAATTGAACGTCCATACCTCTGAATTGAGTTGGATTCTTAAGATTTTCATCCATTACAACGTGGACGGTGTGGCCCATCTCAAGTAAACCATGGCTGATAGCAGCAAACTCGTTCAGGTGGCTCCCAAACTGCATAGACAAAACCAATACCTTCCTGGCCCCTGCTTCCCCCAATGCCGATAGGAGTAGGATACATCCGAGAACTATGGTCGCTGCGTGAACCGTTGGTGAACTAACCGTTACCTTCATGTCTGCTGCAGAAAGAAGGGAATTAAGAGAACAAGCTCTGTGTTATTATACTAAAAAGTCGTCTCAATTAATTGAACATGAAACTAAATAGCTGAGCATTAATTTGTTCAGGACTGGTGTGTAACTTGAATTACGCCGATGCATGTGCCGAAGTATTTTTGTTGCCGTTATAGTCTAGACTTCGTGATGAGCGGCCCCCTCCCCGGTGCTTAAATTGGGGTCGGTGAAAACATTTCATAGTGATTGAGGACTGATGCAGAGAAACGTGCAAAAAAGTTCACCTTTGCATTGCAGTCGTGGTGTCATTTTTGCGGATAAAAACAAGAAACGAAACATACAAAATGCCTACCTTAATCCTTTAGCTGCAGCTAGTAATGTGGTCCAACGATGTCCTCTCTTGTAACCTGCAACTGATATAATAACGTACGTAGGCTATAATGTCTACCGTTCAGACAAATGTACAGGTGCGCACATGTCGGCCAAAGTATACCAATTTTGATTGAGGTCAACCTTATACAAACAAGAAAAGAAGTTGAGCAATGGCCAAATTACATGAGCTCGATGGGATGCATTTAGGTGATTGATATTTGCCTACTGTTTTGTGTATAGAACTATGTCAAGTCCATGTACTACTATCATAATGATTGTTCTGCGGGCAATAATTGTCAATAATTCTTAAGTGCATTATATATCTCGAGAGCCTCTGAGTTACTGTGGGTACCTAGGCCAGGCACTTGAAACTAAGCTGCCGTTCAGAAAGAATACTTGGAGTAAGCACTTATTTTAATGTGTTGAAAAAAACTAAACTGTAGTCACCTGTATCTATACACGAATTTACGTACATTGGACTGTTGGATGAGCATTTTTTCTGTTTTGAGTAAACCCAGACACACACAGCATGCCCCAGGACGCGTCGAGGTATGCAGTGGTCTGTCATGCGCTGGGAAATATAGACTCTAATCTGCATAAATGGATTTTAAAGCAAACAATTGTTGACCACTCAAAGAAGACTAGTGTCATCAGCCACTGGATAAATATACCCGTCGACATAAAACCTACCTCTACACAAAACCTTACTTCGACCTTAGAAAATCACCCTAACTTTATGGTTGTTTCTATAAGACGCGACGTTAACACATCCCCAAGCCAAGTCTTTCCAACACTACCAGGATCATCAAACGAAATGAAGACGAATGGCACATATCTAGCAATGAATGTACCTCTGCTGTGAACAGGTTCACAAAGGTTCGCTCCAGCCTTCAGTCATATGGCCTACAACCACACTGAAAATGTAATTTTCCCTTTTTCAGATGTAAACTAGAGACAACTGCAGTGATGATGGAACAACCCACCTCAGTCTGCTGGTATTAGAGAAGGGATGGTGTAGGAACAGGGTACAAACCCGTGCCTTAGTGCACTGATCTTTATGAGATATGGCACTGATGGAATGGTTAGATAGGGCAATAGCTCTACCAGGACAGTATGACACACTATTTGGAAGGTTTTTCATGTTGTCCTTGTTCTCTCTGATCGCCTTTATCTACACTCATCGAATGGCCAGATAGGAGGGGGGGGGGGGGGGGGGACAAGCTAGTTGTTTAGCACAGGAAAGGGCATGTCACATTCTTGAAAGAAAGATATAAGTATATTTCTTGGACGGTGGTATCCAATCTCTGCCCAGATATGAGGTCCCTACATAAGTGTGGGTAGGGATTGGACACAAACCTTTTCGTTTCTGACACTTGTGGAATGCTCAGATAGGGCAGTAACCAGTAGTCGGGGGTCCTTAGACAGAAAATGTCCCATGGAACTGCCCGGGCATGTCACATTCTTGAAAGAAAGACAAAAAAATATTCCTTGGACGATGGTATCCAATCTCTGCCCAGATATGAGGTCCCTACATAAGTGTGGGTAGGGATTGGTTACAAACCTTTTCCTTTCTGACACTCTTTGAATGGTCATTTACGGCAGTAACAAGTTGCCGGGGTCCTTGGATTGAAAATGTCCGATGGTTAGTCACAACCAGTATCTTCTGGCCGATCTGTTACTCTAGATTTTCGTTACCCTCCGTACAACTAGCAGCAGTGGACCTGAAGACACTGGTTGTGACTATGATACAAAGGACATGATGGGAGAACGCAGCAAACCATCACAGGAGATACTCTGTCAGGATATTATGCTTTACTGGCTGTGATTCTGTCCATGTTATTAGGCTAGATAGACTGGCTGTGACTCTGTCCATTTTTTATAAGGCAAGACCACCATGTGAATATCATTTGAGAAAGACAGGGACAGTCGCAACCAAAAAGTAACTAGCACTGAACTAAGAAAATAATGAACTAATTTGATAAGAAAGATGACAGAGTTTATTAAGTTATTGATAATTACAATCTACTCCTTATTTACTACAAATATATAAAGTAGTTTACATCTCTTAGAGGGACCATGGTATACATTAATAGCTTTCACATCAACTTTTTTTGCAGTATTTTAACACCATAGCATTTTTCAGAAGTTAAATGACCAAGATACATTTTCCGCTCTGTACATCTTTCTTCTGGATGATTACTGATGAATCTTCCAGTAATCGGCCCATTGGAGACTACAGGACAGACGATGGAACAACCAACCTCTGCCAGCTGGTTAACTGATATTGGCCCGAGGCACAACCTGAATTCCATAGCTCACTAAGTAACAACAACCCACCTCTGTCTGCTGGTTATCTCATGATGGCCTTAGTGAGACACTACATTTCTCTTTATGAGATCTTGTGAAGTGGTCAGATGGGGCAATAGCTGCCTTAGATGTTCTGGTTTTGAAGCTTCTTGGAAGCTCCTGTACTTCAGATTGTCCTTGTTCCTTTGAGTTGTTCCCCATCCCTAGTATTAGAGAAGGGATGCTGTTGGGATGGGGTACAAACCTGTCCCTTAGTGCACTGATCTTTATGAGATATGGCACTTATGGAATGGTCAGATAGGGCAATGGCTACCTTATATGTTCTGGTTTTGAAGCTTTTTGGAAGCTCCTGTACTTCATATTGTCCTTGTTCCTTGGAGTTGTTCCCCATCCCTAGTATTAGAGAAGGGATTGTGTAGGGACAGGGTACGAACGCGTGCCTTAGTGCACTGATCTTTATGAGATCTGGCACTTATGGAATGGTTAGATAGGGCAATAGCTCTACCAGGACAGTGTGACACACTATTTGGAAGATTTTTCATGTTGTCCTTGTTCTCTCTGATCGCCTTTATCTACAGTCGTCGAACGGCCAGATAGGAGGGGGAGGGGGGGGACAAGCTGTTTGTTTAGTATAGGAAAGGGCATGTCACATTCTTGAAAGAAGGATATGAATATATTCCTTCGACGGTGGTATCCAATCTCTGCCCAGATATGAGGTCCCTACGTAAGTGTGGGTAGGGATTGGACACAAACCTTTCCTTTCTGACACTTGTGGAATGCTCAGATAGGGCAGTAACCAGTTGTCGGGGGTCCTTAGACAGAAAATGTCCTATGGAACTGCCCGGGCATGTCACACTCTTGAAAGAAAGACATAAAAATATTCCTTGGACGATGGTATCCAATCTCTGCCCAGATATGAGGTCCCTACATAAGTGTGGGTAGGGATTGGTTACAAACCTTTTCCTTTCTGACACTCTTTGAATGGTCATTTACGGCAGTAACAAGTTGTCGGGGTCCTTGGATTGAAAATGTCCGATGGTTAGTCACAACCAGTGTCTTCAGGCCGATCTGTCGGTATCAGGACACTTCCACCCTGGACATTTGCCCCCCGGACTTCTGCCCCCATAGGACATCTGCCCCCCGGATTTTTGCCCCCCGGACATTAGCCCCCCTAGGACTTCTGCCCCCCTAGGACATCATTACCCTCCGTACAACTAATAGCAGTAAACCTGAAGACACTGGTTGTGACTATGATACAAAGGACATAATGGGGGAACGCAGCAAACCATCACATAAGATACTCTGTCAGGATATTATGCTTTACTGGCTGTGATTCTGTCCCTGTTTTTAGGCTAGATAGACTGGCTGTGACTCTATAAGGCAAGACCACCATGTGAATATCATTGGAGAAAAACAGGGACAGTTCACAACCAGAATGCACCAATGCTGGAGACAAAATTTTCATTCCCACACGGACTTACTACAATAAAATATAAAGTAGTTTACATCTCTTAATGGGACCAAAGTATATACTAATAGCTTTTACATCAACTTTTTGGCAGTATTTTATTAAAACTCCATAGGATTTTTCAGAAGTTAAATGACCAAGATACATTTTCCCCTCTGTACCTCTTTCTTCTGGATGACTACTGATGATTCTTCCAGTAATCGGCCCATTAGTTTTTGCACAGCAGCCCAAAAGGTCATTTATTCCTGGAAATGCCTATAACTAGATGTGCATGTACATGTAACTTACTAAAGATATTTAGACTCTATGGTCAAACACAACCGTAGATCTTTAAAGGAGGAGTGTTTCAACATAACACCTGGCCGGCAACAATTAAATTGACCAAGTTCCTGTATAGAGGACTCTGGGATTTGTACAAACCTTTTGTGATCACCCTTCTTGTAATATTCTTGTTGATGATAATATGCACCACCTAATTCACAGAAACTCTGTAATTATCAATAGTCTGGCCTGCTATTTTCTCAATACACTTCCTACTTCATAAGTTTCATACGCAAAGTCATTTCGAAAGGTCTGAATGCTTTACAAGCAAAAATTGGAGCTGCTACTCCGCAAATTTGATGATTATGTCTTGAACCATAACATAACTTGTCCCCTCTGATATGAGACAAAGTGATATATTCTATGCCCAACTGAGTCCAACACCCAATAGACATGAAATGAAATGTGAGGCAAAAATGACAGCATATACACAACAGATAATGGTAAACCAACAGCACAGGGACCGGTTGTTCAAAAGCACAAAAGTCATGTTATCCCCAACAGTCACTTCTTCACACAAAAGAAGTACTCAAAAACTGTACACTGTGATTGTTCTGATACCGATTGGTATCTCTGTAGCTCCTCCTCCTCTCACCATGTGCCTGTGGTAGGCCTAGTTCTGATGGAATAAACTTACAGAATAGTCTCTTTAAACAAGGGTAACGATTTCTTCTTCATTCTACTTCAGGAAATGAAATGTACATCTCGGTCAAATCTAATTCCTTGCACAAATCAAGGAGAAAAGACAGATGCTGCCCTCTGCACTATTGCTCACTTACTAAAATACTTGGTACACAGGGTGTGGCCCAAAAAAACCCCAAATAAAACTAAGTGCTGACTGAACACTAACGGTTACGTTGAGTATCCTTAAGGACGTTATCTCTTTCAGCTAAACCCATCAAAATGTTCACATTGAGACTTATGCAAGTATCAATTCGTTTCTTGTACCCACCCTCCTCAAGGGTAGTTGAGCTATCACCACTAATCTTTGCCGATGCTTGAGTAGTGTTTATATTTCCTTCAGTGAAAATTTGGCGAAGCTGGAAAGAATAAGGATGCTAATGTGTCGATGTCTTGTCGAACATACAGCCTTACCCAGTAAAATTAGTCCGGTTACTTTATATGATGGTGACAACTGATATATTGTTGATGGTGATGTCTTGACGAAAGAAAAAGTAGCCTTGGTGAAAAAAGGGTGATGCTTGAGCCTTAAGATGTTGTTATAGGGTGATAAGGTGTCGTACCCTTGAGGAGGGGGGGGGTACAAACACAAATTGATACTTGCATTAACGGCACCGTTAAAGCTAACGTGGTTTTGAACAACTCAGCCCAGGGCCTCAAAACTTAACTGTTTTATGTGAAGAAATTTCAACCTGTCTACAAACATGTACCAAAAATGTTATACAGAAAGTTGTCTTTATACGCTATAGACTGTGACATTAAAATATGTGTGAAGCTGAACACAATACAAAGTTAGTTTAACACCGACGTTTTAGTGACGGCACTGTCCTTAAAGGGGGACTATAGGCAACAGCAGGGGTTAACTTGGGCATCTTCGGGTGACTGATATGCACAGCAAGGGCACTGGGTCATGCTTGAATCAGCACTAAATATGTCACTCATACAAGCGTGAATAGTTTTGACATAATGCGAGATGTGAGAGACTCCTATCGGCGACTTTGTATATTTTTTGTCTTTTAATACCCACCTAGCTGCTGCCTATAGTGTCCCTTTAAGTGCAATATGACGAAAATAGAAAAATTTAGGACACCTTATAATTTCACCTTCCGATGTTTCCTGATATGATGCAACTTTAGATGCTGTTTATGAGCAAATCTTTTTTGACAAATAGTACAAGCAAATGGTTTCTCTCCTGTATGAATACGCATGTGGGAGACAAGGTTCCCTCGAGTCGAACAAGATTTGTCACAAGCATTGCACTTAAATGGTTTTTCTCCCGAATGCATGCGCATATGAGCTTCAAAATTGGACCGAGAACTGGATACCTTTCCACAAACTTGACATTTCAAGCCCTGACTTCTTGGTAGCGAATCTGTCCCTGGTGCTAAACACTGAAAATAGCAAGTGGAAAATGACAATGAGCAAATGTGGAGGCTACATTACTAGCATTACTACAAGTCAGCATTCATGCGTGGTACATGCACCTGAAATAAGGGTCAGCTTAAGGTGAATTTAGATGAGGAGTTCTTGCCATCGGACCTGTCTCTCTGGCAAAACACTGAAAGCTGTTAAGTAGAAAATGAGAAATACAGTAGAACCTTCGTATTAAGGACAGACAATTGCTGTCCCTAATCGAGAGGTGTCCTGATTAGAGAGGTGACATTGAATGGAAACAACCCATTTGGGACCAAAATCAGTGTCCTTTATAGAGAGGTTGTCCTTAATAGAGAGGTGTCCGCTAAGGGAGGTTCTACTGTATGCAAAACGAAGAAGCTACTTAATTGCCACCTAGAAATAGTTTAGTATCCATTTTTGATGCATGCATCTGAAACAACTGTCGGTATAAGACAAAGTTTGCCTGGACAAAACTGGGCACAGTGCACAAACCAAAACCATAATTAGAGCCAAATACAGATACATGCCCAGAAAAAAGAATCCCACACAAATTCCTTCAAAACGACAATGAATAAGACAAAGAATTAGTCTAAACCTCTGCAGTTTCCCACTTAAATGGAACCAGATCTTCCACTCCTTCAAAGACCCCGTTTCAAATGAATTTTCACTTTATGCTTTTTCAGTTCACGTTTATCAGCAAAAGCTTTCCCACAGCTTTTCTCCTATATGAGAACGCATGTGGTCTTTCAGGGCACTTGGAGCTTTGAATATTCTGGCACATAATTTACAATCTTTTCCCTCGATATTGCAAAGGTACAGCATCAGATTCTGCCGATGAATGACAGCGTAGATCTTGCAGTAGCAACTGCCCCTAAATTCAAAGGCGTCGTCTCATTTAGTGCATTCATGAGGCATCCTTAGATTTCTCGATTTGCCCCGATGCCTGCAAAATAAAATAAATATATTTTGTGAATTTGAGTTTAGAATACAACACAGCCCTAGAAGTGACATGAGCACAATGAGTTTTTTATAAATTTTCCTCGGTTAAACGTTTGTGAGGGATTCTGGGACGCATCTGCAAATGTAGTAAGAAATAAAAGCCTAGAAGACGTCACATACGACAGAGAATATCACCCAAGACATGAATACGAGTCCAATAAGACCACGACTTAAAATGAACCTAGTGCCAATGTTTGGAAATGGCACAGTGATTGGAGCACTTGGCTCATAACCATAGGAGGAGGTGGATCCAATTCTCAGAATGCCACAAACTCTCATATAACCGGAATACCAAGCATAAATTTCATAGAAACTACAGAAACCAACGCCGCAGGCAATGAAATGAGAACAAATTTCCTTCTAACAAGACACAGAGAAAACCTCATTTCGAATGGATCTTTTGCATATGTCTTTTCACCTCCTGTTTACTAGCGAATGCTTCCCCACAAATATCACAAGCGAATGGTTTCTCTCCTGTATGATTCCTCATATGCACGCCGAAATAGAAATTTTGCGTGAAACCTTTTCCACAAATTTCACAAACATATGGGCGTGTCTGTGAGTGAGTCACCTTGTGCTTCTTAAGGTTACCCTTATCAGCAAAACGTCGCCGACAAATGTCACACTCATGGGGTTTTTGCTTACTATGAACAGAGAAGTTGTGCCGAGCGAGATCAGGTTTTCGCAGAAAACCTTTCCCACACGTTTTTACATCACAGGTGTAGTTCCTCACTTGTCCACTATGTCGCCACTTTATGTGTTCTTTCAAGTTACCCTTACTAGAAAAAACTTTCCCACAGGTTTTACAAGCGAATGGTTTTTCTCCTGTATGGCCGCGCATGTGAGATTTCAGTGCACACGGAAACATGAACATTTTGTCACACAATTCACACCGATATTTCTTTTCATGATTTTGAGGTACATCATCAGATTCGGACGGATGACATTGCAGGTCATGCAGTTTCAATTCCTCCGTAAATTCGAAGGTGTTGTCGCACTTAGGACATTCATGAGGCATCCTTGGACTTCTGGACAGGGCCTGCCTTTTTCCATTGTCGATCTACAAAATAAAAACAATAGATTTCTTTAGTTTGCGCTGAGGTTTACCATTATGGTATATAATATCACAAATAAATGAAGACTATTAATGTGGAAGTAATACTACAGAACCTGATATAGTGTGACGGAAGAGATTTAGAAATTCAGGGGGACCCTTTTTGGCTCACCTGTGAGCCTTTACCATCACGCAGTGTCCGTCGTCGTTGTCGTTAGACATGGGTGTCACGTTTTGTAACCGCTCAAGCTTTAGAACTCTAACTTGGTACACATGTACCCCTAGGTGACCGCTACTCAGGGACCGAATCGCGGCGTCATATGATACACGGTTTTGCCACCAGGGGGCCAGAGGTCAAAAATGGAAAAATTGTGTTCTCTCCCTTATTACTGGTCCAAAAAAATTGAAAAAATATGGTAGGTACTTCTACCAATGGGACATCACATATCCTCCGGGTTTTTGATTTGACCTACTTTTGAAGGTCACAGAGGTCAAAGTTTGTCGGCAGCAACGCCGTTAGTCGGTGGTGGCACGTTTCGTAACCACTTTAGCCACAGATCTCAAACTTGGTACAAATGTTCCCCTGGGTGACCCCTACTCAGAGACCGAATCTTGGCGTAATACAATTCACGGTTTGGCCAATAGCGGGCCAAACGTTAAAAGCGAAAATATGCAATTGCTTGCTTAATACTAGTCCGAAAAGTCTGAAAAAAAATATGATAGGTACTTCTTGCAGTGTTACATCATACACCCTTTGCAGGTTTTTTTACCTACTTTTCAAGGTCACAAGGTCAAGGTCGTCCAGGGGCACTGCCGTTAGACAACAGTGGCACGTTTTGTAACCGCTGAAGCTATTGAACTCTATCTTGGTACACATGTACCCCTGGTTGATCGCTACTCAGAGGCCAAATTGCGGTCTCACATGATTCACGGTTTGGCCACCAGAGGGCCGAAGGTCATAATGAAAATATGGGGTTTCTCTCTTATTACTGGTCTGAAAGTGAAAGATTTGAAGAAAAAAATATGGTAGGTACTTCTTGCAGTGTTACATCATATATCCTCCGCATTTTTTTCAACCTACTTTTCAAGGTCACAAGGTCAAGGTCGTCTGACGGGGCACCGATGTTAGATAACAGTGGCACAGTTTGTAATTACTTAAGCCAGAGATGTCAAACTTGGTACAAATGTTCTCCTGGGCAATCCCTCTTCAGAGACCGAACTATTGCATGATGCGATTCACGGTTTCGCGGTCATGGACAATTGCTTGTCTGACCATAAAGTGATATATATAGATTTACCAATGTCAGAATCACTGACCCCATAGCCTTCCCTTTGACACAGGTGAGCACATGGTCCCTGGACCATTTCACTTTGATCACAGCTGATGTAGACAAGCAGGGGTTAAGTTAACTAGCAACGGCCAGGTAGCGTAGCGCGTGCGGTATCGATTGCTAGGTGCGGCCAAAGCGAGGCTGGCGTCTGTATTCTTGCGCTGTACTATTTTCATGAAGAATAAACGTTGCTTCACTGAAATTACTATCATATTTCTTTTGTCTAAAATATCGTACTCTTCTTCCAGAATCGTGCATTAGCAGTACAAATGTAGGTTCCAAATTTGACAATAGTATCTTTTACAACAATGAAACGGCCAGGGGCCATTTTGCTCACCGTATAGATATTTGGTGCTTTGGAATTCATCCAGGTTAAGAAACATTGTACATGTATAGTATATAGGTCAAACCAAAGTCGCTATGACATGTGATGTATCGTTGCTTGGAGTAAGTACCATAAGAATATTATCAAAAACAAGTCACTAATAAACGAGATATTGCACTTTTTACATATTTTAGTTTTGGCCTCCTGGTGGCCAAGTTGAGTACCAGATCAGATCGAAATTCGGTGCCAGAGGTTACATGATGTAGAGAGTCATGTGTACCAAATTTCAAGTTCATAGCTTTAGTGGTTAAGAAACGTGCCATAGTTACAATCAAATGACCAATTTACGCCATTTGACCTCTGTGACCTTGAAAAGCAGGTCAAATCAAAAACTTATATGATATGTGATGTATCCTTGCTAGGAGAACCTACCATAAAAAGGTTATTGAATACGAATCACTAATAAGCGAGATATCACACTTTCTAGGTTTTCACTTTTGGCCCCCTGGTGGCCAAGTCGAGAATCAGACCGGACTGAAATTCAGGATCAGAGGTCAGCTGACCTAGGGGGTCCTTTGTACAAAGTCTCAAGTTCATAGCCTTAGAGGTTAACAAACGTTCCACAGTTACGCTCAAATGGCCAATTTACGCCATTTGACCTCTGTGACCTTGACAAGTACGTCAAATCAAAAACCCGTATCATATGTGATGTATCCTTGCTAAGAGTATCTACCATAAAATTTTTACCAAAAACTAATGAGTAATAAGCGAGATATGGCACTATTCAAATTTTTGGTTTTGGCCCCCTGGTGGCCAAGTTAAGAATCAGACCGGACCGAAAATCAGTGTCACAGGTTATCTGACCTAGGGGGTCATGTGTACTAAGTTTAAAGTTCATAGTTTTAGTGGTTAAGAAACCTGCCATATTTACACACTAACGGCCAATTCACACCATTTGACCTCTGTGACCTTGAAAAGTACGCCACATCGACCTGATTTTTTCTCAACATGTAGAGCTACGTAACAGGTGTCTACATACTAAATTTACAGACGATAGGACGTATAAAGACAAAACGTGCCACAATCGGTGAAATTTTAGAGTTTGACCTCTGTGACCTTGACAAGTAGGTCAAATCAAAAACCCGTATGATATGTGATGTATCCTTGCTAGGGGTACCCACCATAAAATTTTTAGCAGAAACAAATCAGTAATAAACGATTTATCACACTTTTTAAGTTTTAGGTTTTAGCCCCCTGGTGGCCAGGTGAAGAATCAGACCGGACCGAAATTCGCTGCCAAAGGTCATGTGACCTAGGACATTAAGTATACAACGTTTCAAGTTCATAGCACAAGTGGTTAAGAAACGTGCCACACAGGATACGGACGACGGACGACGACGGACACAGGGCTATCGTATAGACTCCCCTGACGGTGAGCCAAAAACTAGCATCACTAGTTTAACTGGTTTAGTGGTACCTATTAAGCTTTAAAAAAATTAGTATTTTAATGAGGTTCTAAAACACATCCAAGACATATAAGAACCCAGTAGGCTATTGTGCCCAAGCGAAGGCACATGATAGTAGAGGATTTCACACTTACAAAATCCCCTATATCTCCTTATCATTGGGAGTTCAGAGTTAGTTAATAGGTCAAATTTTTTTGTTTCGTCTATACATATATATCCTCAGAATGAAGTAACTGTCTGATTCAAGAAACTTTGCCTGTCCTTTCAAAAAGAAATTGTTTGAGATGTATTAAGTATGGTCGATACCGGGACGTGTAGTCCATGATATTGAGACGACCAAGAGGAACTGTGGTGCTATAGATGACCTTGTAGTGTTTAAAAAAGAAATTGTTCAGTCTATCTGAAGTGCCAAAAACATTCTGCTAGTTCACAGAGCAGAACTCAATCTGCTAATAAGTCATATTAAAGCCTCGTTGTGTTATGATGCACATGAGAAGCAGGGGGTTCGTTGTATCCAAAACCACCCCGTTACTTACATTACCGAATCGATCATTCAGGAAAATCAGCAGGGTTTAGCAGCGGTGACATGGTATCCTCTTCCTTTCCCTCTGGCTTCTCCACCTATTTCACCTTCGTGTGGATCAACAAATGTCGTCGTAAAATACTGCTCTGATTGAAAGATTTCTTGCAGACGGAACAAACATATGGCTTCTCGCCCGTATGAATGATTTTGTGTTTCTTTAGATTACCAGAATCAGCAAAGGCTTTCCCACAAATATCACACTCATGCGGTTTCTCGTTGGAGTGGATATTTAACTTATGTCGGCGCAAACGGTTCATTCCAGCAAAGCATTGTCCGCACAGTTCACACACCTTTGGTTTCTCTCCCGTATGAGTCATACGGTGTTGCTTCAAGTGGCTCTTCTGGCGGAAATGGGCGCCGCAATCTTCACAAGCGTACGGTTTCTCTCCCGTATGACTTCGCACGTGGATCGTCAGCATACTCGCATGAGAAAACGTCTTATCACAAAATCCACAGCGATGATCAGTAACGCATTTCCGAATAACTTTAGTTACAAGAGTTGAACCAAATTCCTGATTTGCTTCCAGTCCACATCACTTCCTTCCACTTCATGAGTTGATGCAACGTCTTCTGCTACTTCTATTTTGTAGGTTTCTTCTAAACTTTCTTTTCTATCATCGGCTGGTTCTTCATGCACCTCCTCTTTTCCTTCAGAGTGGGCCTCGTCTTGGTGACAATGCAATCGTCCCCACCTACGGAAACACATCCCACATTCAATACAAACTATGGGCTTCTCCCCCGTGTGAGTCATTTGATGAGGCCTCACATGACTCTTCTGGCTGAAGCGTCGCCCACAGATATCACACGCATATGGTTTCTCTCCTGTGTGAATACGCATGTGAATCTTCAGTCTAAAGTTTGTTGGGAATAGCTTATTGCATACTTCACACTGACTTAGCTGCCTACATGTAGGTGATTTCATGGTAGATGTTCCCATGACTGTGCATTGTGATCTGTATTCTCGCCACTCGGTCCAAAACTGAAAAATATGCAATGATGGATTTAATAGATTAAATTTTTCTCATAATTTCAAGAATGAGAGAAAATTAGGGCGGCCCTGAAAAGAATAACTCAGTTCCGAAATGAAACTAATGATATTAACTTTTCTGAAGGAAATGAGAGATAATGTGAACCACCCTGAAATGATAAGTTAGTTCAATGTCGAACAGTGCCCAAGTGAATTT
Organism: Lineus longissimus; assembly: GCF_910592395.1. NCBI lineage: Eukaryota > Metazoa > Nemertea > Pilidiophora > Heteronemertea > Lineidae > Lineus > Lineus longissimus. The sequence goes on from NC_088312.1 coordinate 11,503,992, forward strand.
CGCTTTCAAGACATCGCAACCAAGTACAGTGGAACCTGTCTTAGGGGACGCCTCTCTATTAAGGACAACTTCTCTATTAAGGACACTAGTTTCAGTCCCAAATTGGTTTTTTCCATTAAATTTTACCTATCTAATCAGGATGCCTCTCTCATAAGAACAGCATTTGTCAGTCCCGAGGGTGTCCTTAATAAAGAGGTTTTACTGCACATCATAGAGGTCTAGAAAATAACCTCAACTATTTTCCTCATTCTGGTGAATTACCATCAATACATACGTCTGCTCAATGAGCGATCGGACTCAGGTCAACACAAACAAAACAAACCTCTCGAGATAACTTATGCCAATTCAAATTACACTTATCAGCAAAATCCTTCCAACAAATTTCACATCTAAATGGTTTTAGTCCTCAGTGTATATGCAGTTTGTTATGTTGCGATCTGCTCTGCTCTCTTTCCCACATAAAACTGTCCGCAGTCATCGCAAAAACTTCTGATGCGCCTCAAGTATGACCAAGCCGGTGCCAATTCCAGTCTGCTAAGATATATGATACGTCCCACAAACATTTCAGTGACAGTAAAGTCTTGCCCTCTTCAGTCTTCAATTCGCTGGAAAGAAATATCCACGTGGCAAGACTTCACATGTACACGTACTTCAAATGAACCGCCTGATGTTTCCTCATATTTGAATGGTCGGCGAATGCTTTCCCGCATTTTTGACAAATAAATGGTTTCTCTCCGGTGTGTTTTCTCATGTGCTTCTTGACGTCAGACGTCTGTGGTGACGAATAGGAGCAAATTTCACATTTGAAACAGCCGTCTGTCTTGTGGCGTGCTTGCGTATGATAACGCAGCTCTTTGTAACTTGCCGCTCTTGCTCCACAGATCTTGCATTGCCACGGCCATGGGTAGCTTTCACTGGATCTGCTGATTTGCTCTTGTCTAGGATAAGCTCTCTGTAAATACATAAAATGTTTGGCAGAGGTAATCACGGTTCATGTCTAAAGGTTTCAATGAGGAAATGTGGGAATAATTGCGAAGAAATGATGTAATGATGAAATGAGGAACCTGCAGAACTAAAAATCCAGGTGGCAGCACCAGTACTAAAAGGTACACTTCCAGTGCACTTAAGTTTTGTTAATTTTCTCCCTAAAACTCATCAAAATAGAATTAAGGGCCAATAAAACTACATTTTTGGTGCTATTTCCCCACGTAGAATAATTAAGGGATGAAATATTCAATAATCATTGACCCGGGAAATGGCTTCTCATTACAACCATGGTCCACTTGCCTGCAGGGCCCCCTATTGGCAGGTTTTGTTGTGCAGGTTCCTCATTCTTAAGTATCTTCCTCTTGATTCACCATTCCAGTCCCTAAATGAACAGCCGAGAGAAGTTTCAAAAGCGAGCGACCTTAAAAAAATTGAGTTTACACGACTAATATCGATCCTTTTTCCAAAAACAAACCCGCCTCAGGACTGAACATGGAAACTCCACGGACCGAGTGGACATTGCATCGGTAATCTTTTTTGAATCATCTTGCATGGCATTCACATGTTCCCCTATAGCCAAGTCATTTCAAGTCTTAATACACTCGCGACACATTTTCAAACGAACAAAATTACTAAATCGATCATCATCTCCTTAGACCTGCACTATTTCATATGAACCAACCGATGTGCTTTCAAGTGTCCTGAGAGCGCAAACCTTTTCCCACAAGTGATACACTCGAACGGTTTCTCTCCTGTATGAACTCAATAGTGCATTTTCAGATTTGACGATGTTGAGAATCCTCGGTGACAAACATTTCAAATGAACGGCTTTTCGCCTGTGTATTTTCTCATGTAGACTTTCAGGTTTCCTGGTTTGTGTAGGTAGACACTGCCTCACATATTTTACATTGCAAGGGTTTGACCTCTGTATTGGTTTTGCGATTGGTGAGCAGACTGAAAGAATAAGACAAGGGCTCAGTTTTGATTCAACTAATTTATGCTTTTATTAATATAAAATGTTACACAACTCAGCTGGAATGCAACAAGAGGATAAATCTTTACATCATTTCATCATCATCATCACCATCATCAACATCATCATTGTGGCCCAGAAATTGGGCCTTTTGTTCATTTCACAAGACTATACAGTAGATATAGATAGTTTTGGTTTTATTACAATGTTTTTTTGCGAAAAAGGAAATTCGATTGAAACCACTGCTAAATTGAAACCTATCAGCATGACCACTCGTTAGAAAGCTCCCGATGAGGAAAATCTAATGGCACCATTATTTTCACAATAACATGGAGATTTGCCAAATTAACGCAAAACGAATTTCACACAAAGGACAACATGCAAGCTCAGCTCAATTGATATTCACCCAGGTTGTGCAATAACAAATGATGCGACCTCAAATTACTCTTCAAAGAAAACCTCTTTCCACAAACATCACATTCATGAGGCCTCTCTCTTGTATGAGTAAATCTGTGTTTTCGAAGATCGTCTTTTGTCGCACAAGTCTTCTCGCAAGAAGAACATTTGAAAGGTCGATCCAGGGTATGCTTCCTCCTGATGTGAACTTTTAGGTTTGCACGGTTTGAAGACGTTGCTCCACAGAATTGACATTTTAAGTCTGTAGCCTGGTGCAAGTGAGTGGCACCTCCTACAACCCTGGCAATTCTGATCTTGTGTGTCTGTAAAAACAAAAGGAGTGCATCGTCTTCAATAATTTCATACAAGTTTTCATACGGTTGTTGGATCATTATGATATTGAAGAACTCCTGAATTGCAATATATTCTACAGGGATATACATGTAATGAGACTTCATACAAGAGGCACAGTCTACAGGGTGGCCCACAATTATTTACCCTCACACAATGGATACACAATAGACTTCTATTGTGCAGAGGAAAATAATTCCGGGCCACGCTGTATATACACCATATAACATACAGTATTAAAGCAACCGGAAATTCAAGACTGACGTTAGGATTTCTTTGCATAGTCAATTTGTTGATGCTACAATACAAATATGACAACCGAACATGAACTTCCCAGCTGCACAGGGAATACTGAATTACTAATGTTAATCACAATTTCTCTGAACATATTTCGTCTTCCCACATAGCCATAAACGTTACCACGAATCCCAAATTTCGACACTTCAGAATAGTATTCACGTTGAAAAAACAAGCTGTGTGTTTATATGTCTTGTTAGGTAGAACCCAAGGTGCAATAACCCCCGATGAATGGCTTCCATCCAGTATGGATCCTTTTCTCCGAGTGCCTCTCCGGGTGAAGAACCACCTCCTAAATTCTATCATTTATCCTTAAAAATAATAAACCATCATATGCGCCTGCAGAGTCCTCTTTCAAACAAACTTAATGAATTTTTTTTTTGTCCAGTATGAATCCTTTGTGCCATTGTTTATCTCAAATGAAGCATCATATGCCCCCGTAGGGTCCCACTCTGCGAGAACCCCTTTCCACAAACTTTACAAACAAATGGTTTCTCCCCTGTATGGACACGAATGTGTTTCTTCAAATCGCTGCTCGAGGAACATATTTTATCACAAAAGTCACACTTAAAAGGGGTTTTTCCAGAATGTTTCCTCAGGTGAATTTCCAGTTTTCCGCGGCTTTGAGTGACAAAGTTACAGCGCTGACACTGGTATGGAAGCTCTCTGGAATGGGTCCTTGCATGGGTTTTAGACTTGTCAAGGTTTGAGGTAACGAAGTCACAGTACTGGCACCTCAATAGGGCAATGTTCCCGAGTCCAAAGGATGTCACATCGTACATCTTGGGATTCTTTGAAGGATGTTTAAACTGTAAATATAACAAAGAGTTTATTGAACTAAAAATTTTCCCATGTTTTTTGTAAACAAGGCAAACCTAATTCTATTCATTGTCCAGACTTCGAGAGGAAAACTCCGTTGATAGCCACTTGAGAAGTTATGGGTAACTACTGAAACAGACACCTGGAAGAAATAAGCAGTCCAATGAGTGAGAAGACACCCATGATTACATATCATATGGATTCCTGTATCACAAATAGTAGTGTTTTAATGCTTTAGCAGATTGAATCCCAACCAAGTGATGGATGTCCAGTCTATTATTCGGAAGTCACAGCATATATCTCTAGACACTTTGTCCGGTGATCAAACTGTAAGTATAAGAAAGTATCAAAAGTTTTCCCTTGATCCTGTTCGTCGGTAGTAAAGTACCAACTCAGTCGTCTTCGGCAAGGCAACAACGTTTAGTCTCCTTGTCCTGACGCAACAGGTTTCATGTGAACCAACTGGTGTGTTTTCATATTATGCAACACAGCAAATTTCTTCCCACAAACACGACATTCGTATGGTTTCTCTCCTGTGTGAATCCGAATATGCCGTTTTAAATCTGCCTTGAAGTTAAATCCCTTCTGACAAGTTTCACAGGAAAATGGCCGCTTCATCCTTTGATGGATCTTCATGTGATTGGCAAGATATTTAGTGGACCCACAAAAGATGCCGCATAAGGGACATTTCAACAGATTCCACATCGACCTTTCATGACCAATCTGTAAGAACAAAAAAATAAAAGTTTGAATATTAGCTCATTATCACAGAAGTTTCCAATTCAAATGAAGTCATGAAAAACTTGGTGTATCAAAGTGTTCATTTCTGTGTCCTTGAGACTTGACTAGGTTAACTGAACCTCTTTTTCACCATTCTCCTTGAAACTATATCTTTAATAAAAAAAGAGTAGAGCGTCTTGGTGTACCACATACAATGTATGTACAAACTCCTTATTTGGGGTGGCGCAGTTGGGTCTTAAAATTGCAGCCCACTTTTGGACTATTCCTCCACACTTAATAAAATGAACGAAAACCAGGCTGGTATCTTAAATATAGAATTTATTGTGAAAATCTTTATACTGAATATACATTTTTCTAACTGGAGGTTATTAAAGTAAGTTCTATCAAGGTTATCTATAATCAAACTCAAAAATACTAAAATACTTCTTTTAACAGGCCTTACAATTGCACAAGTTTGGTATAAACAGCTCCTATATTTTTCACTTATGGGCACTTACATGTATAGGCACATTATTTCATGCCATCATCTGCGTCCCTGGTCAGAAAACAGCTATTTGATGCAAAATTTATGACTTGTTGTGGCATTTTATGACAATTGGGAGCATTTGAGGGTTTTTAGGTGCAACAATGCTTCAGAAGATGACATACTTTTTAGGGATCGTACCTCCAAAATTGTGAGCATGGGGTTTTCATTATGACGGTTAAAGCTGTGAAGTTCATGCAATTGAAAAGCCTGTACACCAATGAGGAACATGCAGAACTAAAAATCCAGATGGCAGCACCAGTACTAAAAGGTACACTTTCGGTGCATTTTCCATTAAAATTAAGCTTTGTTGATTTTCTCCCTAAACTCATCAAAAAAAATTAAGGACCAATAAAACAACACCTTTGGTGCTATTTCCCCATGTAGAGTAATTAATTGCTGAAATATTCAATAATCATTGACCCGGTAAATGGCTTCTCATTACAACCATGGTCCACTTGCCTGCAGGGCCCCCTATAGGCAGGTTCCTCATTAGGCTTATACATCGTGTCAGATACTTATGTAATGAGAGAAACTTCCTGCCAGATGGCACCAAAATGTTAAACTTCCTGTATAGAGGGCATTACACACTAACATCTGAAAGTGTACAGAAACAATAAACACTTGGAACAGAGAGTCCTAATCAACTACAACTTTGGCAAACCTTGTCTAATTATATCAGGTTACAAATGAACGAGTCGATGAGACTGCATGTTTCCTTTCTGAGCAAATGCCTTGCCACATATGTCGCAAGCAAATGGTTTCTCTCCGGTATGAATCCTGACATGCCGTGCCAAATCAATTTTCGATCCAAAGATCTTATCACAAGTTCCACACTTGTGTTTGAACACCGACTCCCCATGATAAATCTTCAGGTGGTTTTGAAAGCTTTCTGAACACTGTAAGACTGCTGGACACATTGGACATTTCAACGGGACTTTAACCGACGGGTCGACCGAACGTTGCATGCGAAACTGTAAAATACAGAAAAAGAGAGTCAAGATGTGTTTCCATAGCAAAATATTAAGGTCATTTGACCTCATTTTCACTGAAGGAGTCAAAGATTCCTGAAAATCTGTGATGAACATCGACACAACTGGAAAACAAAGAAAGACATGCACCTGCAACTAGCAAGCTTAACTGAGATGAGCTCAAAACCCACAGAACTCTCTTCCTTCAATTTCAATGAGTAGACAGAGCCTGAAAGCATGCCGATTTATCGGCCGTGAATATCAGTCCTAAAGTCTCCTCCTTTCACCGTCGATAACTCCTCCCAGGTAATCTGTCAGACGTACCATCATAAACGGGTGGCCAATCAAATTCCTCGACACAAAGTATTTGAATGACGGCCCGATTTGATAGTGCCAACCTCCGGATCAGGTTACACTTCTTCTATACAACATGCACTGTGCATTTGGGTCAGGTCAGCATCCCTGAACCATTACTCATTGAACACCTGCTCTTCAATTATGATGGCTTTTAGTGCGTATCTCGTGTGACAACCACGAGTCAGTGTAATGTTAGTGTTGTCGCGACAGAGGATGAGTGGAGGATGGAATGCAGGGAATGCAGCGAGACTACTGATAAAGTAACAGCCCTTCTGAAAGATACTAATGAAATGGCCAGGGCCATTGTGCTCACCTCATGTGGAGGAAAGATGGATAAAGAGCATGGTATTGTGTCATGTAGTGTTAGGTTTGATGTAGGTCCAAGCAATTACAATTTCCCCAAAATGGCCAATTTACAGTACATTCGACCTCTGTGACCTTGAAAAGTAGGTCAAATCAAAGAAGACCCGGGTGACACATTGAATGGTTGTTAGAATTAGATCTACCTATGATATAAAATTGGTGCCAATCGGGCAAGTCATTACTAGGAATAATGGCATTTTGAAGAATTTAGGATTTGGCCCCCTCCCTGCAGGCCAAACGGCAAATCAGATCGCACCAAACTTCAGTACCTGAGATCACCTGACCAAGGGGTACATGTGTACTTAATTTGTGATCAATAGTCATTGCAGTTAAGAAACGTGCCATAGTTACGGCCTGACGGCGAATTTATGCCATTTGACCTCTGTGACCTTGACAAGAAGGTCAAATTAAAAACATGTGTGACATATACTGTATCGTGGTTAGATGTACCCATGATATCAAATTGGTGGCAATCGGGCAAGAAGTTAAGGAATAATCACATTTTTAAGGTTTTTAGATTTTGCCCCCTGGTGGTCAAGTGGTGAATCATATTGGACCAAACTTTGGTCCCTGAGATCACCTGACTAAGGGGTAAATGTGTACCAAATTTGGTATCAATAGTCATTGCAGTTTAGAAACGTGCCATCGTTACATCCTAACGGCCGATTTACACCATTTGACCTCTGTGACCTTGAAAAGGAGGTCAAATCAAAAACCCGGAGGATATATGATGCACCTTTGCTAGAAGTACCTACCATATTTTTTTCAAAATTTCCCGACTACTATTAAGGGAGATATTGCATATTTTCACTTTTAACATTTGGCCCCCTGGTGGCCAAACCATGAAACGAATCGGACCGAAACTTGGTCTCCAAGGTGTCATTACATAAGGGTACATGTGTACCAAGTTTCAACTCAATAGCTCTAACAGTTACGAAACGTGCCCTGCTAACGGACGACGGACGACGACGGACGACGACGACGACGACGACGACGACGACGACGACGACGACGACGACGACGGACGACGGACGCCACGGTATGGGATAAGCTCACCTCTGCTAAGAGGTGAGCTAAAAAGGAACTGCAGTTTCAACTGATACTGAACAACAAAAGAATGGCGTGGCACGCTATGGTTTGACTCGAGTTCAATCATTCTATTGTGGTACGATTCTTGGCATCAGATTGAGAATGAGGAACTTCGCAAGGTGCAAGTTAGCAGAACAGTTCAGTCACTTGATAATTCATTATTTACACTCCTTGGTGGACAGTATTTCTACTCCTTGTTTACACATTTTCTTGTAACGAAGGAAGCTTTTCGAACACGTGACTAGTCTATTCTCCTACAGCAAGTTTATTTCGAATCCGTATTGGCATCTTTTCTTATGACGAACAAAACACGATCGCCAGCGGTATGTCTTTCCACAGTTTAAACACTTGAAGAGTCTATTCTTGTGTACTCCTTTGTCATGCTCCAGAAGAGCACTCTTGCCCCTGAAACGGTCACCACAGGTTTGGCAAACGAAAGCTGCATCTTTCTTGTTCTTCTTTTCATCCCTGAAGAAAAAGTATGAATTATTTACAAAAGAGGTATCACTTAGTGGATAATTTAAAACATTTTAAGGTGATTGCAATGATCACACTTCACGTCCCTTTAGCATAATTTTCAGTCTTTGATGGAACCATGGCCTTTTACACAACCTGCATTTCCACCACTTACTGAAAGTATTCCCTAGCTATATCGATGGCCTAGTGTTTAAGGTTTCCGCATCGTGAACAAAAGGTTGAAGGTTCGAGGCCCGCTGGTAACCCTCTTTCTGATTTGGCCGGTTGGTTAGCTGCCAGCTAATTAAATATAGGGTACAAACTGCCTTTTCTCCTGGCATTAGAGATAGGAGTTTGGAAGTAAAGAGTGTCTCATAAGCCGAAAGCTGGCTGGCCCTTTCATTTGGGGTGACACTATAATAAACAAACTTTACAAACAGCAGGGACAGACACTCTCTCACTTTCTCCAACACTGTCATCTCTCTACCGCCCAGGGGAATCAAGCTTGGCCAGAAGACATGGCCATCACAGCCAAAGCCTTAGTGTATCTTGGGTAACAACAGGGAGCTGATGATGAATATTGATTATAATAAACCAAGGCCAGTTTTTGTATTTAAACTACAGTAGAACCTCTCTATTAGGGATACCCTCGGGACTGACAAGTGCTGTCCTTAATAGAGAGGTCAAATTGAATGGAAACAACCAATTTGGGACCAAAACTAGTGTCCTTAATAGAGAGGTGTTCGCTAAGGCAGGTTCCACTGTACTATCGAATTCTATGTAGAGGAAGAAATCATCTGCAGCCAAACTCACCCCCTGACACACTTCCCATCCTTCATGTGTCTAGACAAAGAAGACTGGTGACCCAATACTTTTCCACAACTGGGACACGTGTAATTCTTCACCTCGTTGTGGCTGTTCACGTGGTCACGGAAGTGAGAACGGTTGTAGTACGTCTTTTGGCAAACATCACAAGTATACAGGGGCCGATCACCATGGACGGAACCTTTGTGGACGCGCAAGGTCTTGACATTCATGAATTCTTTCCCACAGACATCACAAACAGCAGTTGCTGCCTTCGACTTGGCGGCACTTTTCCTACTGCAAACCGAATTTGCATGATGCATGAGCTGGAAATATTGAAATGATATAATTGAGCGTGATGTTAAGGCTCTCCTTAGGAAACTGAAGCTTAGCACACCTCGAGCATCGTTATGCATAATCCCTTTACTCATGACAAATGTTAGTCCTGAAAGCTTGTTGTACACAAGCATGTTTTTTGGAAATTCTTCTGAAAGGGAAATAAACATCCGTCGTATGTATTATGCTACGCAGCTGCAAGCACAACTATTTTTCGTGAGAATGTACTGATATTAATGCCTTTACAGAAAGTACAAAAGGAAGGCAGCTTACAAGTACACAAGTTTCAAATAATCATGATAATGCCAGCATGTCCGTCCATTGGTGACCTCACAGGCACCAACAATGACTGACAAATACAATAAAACACCCATTGCATGATTGCTTTCCACAAGTCACAATGGCATTTTTATTGTCAGATACCTCCAACATGACAGTCTGATGTCTGTATTTTTGGTGATTTATGTAAAAGAAGTTATTGCCTCTTCATACTGTTACTTCATACAGGTGAAAATCGCTTCCCACAAAATATCACAGGCATTATGGTTTCTCTCCTGTATGAATACGCAGATGTCTGAAATCTGAATACTTTGGGTTTGATACCAGATGGATACATCACTTGTAAAAGCACTGGATCAGAGCCTTAGATCAGGATCTGCGATGTTCCTTGAGGTTCCTCGGTTCAAGTGCCAGACTCTTGGTGGTCGTTCCTTTGCGGAAGCTGCTCTAAAACTGTGGAACCAGCTCCGTAACATTGATTCCCTCCAGACTTTCAAGTCCCTCCTAAAGGCCTACCTTTTTGCAGTTGCCTTTGGGGAAAAGAGCGCTCCAGAGTACCCACTCACTGAGTAATTGGAGCGCTCTACAAATGCCAACATTGATTGAATGATTGATTGATCGGATGCCACATCCTGGTGTTCTTCAGCCCAGTCAAAGTCATCCTTCTTATTCCTAGACAGAAGACTGCAGTCGGTCACAGGACATGATTGTCCAGAGTTGGAGGTTTCCACAGAGTGAAAATTATTATCGATTGATCAATCATCAATCCTAGCACAAACAAACTGAGTAATAATCAGCGGAGGCCAGGGAATGAATAAAAAATGCAGTCCTAGGGGTACGATGATGTCAAATGCCTTCATTAACATTCCTGAATAAGCATTCACCTGCTGCAAATGGAGCCTATTTTGGTGGCAAATGCCTCCTCACAGATACCACACTCAACTGCTCGTCTCCAATATGAGGCACAAAATGTCGAACAAGATGGACGTTTTGTGTAAATTGTTTTCCACATACTTTACAAGTGAATGGTTTTTCTCCCGTATGAATCCGAATATGTCGTTTGAGATCAAATCGACCACCAAATGATTTTTCACAAACATTGCACGAATAGGAAGTGCCACAAGGTGTCTTCATCTTTTTCATTAAACCACCAGGATCAGGTCCAGAGTACAGTGGAACCTCCCTTTGCAGACACCTCTCTATTAAGGACACTAGTTTTGGTCCCAAATTGGTTGTTTCCATTCAATTTGACCTCTCTCATCAAGACAGCTCTCTATTAAGGACTGCACTTGTCAGTCCCAAGGCTGTCCTAAATAGAGAGGTTCTACTGTATTTTGTGGGATATATTTCCTTCAAAGTTACCAAGTGGGGAAACTGTCAAATCAAGAAAACTGGAGTTACATATTTGATAATGATAGTATTTATTGTCAACCATTTCATGTGTCATTTACACTATTTCTACATTATACACTGTTCACCAAAGTCACCCCTGCGACAAAAAATAGTATGAAAGTTAATTTGACATGATTCTACAATTACGAACATGCTGGAACAATTCACAGATATGCCCAAAAAAAGTACAAGCATTTTGATTTACTTTATATGAATATTGGAAATCGGAGACTTATGATTATGGACAAGAGTTTATTCTGCAAGTCAGGTAACATATATACAGTGAAACCTCCCTTAGCAGACACCTCTCCATTAAGGACACTAGTTTTGGTACCAAATTGGTTGTTTTCATTCAATTTGACCTCTCTAATCAGCACACCTCTTTATTAAGGACAGCACTTGTCAGTCCTGAGGGTGTCCTCAATATGAGGTTCTACTGTATATACATATGGGAACATGTCTTTCGTTTGACCAGTCGAAATGGCACTCCCGACTATTGGGCGCCCGCCTTCACATATACAAACAAGTTATATATAACTGTATAGGGAAAGAATACAGGGCGAAACCCTTATCATACAAATAGAAGTATGGGACTTGCCCGAGGCTAAATATAGCATATAACCAATGGATTACATTTACACTTTGAACAACATTGCAAGCATGCAACCTTCTCCCAGTATGAATATCGACTTTGAAAATGATCAGAAAGTTTCAAAAGTTCCAACACAGCCAAAGGTATTGGTCGGGGAAAAAGTAGAGACATCGGCGGAAAACAATGTATGAAGGAGATGTACTAGCACCACGTACTGGAAATGACATCTGGGAAATGTGACAAAGTTCACGAGTAAGACATATACAGCAAGATGTACTGTACTTGCATGCTATACGTGAAGAATACAGGAACAAGACCCGGCGACAAGCAAGAAGAACTGAAATATCTCAACCCCAACAAATATACAAACTCCAAAACACCAAGTTATCATAACAGAGGAACAGCATCACTTAAATATTTCAGGATCAGCATGGAGAATCTGGTGCGTCCGCAACGAACCAGATGTATTGAACCGTCGCCCACAAATATGGCATGCGAATGGCTTCTCTCCTGTATGAATACGGATATGAGAGGTCAGATTTGGCTTCTGTGAAAAGCGTTTTTCACAATAGCTGCAGACATATGGTTTCTCCCCTGTATGAGTACGCACGTGCAGTTTCAAATGCTCTTTTCGATGGAACACTCTGGAGCAAGTTTGGCATGCAAGATCTTTTGTTCTGCCCTTGAAACTTCGGTGAATGTTCTGCAAGAGACAAAGAGACATCACCTTAAAACACTCAATTATCGATCAAATCCTATCCAATGTTGCATGGACAATCTGGTGTGACCTTAATGAGCTCAAAGTACTAAACCGTCGACCACAAACTGGACAAGAAAATGGTTTCTCTCCTGTATGAATACGGATATGTGATGTCAAGTGTGGCTTCTGAGTAAAGCGTTTGTAACAATAGCTGCAAGCATATGGCTTTTCTCCAGTATGAGTACGCATGTGCAGTTTCAAATAATCTCTACGATAAAAGATTTTTCCACATATTGAGCATTTGTATTCTTTCGGTTGGGCCATTTCATCAAAATATCGAGTGTGGCTTCGGTCAATGCCCTGAAAAAGATAAAGAGACCATACATCAGCTTCATAACTGTTGAATACGCGTAAAGTTGCATGGATCATCCAGTTAGAAACTCCAAATCCTCACTCACAAATGGAAAACAACAGCTTTGGTGCCTGTATGAATGTGTTAGGTCAGATATGGCTCATTACTTGTATAACCTCTATAATCGCAAAACGTTAAAATCCCGGGATCCCAGGGTGGTCACGTGGTTGCAAAATTGGGTCCGACTTTCACGATGTATAGCGCCCGTATACAATCGCCAACGTCCGGGTCCGAGGCACCATCTACCCAGGCATGCTCTAACTGACCCAACTGTACATCAAACATGCTAAAACAAGCAATAAACTAGCGTCCCAGCTCAAGGGAATAAAAACATCACCGAGACCGACCTGTCGGTCGTTGGGAAAAAAACGTTATTCCAAAATGACCTACTGGTCGGTCACCGGGATTCAAGAGGTTAAAGATATGGCTCATTACATGTATAATCTTGGCATAGTGTTTCATTCTGTCTTACCTAAGAAATTCTCTGAAAGAAATCAAATGCAGCAGACTGTCAATCAGCCTCATATGAATTATGGCGGGCCTTTTATATGTTCTTCAAGAAACAAGACATAAGATGGCAGCAGATGTCAATGAAACTTTATCATCCAACACAGCTTGTGATGCATTAACTCTTTCGAACGCCACAAAAATCGTCAAATTTTCACTGGGATGATCGGATTTTGCACAAACCTGAAAATGTCATTTTGTCCCAAAGCTCCACACCTATTATAGTCCTCAGAAAGATAACAGACAACATTCTATATGATACACTGACAATAAAACGTACAACAAAGTCTTTTAATCACTTTAAAAGATTCATATCAAAGTTTGTGTGGGTAATCTGGTGAGATCTCAATGGGCCTGACGTAGAAAACCGCCGTCCACAAGTATCACACTTAAAAGGTTTTTCTCCTGTATGAATACGAATATGCGACTTCAGGTTCGATTTCTGAGTGAACTGTTTGTCACAGTAGCTGCAAGCATATGGTTTTTCTCCAGTGTGAATCCGCGTATGCTCCTTCAGATGGTCGCTCCGGCCAAAAACCTTGCCACAGTCTTTGCAAGTGTGTTTTCGTATGTCTAATCTGCTGAAACTTCCAGGTTGGCCAACATAAAATCTCTGTAAGAAATAAGTAGAAACCATCTTAAAACTAACTTTTGATCACTTTTATTTGAACAATAATCCATCTTTCATATGGACATGAAGATGCGTCTTCAATGCCTGCGATCGCTTTGATCGGTCCCCACAAATATCACATCAAAAGGGCTTCTTTCCTATTTGAATGCTATAAACAAAGTCATGTCTCCAAAGAAACCTTATGCCACCTGCAGCACTATTGAGTACACTTGAAGCACTCTGCTAAGTCATTTTCCACATAAGTTTTCCCAACCAATAGGTCAAGGTTCTGCAAAGAATAAGAGATCTCATCCTTTAAATAAACTGTAAACTATAAAACTTTCTAAAAATGACTAACATATATGGGGGGGGGGGGGGGGGGGTATGATTACATGCATTCTTGTGTGTTGTTTTGTAATGTCCTTCCCCCTGATAATCAAACTGAACAGAATATCGCAGGAAAAAGAACCCTCTTAACTGTTGAATAGGAAATTTCAAATTATGACAAGAGGTAATCAGTAAATGACATCAGCAATCAGCAAGGCCATTTTCTGTGCGAAAACCCAAATCAAAAGCAGTAAAAAAATCCCCCAAGACGGAATGTTACCAACATAGACACAAAATTTGGCTTTCAGTATTTCAACAACCTAGACAATTTCATGGAATATCTCATGCCTTTTTAAGTCCTCGCTTCGAGTAAAACCTTTTCCACATCTGTGACAAACAAAGGGTTTTTCGCCGCTATGAATGCGAACATGTCTCTTCAAATGTTCTTTGCTAGAAAATGACTTTCCACAAGTTTCACAAATAATCTTTGTCTTATCATCATCCGCAGTATGAGTCAACTGGTGAGTCTGCAAATTTGACGATTGCGAACTACGAAACCCACAGATATTACACAAGTATGGTTTCTCTTTTGTATGAGTACGCAAATGCACAGTCAAGCTCTCTTGGTATGGAAAACATTTTCCACATAGAGTACAAACAAAATCACGCTCACCAGTGTGCACTGGCAAATGCCTTTTCAGGTGTCCTCTTTTCTTAAAGACCTTCGAGCAGTAGGAGCATTTCATTACACAGTTCCCCTTGTGGGCCATCTCATGCTGTCTCAAATGAGTGTTACTTCCGAATGACCTTTTGCAAACTTTACACACATAAGGAGGCACACCTTTAGTATGTGTACCAATATGTGCCATCAAATCCTTTTTTCGTAAAAACTTTTCAGCGCAATTACCACATTTGAATTGATTCTCGACTGTATGACTCTTCAAATGTTTATTCAAATGAATTTGGTCAACGAACCAATTTTCACATATTTTACACCTGAATGGTTTCTCCCCTGTATGAATACACACATGCTGATCTAAAAGAAACTGATCCACGAAAACCTTCAGACAAACGCTGCATCGAAATGGTTGTTTCCCAGCATGGATCATCAGATGACTTTTCAGATCTTCTTCAACTCTGAAACGCCGGTCACACATCTGACATTTGAAATCAGAAACCTTTGGCTTTTCATGAATGGATTGGGACTGGTGCACCTTGAAGGTGACATAATCATCGAATGTCTCCTCGCAAAGAGCGCACATAAATGGTTTGTCTTCCAAGTGAATCTTCAGATGCACTATCAGTTGACTCTTTGCTGAGAACTGTCTGTCGCAGACGAAACAAGTAAATGGTTTCTCTGCAGCATGACTGATCATGTGTATTTGCAAACGGTCCCTACTTCTAAAATTCTCTTGGCAAGTCGTGCATTTGAACACATTCAGAGATGACTGTAGTACCATTCCAACTAGATATGCGTCCTTCTCATCAGGGCTCTGTAAAAAATATAAAATACAATGTCTGAATGTTCAATAAATGGAATATTGTACAATTCAATGGTTGCCAATAATGATTATAGAGACGCCTGCCTGAAAATTTTGAAAAAACAAGTCTCAAATGTTACAAGAATATGAACTATATTAGTCCACAACAGCCAAGTAGAAAGCATTAAAGGGACACTGTAGGCAGCAGCTAGGTAGGCAGGTTAAATTTACAAAGAGTCACCAATAGGGGTCTCTCCCATCTGTGGGGATTTTACCTAGAGTTTATTAAAGTCAACAATAGGTTCTAATAGTTTTATGTGACCCCCTGTCACCCTCTTCTCAGTATTGAACCTGCGTCTCTCTATTCTCTCCACTCAGTATCCCTGTGTGATCATTATCTAGTTAAGAAACACAAGAGCAATTTTTATCAATTTATCAAAGACCTTGGATTTAAGTGACAAGTAAGTCAGATCAAATTGGGTGTATCTGAGATCTTATCTTAACTCAAATTGTCTCAGAAAACAGTCTTGTATCGCCTTGAATAATCGTTTTAAACTTGCTCAAAATCCTTTGACCTCTACGTTGGCTTTGGTGACTGTACAAAAGTTGTTTACCTTTACATCTTACACTGCGCTACGCCAATAATGTTACAGTGTGCATCACGTACATTTTACATTAGAGATCAATCACCTTGTGAATCGGACGGCCCATTGTTGATTTCAATCTTTCAAAATACGCATGCAAATTGAACACGGTTTTCGGCATTGGGTCAAACTTTCATAGAAGTTAGCTTCTCTATATTCGCGTTATATTTGTCAGTCCAAATAGATGCTTTTGAGGAGAGTTTTGACATTGCAGCGATGCCCCGTTTCGTTATGATGTCATCTTGATCGGGAACTTGTTGTGATTTTGTGTCTGCTCGGTGCATCGATGTCTTGTGTGCCAAAATGACACAAGTCAAACTGTTCAAATTAATGTGTATGAGAGTCAAAGTATTTTGTTAAATGTATATTATGAGGTCTAATGTATAAGTTGACTTTCAAATGAACTGTAGAACTCCAAAGTGAGTTTGATCAGAATCTTCGTAACATTGAGTCAGTTCAGAATCTTTTCGAGAACATGTGGTGAATGGGTATTACCTGAAGATCGGCACCGCACACTTTCTAAACGCTTATGAAATCGGTTGAAAGTTAGAATAGTTGTACATAATTACCTTATGAAAGAACTGTATTTATGATTTTTACGAAAGTTTGTGTACAGTAGAACCTCTCTATTAAGGACACCTTCGGGACTGGCAAGTGCTGTCCTTAATAGAGAGGTGTCCTGATTAGAGAGGTCAAATTGAATAGAAACTACCAATTTGGGACCAAAACTAGTGTACTTGATAGAGAGGTTGTCCTTAATAGAGAGGTGTCCACTAAGGAAGGTTCCATTGTATTTTCTGATGTTTTATAATCCAAAGTTAGAGAAACAAGTTGTAAAAATGTTGAAGTTTCGAGCACAGTCTTGACGCGCCAATCAGCGTCAGGCTCTGTGACATCGTAATTTATAACACAACTTCTTATTTGTTTCAAGAACACGACGCGATGTCGCGCACGGGTATAAAAGGTGTCAAGAAATGACGTAAATTCATTCCACTCCGAGTCATCAACAGGTATACTTTATTCAATAGACGTCCCAGTGGCCCCGGTCAAGGTCGTCGCCATAGATACCACATATCAGCTGTGTTTTGTTTACATGGTCATCGGTGAAATACTGAGTTCATTATAATACCGATACGCAGTTGCATGAAATCAAAAGTTGATTGTTGATGAGGAGAACCTGATGTTATAAAATCACTGTTGAGCGAAATTCCTTCTCCTTAGAAACAGCTACCCAAAGTATATAATATATAACGCCCTTTTACGCCAACAATCTCTACAGTCGATACTATTGGCAGAAACCCGAAATCGCCACACATCTCACAGTATGACAAAACTATTCACACTTGTACGAGGAACATATTTAGTGGTGACTGAAACATGACCCGCTTCCGTTACTGTGCATATTAGTCACCTTGAGATGGCCAATTTAACCCCACTGCTCCTGCCTATAGTCTCCCTTTAAAACAAATAGTTGACAGAGTGCCGGCATTACAACTAAGAGGCAGATACCTCTACATGGCTTAACTCGTGCTTTTGCAAAGCTTCTTTCCGAGTAAAACCTTTCCCACAAATCTGACACAAAAACAATTTGTCCCCACTATGAACACGTGCATGCCTTCTCATATGATCTTTTCGAGTGAACAACTTGTCACATTCAGCACATTTGATGTTTTTCTCTGCTGCTTTTCTGTTGTCATCATGGATCGATTGGTGTTTCGATAAATTACATGCTTGTGAGAAACATTTGCCACAGATATTACACATGAATGACTTCTCTCCTGTATGAATAAGCATATGCGACTTCAAGCCCTGGCGCCGTGCAAATCGACTTCCACAAAGTGTACAGCCAAATGGCCGTTCACCAGTATGCATTGGCATATGTCTCTTCAGATATTTCTTTGTTCTAAACGTTTTAGAACAGGAAGCACATTTCCACAAATGATTCAGCTTGTGGGTCACATCATGCTCTTTCAACTGCCATAGGTTATCAAACAATTCCTTGCAAATGGAACAGCGAAATGACTTCCTTTTTCTATGAACGCAAGTATGCGTCAAAAGTCCTTCTTTCTCTATGAACAGTTCCTTATAATCATTAGATACGCTTGGTTTTTCACCAGTATGAACAAGCTTATGGCTGCGTAGCTGCTTCAGACTTGAAGGTTTCTCATGGCATGTCAAACATTTAGATAAATTCCGAGATGACGAACTCCCTCTTCTTTCAGACTGTGGGACACTCTTCTTAGTGCCCTGTAAAGAATAAAATACACTGTCTAAAGATTTAATAAACATGAAAACATTCTGATATTCATTAGAAACCAATCATGCCTTGCAGCAGCCTTGGAGACTGATAGAGGCAGCAGCACAAGACATTGAAGAGGTTATGCGCACCATTCCAACTCCCACTCCGGGTTAAACTGGGAGTTGGAGTGTGAGTTCATGGAGTGCTTCGAAAAGCAGACTGCACTCATCTGACGAGAACCAACTTGAAATGAAATTGAAGTTGGTTCTAGTTGCTTATTTCATGCAGAAGGATGGAAATCCTCAGAATTATCACAATGACTACTCTTATAAAGTGCTATCTATAGACCTATTAACTCCTTATTTGCCAAGATCGTACATGTGCGAGCTAAATTTCAAAGGTATTTTAGTTCCTCCAGACAACACCAGATGTCCACAGCTGCTCAAGTGTGTTTTATTTGGTTTCTCTGCCTGGCCTGGGGGATACAAATTGAATAATTCTTTCAACTCAGAGGGTGGGATGGGGTCTGCCATCCCCATTTTAGGTGAAAAACGGTGAAAATCGGCCAAAAATACCACTCCCTTAAAGATTTTTAGAAGATATCCCAATGCCCCTGCTTATTACTGCTGTTTTATTGAAACTAGGGGTAAAGACGAAGGTTTTGAAGAATTTTAATGAGTGTATCTCCATTATTTTTGTGAGATTTTTTGGGGTTAATATGCCGAAATCCTGGGCACTGAAAGAAAGTGTATCACGAAGTGCTTTACAATATCCTTTCACAGAAACACTCGCAAGATAACAACTTTCAATATACTTGGTCAATTTTTATTTTCCTCTCCCGTATGCATACGCATATGTGACTCGTCACACCAAAACCAGGCGCATGTCGCACAGAAGATGAGCCTAAATGACACCAGAAGATAATGGGAGAAATTGATGTGCTCATATTTCACAAAAGGCAGACAATAGAGAAATGAACAAACAGTCCCTCTCAACCTGCCAAGCTCAGAGCGACATGCGCCTGGTTTTGCTCTGACGGATCACATATGCCTTTTCAAATGGTCTTTTCTCCTCAGGATTTGATAACATAATGGACAGTTGTACCGGCGAGTCTCCGCCAATGAGTCCGAGTCTTTATGGGTCAACTCCCCTGTATGAATAAACTCGTGTCTCTGCAAATGTTCTTATCGAGTAAAATTCTTGGCACAAGTAGTACATTTGAACTCATAATGTGCGACATGCTCATTTTTAGAAGAACTGGCAGCGCTGTTGTCGTTATCCTGCACATGAACTTTCTGGTGCATCTGCAATATCATTTCGCTGTGTGAAACGCTGGCCACAAATATGACACATATGTGGCTTTTCACCTGAATGTGTCATCAAATGTATATTCAAGAGGGTTTCTGTCCGAACTGTTTCTTAAACACATCACACTCGTATGGCGCTCTTGTATGAATGAGCACATGTCTGTTCAAATGCTCTTTTCTAGCCATTATTTTGGGACACACAGTACACTTGAATTTTTAACACCTCCTTTGGAACCTTATGGATCAACTGGTGCCCTTTCATGCTATTCCAGCGGCTGAATGCCTTCTGGCAAAAAGAGCATGCATATGGTTTCTCTCCTGTGTGAATCCTTGAATGGCATGTCAGCTGATGCCGCTTTGCAAACCGTTTGTCTCGTGGTCACAAAGAAATGGCTTCTCCCAGTATGAGTATAAAGCACATGTGATTTTAAACGAGCATCAGTGCTAAATTTCTCTGGACAAGTCAAACATCTGAATATTTGAGCAGACGCCCCAAACCTTTCAGAACTTCTGGTCTTCTTGTAAGATTTGCCCAGTAAAGATTAAGAGACACATCTATTAAAGTATGTCAGACTAACAGACCAGATTCGAAACTTTTATGTCCTACCTATCCATAATATTGTTTCAGAAGCGGGGTTCATGCGGCAGCTCCAAGGCCTTACAAATAATCGACAGAGATTTTACACAAAGAAAAGGATAGAAAGAGTTTTTTATGATACAAGGTAGGAAGGTCAGTTAATAATAAACATTCATGCAGACTCTAGGTACATGTTCCTCACTCAGCTTTTGGGCCCTTATGGTGTAGTAACTCATGCTTCTTCAAGGGTCCTTGCTGACTGAAACCTTTCCCGCAAACACAACAAACAAATGGCTTTTCACCAGTATGAGTACGAATATGTTGTGTCAAATGCTCTTTTCTTCTAAAGCTCTTGTCACACATAGTGCACTTGAATTTGCACAAAGCAGCTTTGTCACTTGGAGAAGTACCGGTCCCACGCTTATGGATGCGCTGGTGCTGGCGCAAGTAGCCCGGAAGGGTAAAACAGAGACCACAAAGGTCACACATGTGAGGTTTCTCCCCCGAATGAATCTGCAAATGCTTCTTCACTGAATACAGATCACCAAACTGTTTCCCGCAGACATGACAACGGAAAGGATTATCCACTGTCACATGAAGACGCATATGCCTTCTCAAATGCTCCTTTCTAGTCAGAACCTTTGCACACACTTCACACTTGTATTCCTCCTGACAATCTTTATGTACCAACTCGTGTCTTTGCAAGATGGAGTATTGGTTAAATGACTTCAAGCAAACTGAGCAGACATAAGGTTTCTCTCCGGTGTGAATCCGCCTATGCACTGTCAGCTGTCCCTTCCTTAAAAACCTCTTATCGCAGAATTCACAAGCATATGGTTTTTCCTCAGTATGAATAATCATGTGCGACACTAAACCAACTCTAGTCGTAAAAGTCTTCAGACAGATTTCACACTGGATATTTTCTGTGGACGATGTCCAAAAATGTTCAGAACTTCGAAACACCCTGTAAACTTCGTCCTGTAAAGTAGAAGAAACAGCGTCTTAGAATGATAACAAGCCTGGTACTTTTACTTTCATATATTATTCTTTCCAGAGTTTTTTTTAGCAGTGCTTGAGAGAAAATCATTTTACCACCACCAACTTCATGCAAGTATCAATTCGTTTCTTGTACCCCCTCAAGGGTAGTTAAGCTATCACCACTAATCTTTGCCGATGCTTGAGTAGTATTTATTTTTCCTTTAGTGAAAATTTGGCGAAGCTGGAAAGAATAAGGATGCTAATGTGTCGATGTCTTGTCGAACATACAGCCTTACCCAGTAAAATTAGTCCGGTTACTTTATATGATGGTGACAACTGATATATTGTTGATGGTGATGTCTTGACGAAAGAAAAAGTAGCATTGGTGAAAAAAAGGGTGATGCTTGAGCCTTAAGATGTCGTTATAGGGTGATAAGGTGTCGTACCCTTGAGGAGGGGGGGTACAAGACACGTATTGATACTTGCATCAGACCTCTTCCTCCCTGAAAGTAAAAATTGATCGTTATCAAACACAGATGAGCGTTGCATTAAATATATCATTGAAATACCATAACATACAGTTCTGGTTGTTGTTTTTGAAAGTGCAAATTATGCTGCAATCCTATTTGCCAGAGCTTCATGTTCTAGTTTATGTTCAATCACTTTCACTTTCACCCACACACAAGGACAAAATGCAAAGCATGGCATTACATGAAGCAAGTAAGTCATTGTTCTGCTATTTCTGAAGGTGCATTTCAGGTTGCGAGCATGCTCACGTATTGAGCTGATATTTCTGCCAACCCAACTACATATGATAAGCAGAGCATAGCGTTAACAAACAGAGTGTCCCTCATGCTGTTTCCCGAGGTGCAACTTGAGGTTGCGCACATGTTTGAATTGCTTGTCACAAATAGGACATTTATATTGCTTTTCGGCACCATGAGTGAGTTTATGTTCATTCAACTGGTATTTGCGCCGAAAACCTCGGCCACACTGATCACAAGTATATGGCTTCTCGCCGGTATGGAGTGCCAAATGTGTGGTAAGATGCTGCTTCTGCACGAACCGTTTCTCACAAATGTGACAAACATGTGGCCTCTCTCCAGTGTGGGTGCGCATATGCACTTTCAGAGAATCGGCTCGATGAAAACTACGACTGCAAAGTTCACATTGGAAGGGTGCTTCTTCGGAATGAAGTCCCTTTATATGTCTCCTCAAACTGGCCCGTTCTCGGAAACTCTCTGCACAGAAATGACAAATGTAAGGCTGTTCCATAGAGTGGATTCTTAAATGTGTTCTATAGTTATCTCTCCTAGTAAAGACCTTTTCACATGTTGCGCACATCAAGTTAAGAAGTGGTTTTCTCGATCTTCTTGAAGTCGGGACTGGACTGCTGTCAATATGCTGAAAAGAATAAGAGACACCATCAGGTAGATCATCGAGTAGGATGTTCTTGATTCCACAGCCATGAAGAACTTGTGCTGAAACTTGGGACGAAAAAGCAGCCACATAGCCTTCAAACAACTACTCTGATGGTTTTCGTAAGTGACAATAGTAGGGTGTCATCCTTGGAACCGGCACAGCTTTCAGCTCTAGGGTTAGAGCAAGTGCTGAGGAAAGGAAAACCGGTGATCCAAAAATACGTGTCTGAATAACATCATTGCGAATAGCACGGCTTCTCACCAGTGTGAATGTGATGCAAAAAGCAATTCCAAAATTTGATTTCTTCGACTATTTTGCACATTCTGTTTCAAAATTGATTTCTGATTTCCAGGAGGAGAGGGGTCAGTTGCTTTTTTTGTTGTACACATTTGGTGAGTCTTCAGAGAAATAAGGACTGTAAAGTTAGTTCATCCGACTAGCTGTCTCCGATCTCTTGTCCAGTATCCATTGAGTAGCCTGTGGCATACATGTAATTCTTCACATCTCTCTGAGTACAGTCGGGCCAACACGAAAAAATGTGATCGTTTGAGTCATGTTTTTCCGTGATACATGCATGTCCAGCCACGTTCAATTTGGAACGTTACTTGTCATGTATGGACAGTGTTACTCTGGCCTTCTTGAACGGAATTTGTGGGGAAAGAGTGTCGGGGAAAAAACAACAGGGCTATCTCACTGCCCGTGTCATGGAGATAATTTACCATATGTGCCAAAACAACATTATCATCCCACTTTGTTTTCTCAATAACTTTGATACATATGCTCTTAGGGAGTATCCATTTAGTACGTACGCACGAAAATGCTGATTTTTAGACCTCCCCTCCCCCTGTATGCACTTTGTACCCATTGCCTCAAACCCCCTCCCCCTGTACGAGCGTACGCCTAGAGACCACTTTATTACTAAATGAATTGCCTATTTTCCTTCCTGCGGCGCCAAAGTCGGATTGGCCGGTGGACTGCGCATTAATGCTGACATGGCACACACGTGGGAAAACGGCGCGGGAAACCGCTATAAACCTTGTAGTGGTGTGTCATCAGAACCCAGTTTATCACGTGTAAGTCCGGCCTCATGTGCAATACCAGTATGATTCCCTTCATTATCACGGTAATCGATCATTTAAGCAGTTTCTAATTTGCTCAGAAAATGGTTCTTGGGTTGCATACATACGCAAGACTATATACCCCCCTCCCCCTGTACGCATAGTGTACGGTTTGTCATGGATCCCCTCAGTGTGTACGTACTTAATGGATGCTCCCTTACAGGAAGTAAGACCCGTCTTGACCAGAATGGCATAAGGGAACCTGCTGGGTCATATCAGACGGTGCTCATCTGGCTGAGTAAACAGGCCTCTGATCCTCCAGTGTGTCCTGATGGAGACATTGTTTGCATTTTTGACAATGATCAGGTATAATAGTTGGGAAATCATATTTCATCAAGCCGGACTCGAAGTTGGTGTCGTCTGTTATTACAAATTTTCCATGGGTCGTGATCAGTCCTGGTGGGTTGTTGCAGAAAAGGACTGATATAATTCCAAGGAACTGGCTTGCCATTCCAATGTTTTACGATATGGTGGATAAGGTTAGAACATCTACTTGCGATGTACATCTTGCACTTGAGAAAGTGCATTATGAGCAGCTCTACCTTTTTCACAATTCGCCAGGTTGTGTCCGAACAGGAACCAATGGAAGTAGCTTATAAGGAATACAGCGATGATGAAATCTCAAAGAAGGGACACGAAAAACAACTGATACATGCCACAGATGAGAGACTACCTATCACTCAAAAGAAAGTTTAAATTACTGTACAGTACCTGTGGTGCAAAGTTTCACAACTCAAATTCAAGATTGGAAAAACGTTTTCTGCAAGTGGATTATGTTCATGACAAAGAAATGGGGAACCATTCTTTCTTGCCAACTTAAAGGGTCAATATAGGCAGCAGCTAGGCAGGCAAGATAAAGTTACACTAAGTCACCAACAGGGGTCTCTCACATCTAACAAATGATTCACACTAGTACGAGGAATATATTTAGTGCTGAATCTGACATGACCCAGGGCCCTCACTGTGTATATTAGTCAACTGAAGATGGCCTTATTAGCCCCTCTGCTCCTGCCTATAGTCCCCCTTTAAGGAAAACCATGAAAGGTAGGCCCTGTGCACGTTTCTGTTTTCAAAGATTGGAGTGGACTCACACGTGTAGCTTTTTAAAACACTGACAAAACAAACTTTACACAACGATTATTTCTTATTGCTCAACAGTTACATTTACACTACCATATCAGAAATACATACAAGTGAACATCAAGCGTAATGATTCAGTAAGCAATACATACATGTAGTGTAACGGGTTACAATAACTGAGAAGCTCACTGTATTAACAACAGTAGTTAGTCAAGGAAACACGCCATCTCTATCCTCCAGACGTATGTCAGAGATTGCCTTGCCAATAAAACTGGACCCACTGGTAAGCATTTCTACAAAGCGTGCAAAGAAAATAAAAGCTGACAATTTTTTGGATGTTCTTGAGCAAATATCACATATTCGCAAGCTATTGTTGATATGAGGATGGGCACCAGGAGGAGCAATGTTCCCCTAATCCAGTCTTCAAAACAACAGTTTAGAGGGATCTTCTGTCGGCACAGGCATGATAAGTATCAACACATAGAAATTTATGAGACAATGTATGGTGTAATTCTCCCCCCCC
Organism: Lineus longissimus; assembly: GCF_910592395.1. Taxonomy (NCBI): domain Eukaryota; kingdom Metazoa; phylum Nemertea; class Pilidiophora; order Heteronemertea; family Lineidae; genus Lineus; species Lineus longissimus. The sequence goes on from NC_088312.1 coordinate 11,529,643, forward strand.
CCCCTGATCTACAAGACTGTCCTGTCCATGTGTCACTCTGTGTCAAGACGTGGAGATCCGTCCAAGGGTCAGGACCTTGATTTCGTGTTGGAGGAAATCAACAAGTCCACCAAGGTATGAATTCCAAAAGGTGTACCATCAGAAAAGATTTGGCAGACTGTCTGCTGCAACATTGACAAGCTTGATGAGCTAAGAAAGTGTAACAAGAAGTTTTTGGGTCGAGATAGTGTAATTTGAATTTTTTTCCTGAAATTGCAGAGAGTAAGCTCTACCACCTAATCTGCCAAGAGTTTCTAGATCAAGATGCAGTAGGGAAGTTAAAAGCTGCAAAGACAAAGGTAAAACTTCTGTCTCTTTATTTTGAGCTTTCCAGCCTTCTTGAGAAACTCAAAACAAATTTGGAAAAGGTTGATGAAGCTAAAGATAGTGAACAAGTAGGCCTACATGTAAGTGAACAATTGAAAACTTTGAAGGCGTAAACTTTGATGATGGAAGTTCTTGGTATCAGAATTTAAATTTTTATACCAAGAACATCCATCATGAATTATTTGTCATGACATGGTCAGCCAGTGGCAGAACCCAGTGTCTGCTGCTGATTGGCTCTGGTGCATTTGGAGGTTTGCACAAAATTTCATCATATGACACTGCTGCTCTGTCATCTTTTTCAATATACTTATTGGTTCATAATTTACCGCAACCAAGGGACCTAATGGAACAACTTCATTTTACATCCATTTTTGTCACTAAGCACCAGTTGCTGATGGCCTGCATACTAAAGTACACCAATATCATTCACACTTACCCCTCATTCAATCCAGAATATGATAGCTAAGGACAAGGAAGAAGGAAAGGGACAGACTAGATTACCCATTACAAAAAGAACGATTATATGCTTTTTGCTTGAGTAGACACAATGTGTGAGTGTACATGTACATCATTGTCATGATTGTTACATCTTTCACAATATAAAATAGAAAACGATAATCTATGTGCTTACAATCTTAGTTTGCTAGTGATGCTCTCTTGGTGTATTTCCTTTTAGGGCGGGTAGGACCTTTTTCATGGTTCATGGTCTTCTCAGCAGTTGCATCGGATGTCTTCCTACCCGGATCCTTACTTTTTCCGAGCATTCCACTTGTCACTGGAACAAGCCCAATCCCTGCTGAGACCAGTGGAGAAGATCTTCGGGTGAGGGCAGCATTGTGGAGGTCATAGAGTTTTCTATTCCCTGGTGTAAGTGAAGCCATCTGTTTCGGCATCTTAGTTGGTGAGGGCTCCACTACAATCTTGGGTTTTACGTCGAGCTGTTTTAGACTGTACGAGTACGTTCTTGCAGCATCATATTTGACCAGCGCTGTATTGTTTTTAAAGTTCGTCATAAACTCCTCGCTCCCATAAACTGTGAACTTGTTCATGTCGATATCGTTAAGAACCACGAATCCAGTGAAATTTAGCCTATCAGAATTGATCAGCTGACACACCTTCTTGCAAATGCCTTTTGTACGATTGCATTTCGAGTTGAGAGCAGCATGCCTGGCTCGTTCCTCCTTGGACTTCTTACTTGGCTTTTTCTGTTGGACATGATGCATGATGTAAGGCTGCTCCTGCCCATGCTCAGGGTCAGATGACCCTGAACCTGAGATTTTATTTTCATTGACGAGATAATCAAACATCTGAAAATTAAAAAAAAAATTATTGAACATGTGAAGAAATTCTGCTTCAATTCCATGTTTTGCAGACGGCTTCTGTGATAATTTTCGGCTCCTCTTCTTTTGAACAAATTGGAAAATACGGCTAAATAATTCAGGTTAACTCTTTTAATGCGTGGAGCGCTTTTCTCCCGACAATGTACATACATACAACAATATCGTCCCGCGAAAGCTGGACGTCACGCAATGACGATGACTACATCTATATATACGTCACAAGAAGATGATGTGCCAAACCCGGTGATGACGTCACAGTTAGCAACGGTGCCATCAAGACCAGGATCACCACACCAGCGCCTTCAAAAATTGGTCAGAGTTACTCTGAGCACCGAATTCTAAAGAAAAATAAACGTGGTAGCGAATGGCACCGGTTGATAGCAAATTTAACATTCTGTACAAAAATTAGTTTCTCCTTCGATTAATTTTTAAACTAATGGTAATCTGTAACTGCATTCCAATAATATACATTGACCTATCCACGCAATATCTATACTCCATAAATCACAAATTACCCCCCTTATAACTATTAAACTGGCAGTGGTTTGCAACCACATTACATGACTAGAATCTACACAATATCATTACTCATATCAAAATTCACTGATCTCCTATTATTTACACAGAATTATTTACAATCACACAAGCCTCCCCCAAACAGTCCAATTATATAATGAAGGAATGTCCAATCCAACATGAAAGAATATAATTGTCCAGTAAATTGCTGATGTAAGAAAATGGGTCCCTGTGCAGTATCCAAAGTGGTACTCACCTCCCCTCCCTACAAAGCGTTGGGAGAAGAGGTCTCCGGCCCATTCTTTCTTACTTTCCCCGATCTAAATGTGATGTACGATCGCCCTCTCAACAGTGGTCTTTCCAAACTTGGAATAATGGAAACGGTCAATGTCAAAGCCATCTCTGTTCAGCCTCGGGTGGGGGATGGACTGGAACCCAAATCGACGCATCATTTCGTTAAACCGCAACGCTCGTCTCGTCATTCCATTACTTCCCGCTACCTTTGGAGAGACTGGGAGTTGAAGATGGAAATGGCGGGCCATGGGGTACTGTCGCTTAACGATGGTCATCTCCTCTTCCTACTCCCCATAGCTGTTAGTGTGGTTAAGACCATTGGTGATGACAACAGCACTGATGGTTTACTCTGGGTTGAATGCTCCGTTACATCACTCTCAACCCTTCTACAGTCTGCCTTGAAAAGGCTAATGGGAAAAGATCTAATGAGGGCTTGGTCGATACAAACATGGAGTCACTGAGAAGCAAAATCAGGCGAGGCTTCACTGTATATGTTCGCAACTCCATTTATATCTTTCATCTGCACATTCCAGCTGGGGCGGAGTCCGAAAGTCAGGGTCTTTATGGTTTGAATTACTGCACTAGTGAGAGGGAGCTTGATGCCTACTACGTTCGATATTGAAACCTTTATTAGTAGTTCCAATTCATTGAAGGGAATGTCTGCCTCCTGATGAAACCTTAGTCTTCGAAGGACAAACGAATACAGGGCCTTTGTAGCGGCAGACTTTGCCTCCTTGACATCACATGGCAAATCATCTAAATAACCATCTGAAACGATAGGAAAAGAAAGCAAACGTCCTCATTAGTAACCTAAATTGTGACCAAAGTGGCACAAGTCTCCATCTCTAACAAAGCGTTGAGAGGAGACCCGGGGGTTCCATCTTGACTGTAAACTCTTGTTGATATTCAGGCAGCCCAACCTGCGCCGTTCGCTGCCTTTCTTCAACAAGCATTTCTTCTTTTTCTTGATGGTTTCTTGTTGAATCTGATGAAGATTGCAGCAATCAATTCCAAAACGCATTGGCTTCATGATGTTCATGTGGGATCGCAATTTACGATAAGACTGCTTTTCTTCATCGTCGATGTCTGAACCGTCCTCTGAAGAAGGTGAGTCGTTATCAGTGAGTCAATAGAGGAAGATTCCAATTCGGACTCCACCTCATGAGAATCTAATGTCGTTTCTCTTGAATTTTTCCCTACTAATTCTATCTCATCCTCTGGTGCTGACTCTTGTCCAACCATTTCCAAGTCTGGGGTAGCATCCAGCTGCTCTCCATCTCTCCTCGAATGAAATTTCTTCATATTGTTGAGATGAACTACCTTGGAGTGCTTCTTGGATCAACTCAGTGGAAACCTTGAAGTTCACCTTGGACAACTTCTGCAAAACCTCAAATGGTCCCTGCCATGGTTCATGGAACTTGGAGACCTCAACCACTTTCACAGAATGATTTCCGACCAGAACCTTGTCTCCAGGTTTAAACGATGACGACACAGAGTTCTTGTCATAATGAGTCCTTTGCCATCTCCGTGTAATCTTCAGAATTTCCCTACTCTATCTTTTTCCGGAGATCCGAAACATACTTCATTGACTCAGTCCATACGTCGGATGTAGCTGTTCCAAGGACGAGGTCTAGCAGAAGGTTGATCTCTTCTCTGAAAGTCATCGCAGCTGGGGTCTCTTTGTGTCGAAGCTTGAATTCCAGAACAAAAGGCAAGTAGCGAAGCTGGAAGGTGGTTATCCCAGTCCCTACCCTCCTCATCAACCATGGTTGTCAGCATTCTTTTTAAGGATCCATTAAAGTTTTCAACCTGTCCAATACACTGCGGATGGTAAGCTGTGGTCCTGGACTTATGAATATTGAGCAGTTTGCAGGTTTCCTTGAATATTTTTGATTCGAAGTTTGTTCCCTGGTCCGAGTGGAAGTTCTCTGGTGCTCCAAACCTGCAAATATACTCATTAACCAGCACCCTCGCGCATGTGGTGGCCTTCTGATTTCTGATAGTCCATTCCTCCGGCCATTTTGTAATAGCATCCTGGACCACAAGGATATATCGGTTTCCTCTCTTCGAAGGTGGGTTTATTGGTCCTACAATGTCAATGTGAACTCTTTGGTTTCTACGACTAACTGGAATACTCTGCAAGTCTGCCTCAGTGCGCTTTCCCAATTTGCACTTCTGGCAAGGCTCACAAGAGCGAATGATACCAATTACATTTTTCTTTAGTCCTGGACGCCAACACACTGTTTTCGATTTCCACGCAGTCTTCTGTACTCCAAGTTGGGCACCAGCATAACCTTGGTGTAATTCCTTGACGATTGGGTCAATTAAGGATTGGGGAAGAACTAGTCAGAACTAGTTTGTCTTGGCTCTTCAAGAATACGATCCCCTCTTTTAATTCCAGTTGGCCATGATGTGCCCAGATGGCTCGCTGGAGAGAGCTACATGACTGTAGTACCTTCTATGATGGTTTCTCCTCAGTCTCAGATATCAAGTATCGAACGGCCAGAATATCTGGATCTTCAAACTGAGACTTCCTAATCTCATTGGTCGTTAATTCTGGGATGTCCTGAGAAGTTTTCAGATGCAGTAGGTTAATAACCATTGGAGGTGCTGGTCGGTCTGTGGGTCCACAAGATGGACAGTCCCGATGGTGACGAACTTTCTTTGGTCTCCCAGACAATGCATCAGCATTACCATGTTAAACTCCTGGCCGATGTTCGACGATGTAGTCAAACTCTGCTAACCTTTCTAGCCATCTTGCAATCTGACCTGAAGGCTCCTTGAAATTCATCAACTGTTCAACATAAGGGATCATCTCAATATATATCAATGCTAAGATAAATATAAAATCAAACATATTTTCTGTCAAATGGCCACGCTGTACCTGTAGTTTTATTATTAGACTTTACTAAATCAAAATGTCTAAACCCTCCCCAAGTGTACCGTACATGTCCTTTTGGCACCACATATGATTTTTTAAGATGGTCCCATTCCCCATCCATTTATTCTGTCTCGAGGATAAATAATAGGCCTACGTCTCAAAGTGCAAGTAATATGCCAAAAGTACTCCCAGATACCTCGCCCACAGGCACCTGTTTCTTATTTCCCAATGCAATTGAGAAATATCGCGACATTAAGCCATTCTTCCTTTATTGGGCCATCCTAATACGCACATGTTGGCTCTGCTTTGAAAGACCAGTTTTCCCGCCAAATTTCCTTATGCCGCCCAAACGACGATCGTCAGTCAGCAATGGTGCCGGTTGGCATTGGGCCTACATGTCATTGCTACACGTAGATTTAGAGGAACTCCCGTAGGCCCACAAAAGTAACTTCTACCGAGATCGCCCTGTGATTAACATGATCATGGAAAAGCCCACGTGGGAAGACAAAACGGTGAACAAAAGCTGAGCCTTACCTTTCTTTGACTTGAATTCTCCAAGAGAGTACGGTATGAAAATTGGTGGTCAGATAAAGATTCATGCAAAGCACAGCGGTAACGACCTGCACGATGACTGACCTGTTCTCCTCAGCAGCACATGTTTTACCTAATCTTTGCCACCAATACAAAAGCCGGGAATTGATGACGTCATCGGCCTAGATTACCGCATGGCAACGGCAGTTCATCTGATACCAGGCGAATGAAGCAGTACAAGCAGGAGCTCAGATACGGCTAATTAACACCAGATTTTGTTTATTTTTTGGCAGTTTGCCCTGTCAAGCTGCATGGCGACAGTGAGATTACGGACTGAGATCAGGAATCAATCAGGAAACACAAATGTTCATGTATTGTGGTTGACGACTTGACATAGAGCCATGTTTATACACGATTGCAAAAAGTCAAATCCCTGTGAAAGCATGTTTCCTCTTAGATATGGCTAAACAGATATCGGTATTATCACCTTTTTTGCGATTGCAATACAATCAGACTTTTCTGTGATTTGGTTTATTCAGGCGAAACAGCGATTGCAACGTGACCATGCTTTTATGTGACTCCGCAATCACCTTTTTGTGTGAATTCTAGTAATCACAATTTTATGTGATATAAGCAATCAGGATAAAGCGTGATAATGGAACGATCACGTTTTTTCGTGTTGGCCGCGACTGCAGTATGTAATGTGAATTTCTTTTCGGCTCGACAAAAGTTGTACGTTACGATTACAGACTCGCATAGTGTCTTAACGTAATTGGTAAGAGATGTCTGGATTAAGATTATCTACTGGAACTGGTAGATCTTTACACGTACATGTATGTATTGAAGGAAACTAAGCTTCCAGACAAAACCAGACTGCAAAGACCCTGTCCCTGAAGAGAGATGATACTGGCAACAAGAATCAAATATCTGTATACACTGTCACAAACGAACTGCCCTTTAGCCAGAATCTGAGTGAACAACCAGTTCTAAGAACAAGTAATTTCTGGTAAATAAACTGTATTTCACTAGCTTTGCAAAATTTCTATATGAGTGAAATATTTAGCAAGTATATGGCAGGAAGATATGAGGTGACCACTAAAAAAGAACGACAGGCCTCAGAGAGAAAATGAAGATGACGGCTTAATTCACAAACTTCAAGTAAATAAAAAGACGAGTATATCATTCAATATCATACACTCAGTCTATTTTTATTCAGCTCATTCATTTACATTCTAAATATATTCTTAGTGCTGGTTGTTCCTGTCTCAGACTTAGAGCTGTGAAGTATGTTGGGTGTAGATTCTCAAACCTGAAACAAAGTGCGGGAAAGGAATACAAAAGCTGGGCACAAAGTCAACTGATCAGGGGAGAACATCTGTGACAAATGTATGAAAGCCAGAAGTGATTTACAGTAATGGTTACTAGAACACAACAAAACAACCACTAATTCTCCTTCCATTTTACACTAGGAAAGAGAATTATGATTGTTACAGTTATATCAACACTACAGTTTCTCCCACAAGCACTTTTTTATGTATCCTTTTGTGTTTTGATAAAGCTGATAAATTTCTATTTGATAAACCCATATCCGCAGCAACAAAGCAGCCCAGTTAGAGTTTATACTCATCCTAACAAGGAAAATGATGAATATGAATAGAAGGCGGTACCAAAACCACCCTTGTGAGTACAGAGAATCAGTTGCCAAGAATCACAAACGAATGATCGAGAGCACCCCAGCAAGAAACTTACCTGATTAGACTAAGATTTGTCACCGTTTACGACACACTTGGCAACTTTAGTTAGCAAAATGTAAGATTTACAATCAATGTGGCATAGCTGTTATTTCAGCCCAAGCGACTTTCCATTTAGTAACTGGACAGGTTTTTCAAGGAATTGTTTGGTTTCCATTTCAGGTCTGTGTTGCCTAGTGTGCTGTCTGGATGAAAAGGCCGAAGTTAATGTGAATGTAGACCAGTGTGCTCCACAGGGTTTTCTCAAGGTAGGGTGATACCCTTGATTTTCATGACGTTTTACCAGTGTGCAACACAAGGTAGGGTGGCCAGCAATTTGAGGTAGGGTGGCCCTATAGGAACCCTCTACAAAGTTCTAGAGCAAGGTAGGGTGGCTCTTCCAAGGTAGGGTGGGCCACCCTGACAAACAGCCTTGTGGAGAACACTGTAGACCCATAATCTTTCCCAGTGTCAGATAAATGTTTCAGCATCATCACAGCGATTGTGTGATGGCAACCAACATGTACATGTATAGCCAAGTGAACCATAAAACAGCACTCTTCGAAAGTGTGGGATTTGCGTATCAGTATAAAGAATAAACAAAAGAGTTCGACTTGAAGAGGGCAGGTGCTCACAAGGTACGAATTGTGTTGCAGACCTGGCAATAACCATACTTCATTTTTTAAATACACAGAAATGATGAGCTCCAGCAAGCAGTCACTCTCTACCATCCCTCCCTGTGATAAATAGGCCTAAATCTGGAGTGCTCTGATCATCCAACTTTACTGTCAAACAGATTCGCATCCCCAGGTGAATGATTTCAAAAGAAAAGCTGAGCAGTTTCACATTTTAAAACAGTCACCCCATGGCCCTGACAGGAGTCGAGTCTGTTTGTCAGGCAAGAAAGTTAGTTTTAACAAAAGGAAAGCAGAGTGAATCCATACTGATGGTACCATATTCCTCTTTCCACGTTGCTTTCAATCATACTCCCAATAAAGTTATCTGGTGAATTCCTTCATAGGACATGCTACAATCAACATGGAAACTCTAATTTTCCTAACTATCTACAGAAACTGATTTCACTCCATTGTCAACTTCTTGCAACTTGAAAATGATCCCCCCCCCACTCAATAGTCTTACTTCCACTACAGGTTTTAAACCCAGTGACAGTGTTAATAGATACGGAGGCTCTCAGGCTATATATATAAACCCTTGGTTCGTGTTACACTACAGGCTTGCATGTAAGATTAATAAGCTCGGCGACAGATGGCGATATCGAAATTTGCTCTCCGCTTACAGATGTGCTTGTAGAGGTTTCCTGTAGTGGAAGTACCACTAATATCAAACCAACTGCTGCTTTAAACTTCTTAAAACATGTGTAGAATTTTTATTTTTCCAGCTAAACCGTTTTGATATCTATTGCAGAATTAGAAATAAATTCAGCACAGTTGTGCATATGTAATACGTACTCTAATCAACAATGGTTTCATAAAATTTTATGTTTTCAAATGTGCAGCAACTTGAAGTGACAATGGTGAATAAATCAGTGAAAATAAAGGTAGAATACAGCATGTCAGAACAAGAAACAAATTGGTATTTGGGTCAGGTCCATTTTTCAGGATGTCTGTTGAATCATTTATAAAACAATCCACACAAGTTTAGATCTAGCAGACACTTCATTCTCAAATCACAACATATGATTTATTTTCACAATGCCCCTTTCAGTCTCCCGCTGTATCATGTAGATAGAACTCGACGAAAATGGAATTCAGTCCCTTTTCTTGTGTGGGAATCTTCTGAAAGCAATGATGTTTTTCGAGAGTTTTTCCACTCCTACTTTTTTACCAACATTGAATGATTCTAGCCCTCCAATCATGAGAAAAATTTCCAACTCACAAAATAATGTGCTTCTTTTATTTGACACTTGTTTGACATGCTGTATCATAGATGTGTATTGGAAGTCTTGGGACATCATGTCAATCAGCAGAAAAGAATGGCATCATTCAAAGTCCTGAAAATACTAGAAAAACTTGTAAAACTCATCAATTTTAACCAAAATGTTTTATATTTACCACTGCAAAAAATCAAAATTTTGGTTATTGTTCTCAGTCAGTACAGGACAGAGAACTTCTCCTTCCTTCTCAAGACATGTTATCTCCGATATAACCCAACTGGCAAATGCAAATTAAACACAACCTGAATACTGGCTCTTATGTGTTGGCCTGTGCTGTGAAGGGCAGAGACCTGTATTCATCCACGACCGGAAGTGTGGCACAGTCACATAGAGCTTATCAAAATGTCAAGTTGTGGTAAATACATGGCTGGGATGGACCAAAGTGGAATTAATTCTCAATCTGTGGTTGATTCTTAATCTACAGAGTCAGGCCATCACAGAAATATGCTTTTTGATAATATATTTAAGAAAATGTGGTCTCACTGGTCAGTTTAGAACTTGTACTTTGACAGGGCCATATCAATGCGCCAGTGACGTTTTGATGGATATGGTGTACGGAAATCTTTTTTTCTCAGGCAATCGGTATTGGAATTTTTTAAAACTTTATTATGCTATTGGCAAAGGGTTCTTCTTGACACGTATAAAATTTTGTGCAGATTGATTGGTCCAATGAGTACTTTTTTCACCAAAACCTATGCACAACAATGTACACGTAATGTACACATGTTTTAATAGAGGACTCTGGCCTGAAGCTGTCATCTGCATCTCATCATAGTAGTTCTTTATATTTGCTAATCAAGAAATACGAGCAGTTTCTCACTTAATTAGTTTTTAACCTGTTAACCACGTAATTTTTTATTTTTTAACCGCGTCATGTTGCGTAATTAATTAGATTACACCACTATCAGTACTCAGGTCCATATTCTGATCACTGGCCTCAGAATCACGCCCACTGGCATCGTTAACTGCCGCAGTTTTACTGTCCAGATCGTCAGCATCATGTAAATAACCCTCACTACCTGAATCCTTCAATTCATCTGAATCAGACTCTAAAATTCAGTTGAGAACTTCCTCATCTAACAGCTGCTTCGTCTTGCATGCTGTAGCCATGATTCAGCTCAAAAACTGGTGCCAGTGGCGGCCCGTAGTGTTCTGAAACTAAACTACACTGTGCTGATGATCTAGTTTCGGAGTGCTGCCTGGGCTTAGGCGAGTCACAAACATAGGACGCCATATAACGTCTTACGCAATGCACGGTCTTTAGGCCAGGACGTCATATGGCGCCTTACGCAGACAACAGGTTAATACTTGCGCACTTGTTTGACAAAAGTGTCATCATTTGGAATACAATGTACTTTGAAGCCACTCGGGGGGGGATGGTTGACATGCGATACAAAACTTCCAATATCTACTTAAACTAGAGGAATATTCTATAACTGATCCCTACCTTTCCATCAGTTCCTTCTTGCAAGCCACTCCCAGGCATCCCTGAAGTTGGAATTGGCCCCGATACTGGCACAGGGCCCCCTTGATTACTGTCACTTGTCCCGGAACTTCCAGGTGTTCCAGGCATATATTGTCCTGATCCCTGCATTTCAGTGTCTAAGTACATACTAGCAGATGTGTCAATACCTGCTTTTGAGTCCCCACCCTCAACACTTAATGGAAAGAATGTATCGCTGACTGATGCGGCAGAAACATTGAAATTGTCAGTTAGTGGGAACGCGTCCTGGAAGGTAGTTTGGACGTTAGGCGTAGGAAGTGAGTATCTTGATGGAGAAGTGGCAGAGGGAGATGGCAGAGACCACGCCGGCGGTGGCTTCGTGGGTGTTGTTGTCATGGGAGAACGGCGACTGTCCTGGGCAGTGGAATGAGAAAGTTTATACACGTCCTGCTCCATTTTGCTTTGCGTCTCAGCTGAAGAGATTATGTTCGAGAGGCTAAAATCTGCTTGTTCAACTGAAAGATCTAGCTTCGGAGGGGAATCTGGGATTTCTATCACACTGGCAGTACTAGAAGGATTCTGAAAGAGATGAAATTGAAATGATATTACACAAGTACATAACAAAGGCAGTAAATAATTTTGTATGCAAGTGTCTTTCTGATTAGCCAAATGTGAAGAAAGCTCTGGGTCTTTTTAAGTTCGACACATTATTTGGGCTATTACGTCCATCCAAAGGATTTTAAATCAGTCCCTTTTGACAAATGTATGGCTCATTGACTGTAGAAGACATGTCCAGATGGGGGATTCATTCAATATCAATTGGTGTTGATTCTTCAAGTCCTGGTATGCGTCTGCTCTTGTTTGTTTCACAACATCCCAAGACGTAACCTTGATAGACTTACTGATTTGCCTCTAAGATTTCTCTTGGTTAGTTCATGAGATCTTCGTTCCATTTCAAAATTTCTCCTCTCCAATTCAAGGGTTTTTCTTTCTATTTCTAATTGTTCTTTGAGCTCAGCATTTTCTTTCATCAACTGATTTTGTAACTTTCTCAATAAATTGTCTTTTATTTGTATTTGGTCCTGTTTTATAGTCAATTCTGATTTTAAGCGTTCTAAATCACCCCTGTTGTGGACAAGTTCTGATTGACTATCTAAAAGATTACATCTGGCTTTTTCTAAAAGTTCCATGTTGCAGGTGAGGTCCGACTGCACACTTCGTAACAACTGCTCTTTCACAGAAAGTTCTGATTGTGATTTGCTCAGCAGTCTTTCCTTGGTTCGAATCTCTTCTTGTAATTTTTCTACCTCTTCATTTCCAGCTTCCACCATCGGTTTCATTTCCTCTAATTGTCTTTTACGCACATCAATCTCCCGTTCAGCAATTTCAACAGTATTCTCCTTCACAGCGAGCTCTGCCTGATATTTCGTAATAAAGCTAAACAAGTCAGACCAGGCTTTGGTCAGAACAGCTCCTTTGCTGTGCAGCTCCATCTGCATATTTTCCGATGGTCTGCTCTCTTCTTTTTGAGACTCGAGCATCGACATATTGCCGTCTTTCATTATACCACCCACCAATCAAGCATCCTGCAAAAGACAGCAACAATTCAGTGTTCTCGACGGGTCAGTGAATGATAGGGATGATTTACTAACTTTTTTTAATTGGAGGAGGATGTACCTTCTGAGAATGACCGATGCTCCGAGACTCGGTGGATGTGTGGAGCATCCTACCTAGAGTTTTTTTCAGCCCCCTCCAGTGGTTACAACAATCTCAAGTCCCCAAACTCTATTACAGGCACATTTTGCATCCAAGCCAATATTTCAAGGATACATTGGCATGAACATTGTGTCAGCCCTTACACTATTTATGTACCCCCACAATTCGAGTTCGGGGAAATATAGGTGATATGCTATCTTTGGAAGTTTGCCGAGCATGGGTCAGGCTTTGCCGACAAAAAAAGGATGGTCATGCATTGTCCCACAGGATGCTCCAGTCTTTCTGGCACTGCGAAATATGTACCAGTAGCTTTGGTGTGGTGAACAACAGTACATGACAAGGACTTTTTACTGCAGCAGCAACTCAGAGTATTGTATTCTGGCACAAACTTATTATTCTAAATACTCTAAAATAGACGTGTGCTAGCTATCTGACCTGAATTCACAAAAGCATCTTTGTTTTCACCAGAGACAAATCAGCCAATGGGGATTTGACCATTCATTTAACAAATCATTGGTATTGTAAGGTCTCCTTCTTACACGTCTCCTTGATGTGTCTTGATTATCATTTATTGTCATGAGACCAGGGACCGGGTGAGGAATTTACTGCCACTTTAACTTTTGCGCCCCTTCATATGCAATGCCTCTTATTTCATCGATCGTATATCAAGAGTTTTGAATTGTGACCAGCCCGCAGCTGTGGACCTTCAAATACGACACTTACAAAGTTGGGCCAGAAGTTGCGACGGTACGCTTTTTTGAATTTGAATTTAGACAATGGAAGACTGCTAAAATAAGGAAACCTATCAACCCCGCTATCAACTGGCAAAGCGATGATGCAATCATTCCCGATTCCACATTTTAGCAGTCTCCCCTTGTCTAGTGTAAAGCGTACTGTCCAACTTTCGCCAGTTTCGGGGCCAACTCTGCAGGACTTTAAATGTTGTATTAAAATGGCAGCGAGTGATCAGTGCCGCGTGTGGTCTGACAGTCTCTTTTTAGGGGAAAGTATTTCTCATCACAGCTTGTTCAATGTAGGACCATGTCGGTCAGTATTCGTACGAATCCACAGCGGCACTGCACATGCAATGCACTGGATGCACGAAGGAAGCTCTATGCATGTACATTGTATACAGGTCATACCCTCCTAGTATGTCGCGCAGAAAGCCATTTTCATTCTTCTCCGTATATCTCTCTATATACTTACTACTATTGGTTATTGCTGCAGAGAATAAATCTTTAACTGCTGACGTAACAGTTATCAGGATAAGCTAAACCAACAGACAATAAGAGCTTAGAGAAAACAACGCAATCATAATAGGTTAATAGTTGTAATTTTCAACGACGATGATGAGGCTCGAAAGGGATGTCGGAGCTGTAAGTGCCGCGTGTAGAAGTAGAAAATGTCCCCTGAAAAAAGTTTCAGGCAATCATTGGCTATCTGTCTTCACTTGTTTCCACCGACTCGGGAAGACTGTATCTAACAGAGCGATGTCTTCACTAGTTTCTACCCGCTGGGACAGCCATCTCCACCATGTACATTGGGTGATATGAATAAAGAGTAGTAAATGCTTTTATCTAAAACTCCATGTACATTTACACTTGGCGTTTCTGTACAAAATTGAAGTAAAAGCATTTGCTAGTCTTTATTCATATCACCCAATGTCTTCATTGGTTTCGATCGACTCGCTGGGAGAGACCATGGGCATATCTCTACCAAGGACATCGTCTTCACTAGTTTATACCCGCCATGGGGGACCATCTCTACCAGGGTCATTGTCTTCATTGTTTCCACTCGCTGGGAGAGACCATGGGCATATCTCCACCAAGGACACCGTCTTCACTAGTTTCTACCCGCCATGGGAGACCATCTCTACCAGGGTCATTGTCTTCATTGTTTCCACTCGCTGGGAGAGACCATGGGCATATCTCTACCAAGGACATCGTCTTCACTAGTTTCTACCCGCCATGGGAGACCATTGTCTTCATTGTTTCCGCTCGCTGGGAGAGACCATGGGCATATCTCCACCAAGGACATCGTCTTCACTAGTTTCTACCCGCCATGGGGACCATCTCTACCAGGGTCATTGTCTTCATTGTTTCCACTCGCTGGGAGAGACCATGGGCATATCTCTACCAAGGACATCGTCTTCACTAGTTTCTACCCGCCATGGGAGACCATTGTCTTCATTGTTTCCGCTCGCTTGGAGAGACAGAGTCTCTACCAAAGACATTGTCTTCACTAGTTTCTAGCCACTGGGGAGACCATCTCTACCAGGGTCATTTTCTTGATTGGTTTCCACTCGCTGGGAGAGACAGACCATATCTCTACCAAGGACATTTTCTTCACTAGTTTCCACCCGCTGGGGGACCATCTCTACCAGGGAGATTGTCTTCACCAACTATAGTACTCTCTGTGAAAGATCGTCTCTGCTAAAGGGACATTGTCTTCACTAGATTCTATCCGCTGATGAGACCATTTCTACCAGGGCGATTGTCTTCATTGGTTTCCACTTGCAGGGAGAGACAGACTGTCTCTACCAAAGACATTGTCTTTACTAGTTTTTACCCGCTGAGGGAGACCATCCCCAGGGACACTGTCTTCACCGACTATAGTACTCTCTGTGAGAGATCGTCTCTGCTATAGGGACATGACTGTCTTCATTAGTTTCTACCCACTGGAAAACCATCTCCAGTAGGGCCATTGTCTTCACTAGTTTCTATTCTCTGGTAGAGACAGACCATCTCTACCAGGGCCATTGTCTTCGCTAGTTTCTACTCACTGGTAGAGACAGACCATCTCTACCAGGGTCATTGTCTTCGCTAGTTTCTACTCACTGGTAGAGACCGACCATCTCTACCAGGGCCATTGTCTTCGCTAGTTTCTACTCACTGGTAGAGACAGACCATCTCTATCAGGAACCATTGTCTTCGCTAGTTTCTACTCACTGGTAGAGACAGATCATCTCTACCAGGGCCATTGTCTTCGCTAGTTTCTACTCACTGGTAGAGACCGACCATCTCTACCAGGGCCATTGTCTTCGCTACTTTCTACTCACTGGTAGGGCCATTGTCTTCGCTAGTTTCTACTCACTGGTGGAGACAGACCATCTCTACTAGGGCCATTGTCTTCGCTAGTTTCTACTCACTGGTAGGGCCATTGTCTTCACTAGTTTCTATTCTCTGGTAGAGACCGACCATCTCTACCAGGGCCATTGTCTTCGCTAGTTTCTACTCACTGGTAGGGCCATTGTCTTCGCTAGTTTCTACTCACTGGTGGAGACAGACCATCTCTACCAGGGCCATTGTCTTCGCTAGTTTCTACTCACTGGTAGGGCCATTGTCTTCGCTAGTTTCTACTCACTGGTAGGGCCATTGTCTTCGCTAGTTTCTACTCACTGGTGGAGACAGACCATCTCTACCAGGGCCATTGTCTTCGCTAGTTTCTACTCACTGGTAGGGCCATTGTCTTCGCTAGTTTCTACTCACTGGTGGAGACAGACCATCTCTACCAGGGCCATTGTCTTCGCAAGTTTCTACTCACTGGTAGGGCCATTGTCTTCACTAGTTTCTATTCTCTAGTAGAGACCGACCATCTCTACCAGGGCCATTGTCTTCACTAGTTTCTATTCTCTGGTAGAGACAGACCATCTCTACCAGGGCCATTGTCTTCGCTAGTTTCTACTCACTGGTAGGGCCATTGTCTTCACTAGTTTCTATTCTCTGGTAGAGACCGACCATCTCTACCAGGGCCATTGTCTTTGCTAGTTTCTACTCACTGGTAGGGCCATTGTCTTCGCTAGTTTCTACTCACTGGTGGAGACAGACCATCTCTACCAGGGCCATTGTCTTCGCTAGTTTCTACTCACTGGTAGGGCCATTGTCTTCGCTAGTTTCTACTCACTGGTGGAGACAGACCATCTCTACCAGGGCCATTGTCTTCGCTAGTTTCTACTCACTGGTAGGGCCACTGTCTTCGCTAGTTTCTACTCACTGGTGGAGACAGACCATCTCTACCAGGGCCATTGTCTTCGCTAGTTTCTACTCACTGGTAGGGCCATTGTCTTCACTAGTTTCTATTCTCTAGTAGAGACCGACCATCTCTACCAGGGCCATTGTCTTCACTAGTTTCTATTCTCTGGTAGAGACAGACCATCTCTACCAGGGCCATTGTCTTCGCTAGTTTCTACTCACTGGTAGGGCCATTGTCTTCACTAGTTTCTATTCTCTGGTAGAGACAGACCATCTCTACCAGGGCCATTGTCTTCGCTAGTTTCTACTCACTGGTAGAGACAGACCATCTCTACCAGGGCTATTATCTTCGCTAGTTTCTACTCACTGGTAGAGACAGACCATCTCTACCAGGGCCATTATCTTCGCTAGTTTCTACTCACTGGTAAGGCCATTGTCTTTGCTAGTCTCGACTCGACTCTGGTAGAGACAGACCATCTCTACCAGGGCCATTGTCTTCGCTAGTTTCTACTCACTGGGAGAGATCTCTGTCAGGGCCATTGTCTTCGCTTGTTTCTACTCACTGGGAGAGATCTCTATCAGGGCCATTGTCTTCGCTAGTTTCTACTCACTGGTAGGGCCATTGTCTTTGCTAGTTTCTACTCTCTGGTAGAGACAGACCATCTCTACCAGGGCCATTGTCTTCGCTAGTTTCTACTCACTGGGAGAGATCTCTACCAGGGCCATCGTCTTCGCTAGTTTCTACTCACTGGTAGAGACCGACCATCTCTACCAGGGCCATTGTCTTCGCTAGTTTCTACTCACTGGTAGAGATCTCTACCAGGGCCATCGTCTTCGCTAGTTTCTACTCACTGGTAGAGACCGACCATCTCTACTGGGGACTTTGTTGTGACAACTGGGCAAAGCTGTCTCAAACAATACTATTGTCTTCGTTAGTTTCTACTTGCTTGTGGGAGACTGTCTACTAGGGACATTGTCTAGATCAGCAGCCACCCTCACTCTCTTGCAACTAGCAACAAAATAGAACAATCATTTATGAAAATTCTCTATATTCTTTTATTTCTACTTTTTTACAATAATTCCCATCAATGGTATAAACAAAAGAAAAACAAATTTATAGACGGAACTTTAATAGTTCAAAAAGACATGTTACTGTTTACTAAAGAGGGTCTATTGGCAGGAGTAAGGGGGAAAACATATTTATCGGTGGACTCCCTTGACTATTAATTAAAGTACACAATTAGGAAATGGGTCCCTTTGAGCAGCAAAAGATAAATTACTTGTCCTAGCCTGAGTGCCAAGTCTACAATGAGATAGTAGAGTCACCTACCAGCAACTTTGTGGAACTTAATCTGGCCCACTTAACTCCTGCCTACAGTCACCCTTTAAGGAAAATGGTCATGATATTTTGTGTACATAAGTTTAACATTTCCAGATGAAAGCATCCCGATATACATGTAAAAGGCAGACTTTGGGCTGGGTTGTTTGTACGGTTTTGAATGAACATCCCATGAACCTCACTTTCTAAAAGAACCTTAATTACCCCAAAAACCGCCCATATTCTACCAGTTAGAACGGGAAACTTTCCAAGTAACATTCAATTGTCCTTGAGATATAGGCCTACGGTGGGGTATGGACTTCTCAACATAATTTGAAATATAACATAAAGAACGATGACAATTATTAGAAACACTGTTCTCAATTGAACGAGACAAGGAACTTTTTATTACACAATGATTATATAACACAAACAAAAACAACCATTTTGTTGTTCTGTATGAAAAGCAAACAAAAAACTTGTTCACTTAATTATTCACTACAATAGCAAGATATTTTTGTGTTTTTTTTAATAGAGAAAAAGAATTACAATCAACACTGTCTTCAAATGACTGCTAAACAAAAGCAGAATTTAATGGCTTTGAGTGAAATGAAAAGCAGGACTTCAAACTTATTCATGATGGCAAAATTCACATGGGAGGTGTGGGCCTTGTTTAATACTGAGAGGCAATTCTCTGAAATAAGAGGCCTGAAAAGATGAAGACAGCCTCTCTGATGGTTATACTCTGAAATAGAATTGTTCACCAGTCTTTATCATGGTTATGCAGGAACAACACTGAAAAATATCTGGCAGAATCGTTGACAGAACCTGAAAAACAAACACGTTATATGAACACATAAGGAAGAAAACAGAATTAATAGATTATGCAGGCTGAGATTAGCATGCATTTTCTGCCCGCAGGATTTTGAAATGCTGTCAGGGATGTCGTCAGCTTAAATGGCCTCTGAGTAGTTGATTGTTTGTGCACAGTGTGGCAGCACCACTAGAATTGAAAATTTATTGTTTGTGCACAGGGTGGCAGCACCGCTAGACTTGCAATTAGAACAACACAAAATAACTAATTAAAACACAGTTGAATTGAGAGAGAAAATCTACAAGAATTCTTTTCATTACCATAAGCCAAGAAATAAGGTAAAAAATCCACAAAACTTAGCAACAAGTCTGAGATAAAGATACCAATCATCAAGTGACAAAACCATATCACTTCAAGTAAAGCCACAACTACAAGAACAGGTGGAACTATCTCACTAATAAAAAGGGCCTTTGCTGTAATGGCACATCGCTTCGCAAGGAGTGGTGCGGAATCGAAAGCAAGAGATTTCGGAGGCATAATTTTTAGGCCCTGTGGCAGTTGGTGTCCACTTGACCTGACGCCACTCATATATCAACTAAGAATATGACTCGCGACTAAAACTGAGAGATCAAGAAAAGTCTTCTAGGAATGAGGAGACTTGTGAGCTTCAACCAACATCTTGTTCATTGAAAGTGACGGACAGTTCAAGCCCACACGACCTGACCAGATCTTCTTGGTGAGAGATAGCGACCTAGCAAGGGGAAGAACGGACGTGCGTAATGGCAATCTTCTTGGTGAGAGATAGCGACCTAGCAAGGGGAAGAACTGAAGTGCGTAATGGCAGAGTTCATACGGTGTGTGAAGAAGTTGCGCAAATGTTGTTGTGGTAAACATTGCACCGCTTATGTATCTAACAAAAATACATTAATTGAGTGAAAATGAGTCTGTAACAAGCCGATAGTATGTATAAGCATAGATGAGGCATGTGGACTCGACAGACATCGGTTTCCTCCTCGATGCCCAAGAACTGAAACAACAACACACAAGCAGATTCAATAAAACGAGCACTGAAGGCATTGCTGCAGATGCTTCCAAAAACCTTAATAAAATCTATCTGTACATAACCTTTATAATGCTTCCGCAGAACACTTATTTGACTGAACCTTAAAAGCCAAGGGGTCTCTCTATAGCCTGAATTTCTTTCCATTTCACTAAAACTGTCATGCCAGAGTCATCAATGGTAATTGTGGTGGTTCTTCATATGAAGCTTTAAAGGATCAATCTGAGTGAAGTCCTTCCCACAAATAGAGCACAGATATGGTTTCTCTCCTGTATGGACCCTAAAATGACGTTTCAGCTTGCTCTTCTCATTGAAACGTTTCCCACAACTTTCACAAACAAATGGCTTCTCTCCAGTATGCAGACGTAAATGGGCAGTAAAGTTACTTTTCTGCGCATATGTTTTACCACATAAGTCGCATACAAACTTTGTTCTCCTATAAACACCAAACTCATCACATCGTGTCTTCCTCCTAGGCCTCCTTCGCTTTGGGACACAGTCTTTATTTTCCCCATTATCAAACTGAAAAGATGCAATGATAAACTTTGTTAGTAACATCTAAGTTGAACTGCGCCTCCATTATCTGAGACCGGTGTAGGATTAAGCAATGACCAGACAGTCTTAAGGGAACAACATAGGCAGCAGCTAGGCAGGCAAGATAAAGTTACACAAAGTCGCCAATATGGGTCTCCCACATCTCACAGTACGTCAAAATGATTGACGCTTGTACGAGGAATATATTTAGTGCTGAATCTGACATGACCCAGGGCCCTTACTGCGTATATTCGTCACCTGAAGATGGCCAAATTAGCCCCTCTGCTCCTGTCTATAGTCCCCCTTTAAACCAACACCACTGAAACACATAAAAATACTACAAGACATGCAACACCCAAGAGAATCAATTTTGAAAAAATGTCTTCCACAGATGTTGCACATGTGACACATGTCTTGTAAGAATACCCATTATTGCCTTTAAATTGAGAAAAGGTTGTGCATGAAAGGGCCATAACAAAGGGCTGTAACAACTACATAGAACAAGTCAAAGCCTGCAAAACCTCGCTATCAACTATGGATCGCTTTCAACTCAAACTGCTTAAATGAAACCCTCACAACCTACGTACGAGTAATGTAGAGTGGTTTTTCTCTTTAATTCTTGTGAATAGGCTGAAAAAGATTGTCTTTGACATCAACGCAAATATCAGACTACAACACTATGGAGCCTGGGTAATCACTTCATGGATATTCACCTTATGCACTCTCAGGTGAGGTCTCTGATTAAAACCTCTCCAACAAACAGTACAAATATGGATTGGATCATTCTGTGATGATTCAGATTACCCTTGTTGGCAAAACTTTTCCGAGAGTATTTGAAATATCACAGTCATACGGTTTCTCTCCTGTGTGTGTCCGCATATTGAACTTTCAAGTTGGTGACCAATTTGTTGCAGATGTCGCAGAAGTACTTGGCCTTGTCTCCAATGCCTGTGTCTTCTTGAAACACACCACCACCACAAGGTTGACATTTCCTCCGCTTTGGGACACCCCTTGAATGCATCTCAACCCAATCGGCAAAAGATTCAATGAGACATTACGTTATCAAATTTTGATAATGCAATGGAAGGGTATATATGCAATTTCGTCATACATGTACACGGACTTGAGTCATACCGGTAGATCTTGCTGAAAATCTTCCCCACAGACCAGAAGAAAAGAGTTGTTGGCATTTCAAAAATAACAACTGATGTCATAATGAAGTGACTTCACGATAAAACGATGCCCATACAAGTAACCCAATATTTTTCAAAATGTTCTTCCAATGAAATGATAATCACCCAACAGAGAATAATCAACCTGAAGAGAACACAGCACCGAGACCAAATGCTTGTAATTCAAATGATAACACCCTATGTAAGGACCGATAGCAGCTGCGAGAGTCCAGACATAATCAACATCATATTCATACATTGACCAGAACAGCCATGTCCAAGTGACGTTATAGTCCCCAATTGTAGGAACTATACAACCAAAACAACAATCAGAATAAAAATCAAGCGTCTCCAAACTCACAAAACACATCACTACATCTTCATATGCACTACCATATGTGACCTTAAGGTACCATTGCGATTAAAAGCTTTCCCACAAATTGAACACACAAATGGTTTCTCTCCTGTATGGATCATCCTATGACGCTGCATAACAATCTTCTGGGAAAAACGCTTCCCGCAAAAATCACACATGTGTGGTTTCTCTTGTGCATGGGCCAGCAAATGGGCTGGCATGTTGTCGAAGTTTCTATTACAAATACTGCAGAAGTTCTCATCCCTCATACTGCCAAGTTTTGGATCATCTTCAATGTCTCGTATCTGACTTTCAGGCTGATTCCTCCCTCGGACTGAACTGTTGTCTTGTATTCTTCCGCTCCATATCTGAAGAGAATCAACAAAGAAGAGGTAAATACTTGGAACGCTTATTTCAAATATTGGGGATTATTGAAAAGTCCCGCATGAACGGAGGCTAAAAATACCGGTACAATATTTTTGGGCTGAACAAAACACATTCATGATTTTGGAAAGCCCAGGCTGAAAAGGCTTGGAAACAGCTATAAACACCAATAAGAATTAAAATAAAGACTGGTCTTTATCATTTCGCGATGGTGGTAATTAAGGACCTTTTGACTGAAACAAGGAATGCCCAGTTAGGAGCAGCAAAGTTATTCCTGTAGTAATATCAAACCTGTCAAATGGAAAAAACAACATAACATTTATATAGACCCATTAAGATTATGTATTAAAGTGGCAATTTCAGATGTACAATACAACCATGTGCATCCCGACTCTCATGTGTTTGTGTCACCACTATTGAGATCCACAAGCGATTTTTGGCGAGTGATCTCAAAATATTGCGGGTCAAGATGAACCATGCGTTGCCTAAGATGAGATGTCTGTGTGAATGCTTTGCATAAGTCACATTTACACGGTTTCTCTCCTGTGCAGGTCCAGATGTGCCGTGCTTCAATACTGGTCACCTCTTTTATAGTTCGTTTATGTATTAAAGTTGCAATTTCAGATGTACAACCATGTGCTGCCTCAGATGAGATGTCTGCGTGAATGCTTTGCTACATATGTCACATTTATATGGTTTTTCTCCTGTGTGGGTCCTTATGTGCTTCAATACTGGTCACCTCTTTTATAGTTCGTTTATTAAAGTTGCAATTTCAGATGTACAACCATGTGCTGCCTCAGATGAGATGTCTGCGTGAATGCTTTGCTACATATGTCACATTTATATGGTTTTTCTCCTGTGTGGGTCCTTATGTGCTTTCGTAAATCACACCTCTGATAAGCCGAATAACTGCAAAAATCACACTTGAAGGGGCGGTCCACCTGGTGGCTTCTTCTATGAACTCTCATCTCCGCATAATCAAGCGCACTATATCCACAAACCTGACACATCGTCGAATAATTCTTCCTGATTTTGGTCAAAGTTTCTATTGGTGATGTTGAGACACGCTGTAAATACATGAAGGATTAGAATTATCATTGGAGTTATTGTATTCTGACTATTAAGAACAATAGGAGGTAAAATATAGAGCCTGTAACTTCTTTTGATGAAGAGCCCAAAAATTCTGGAAATTACAAAGAAGAAAACTTAGTTATCATTAGATGGATCCTATTGGAAGAAAGTTAAGTCAAACTCCATCACGCCACTGGAGGACGTTATCCATTAAGAATCATGATGCCCCACAAATATTTCAGAAGAGTAGATACGCACAACACCTTGCTATGAAACATTTGCCCCATTTTCTGCCATATGAACTATCTATAAGTCACTTTAGTGTTCCACACACATAACCACAACTGCAGATTTCACAGGTATATGGTTTCTGTCCCGTATGGATCCGAAAATGAACTTGAACTACACTTCAGGTTCAAACAACAAAACAAGTTGCAAAAATCTTCCTGCTACGGAAAATTAGTTCTATTTTCTGACATATGAACAATCATGTGTCTTCTCAATGTTCCGCTCTGAGCAAAACCCTTCCCACAGATTTGACAGGCATGTGGTTTCTCTCCTGTGTGGATTCTCATATGAACTTTAAGTTCACTTCTGTACGAGCAGGACACACCACAAAGATCACACTCATAGGGTTTTTGCCCCATGTGTTTCTTCAAATGGGCTTGGAGGCTTTCCGGTCTTTGAGCAATCCATCCACAAAATTGGCATTTCAACTGACTTCTCTGGAGCGTCGCATCTTGTGTTGAGTTAATGAACTGTAAATACAGAAAAGTAATAAAATCATTAAAGTTTTGAAGTAATTATTTTTTTTAATTGGGGTCAAATCTGAAACAAACAGCACAAAAATCATCAACCTAAAAACAGTAATGTAATTCTTTTCAGTCTATTGCAGCATGCATCGATGACGCTCTGGACCAAAACACAGGTCGTTCAAAGTAAAATGATCAAAAACTAGAAAACGTCGCAATATTATCCAATTTTGGTCTGACTTGACATAGAAGATCCAATCCAAAATCCACGATTTGAGAGTGACAACGATTATTTTGTAATTTGATTACTCCATGACAAACTGATCGTCATTTGAAATGAGTTATCATGTGTATTTTCAAATTCTGGCTCTGAATAAATCCTTTCCCACATATCTTGCAAAGAAAGGGTTTCTCTCCAGTATGCGTTCGTCTGTGTCTGCTGTGGTCCCCCTTTTGCGCAAATGCTTTGTTGCAAAATTCACATTTATATGGACGTTCTTGTGTATGTTTCCTCATGTGGACTTTGAGACTACTTGGAGATTTTGATGATAGGTCACAAATAGGGCAGTAAAGTTTCCTAAAATCTGGTCTTGAACATCTATCTGGGAGTCTTGTAGGTTGCATGATCTGTAAATACAAAACAACTTGTCATTATTAGATGTTACATGATTATTACATTATTACATGATACTCAAGATATATGTCCATGCTCACACACAATTATTCAATAACTTTGTGTCGAGCAATTTGATTGGCCAACCGTTTATGATGGTGCGTCTGACGGATTTCCTGGCCCTTGATATCGGCGGTGAAAGGAGGAGACTTCAGGACTGATATTCACCGCCGATAATTCGGCATGACACAAGGGGATCTTTTCAAAGCTCTGAAATCTAAAATCTCTTGATTGCTACCATATCTAGAACCAATTCTCAACAGCATTCAGGCATTATGCCATCTTAATAACAGAAATAGTACTTTAGGCCAGATGACTTATATTGAAAACCTCTGGAGAAGGTATCATTGCATTGAGAGAAGGAAGGAAACCACACAATCGCAGAGCGTGCAGTGCTTATCAACTAACGTAAGAAACAGGCTGATGAACAATTGTCAACTGAACCATAACCTCAGATCCCTGGTGATGAAGACAGTTTTAAAATCGTTTTTAATCTACAATTTCACAATAACAACAAACCAAAAACTTGGCATAAATAACACAAACCCAGGCCAATGGAATAGATAAGGGGAAATCAAAAGACAAAATTACACCGATGGAGGCAAACAGCTCACTTCAAATGAACCAATGACTTCATATGTGCGCTCTGACTAAATCCTTTTCCACAAATTCTACAAGTGAATGGTCTCTCTCCTGTATGAATCCGTGTATGTCTCTTGAGATGACCTTTTTGTTTAAAATCGTTCCCGCATATTTAACACGTGAATGGACATGCTCCTGAACATGACCTTAAACCAATTTGCTGGATTCCTAGGGCAGACACTGGGAGGCCGGGGTAAAAGTGTGGTTGGTTCACTTCAGCTAATGTAATTTTTGTCTCCACTGGGTTCCAAGGGCCCAAAAATAACTGGAAGTACAAAAAGAAATCAGAAACCTCGTTGATTGTTTTAAAATGTTTCGGGTGAAAAGAAATTAAATCCCATGTTGATAACAGACAGTTGGCAACCTGAAAACTTCTCTTTGTGTTCTAGGAGAAGTTGAGTGGAATCAAAACATATCATTCATCACTGGAACATACCGTGACGGCTATCCTGAGCCGGCACCATGCAAGTTAGCTAGCGTGGTACTAGACACTGGTTCCAAAATCAGTATCAGGCCAAGAGTGAGGTAGTGCTACACAAAACTGACTCTTGAAGAGAAGACCCGAAAACACCACAGTACATCCTCCCTGAGGAAATCACTTCAAATGAACCAACATATGTGATCTCATGTTCCCACTCTGAGTAAATCCTTTACCACAAATTCTACATTTAAATGGTTTATCTCCTGTATGGATTCGCATGTGTTTTGTCAGACCACCATTCTGTGAGAATGTTTTGTTACAAATCACACATCTAAAGGGATGTCCTCCAGAAAGTGTTGGCATGCCGACTTGCTGATTTCTTAAAACATCAGTAGGTGGATATCCATGGGCTGGAAACTGTGTTTGATGCACCTCTGCTGATGCTATTGACTTTGGTGGACCACGAGTGCCCCTCACAAACTGGAAGTACAAAAATAATTTCTCTGATCAGATACGTGCCACGTTGATATGAATAGTAAGAAGTTGCAGGTCGGAAACAAGCAAGACTCTGGATGACATCTACATGATCTACAATGCTACAAATTGTATGAATAAAACATTCTAGGAATATGATAGACCAATACAAGTAGTCTACAGAAATGTTATCAACGACTCATCCTTGATATGATCACTTCATATGAACCAGCATGTGTGACTTAACATGGCCACTCTGAGTAAATCCTTTTCCACAGATTCTACATTTGAATGGTTTCTCTCCCGTGTGGATCCTCAGATGCTTGGTGAGACCACTGTTCTGTGTGAAGGTTTTGCTGCAAATCAGACATCTATAGGGATACCCTCCAATATGGGAATTCATACTGTCAGGAATCTGATGCTCGTTCAAGTTAGACAATGCCACAGCGCTTTGAGTGCCCCACATGAACTGAAAGTACAAGAAAGATATTTCTCTGACAAGATATTTTCCAGATCAATTTTTTAAAGTTGTTAAGGGTTGGGTTAATCAAAATTGCATGTTGCCCAGTCTGGGACTGAAAACATCACGTGGAATACCTCAGTCCAATTTCTTATACTATAATACAACTGCAGCTCCAAAGGATATTGCAATCAAGTCGAAGTTGTAGCACCTGATCTGCAGTTTACCGAGACACACCAATAACCATCAAGAATTGAAGAGAAAACCTCAGAATATATATAATCAGCCGATGACAGTCACTGGGACTATGGTAATGTGCAAGAAAAAATAGTGAAACAGTCTACCGCCCAAGAAAAACACAAGAGAAGAAGGCATATGAATACTGATGGTGGTTTTATAAAGCGCTTTTTCACTGACCAGGGTCTGTATCAAAGCGTTCAGGGCCATTCACACTATTGCTATAATAGGTCTCCATACTCAGGGGTATCAGTGGCAGCCGTCATTTCAGCTCTCACCTGAACTTGACCAGGGAAGAAGGGGACCAGACAGAGGTTAAAACCCACAACCCTTCGAAATCAGACAACTAGCCAGTAAGCCACGGGACCACCCTCCATACAACATTGCATTTTTGCATGACCTAAAACTGAGCCCAAGCTAGGTTCTGACATGAATTTACATGTGTCCTTTCAGGCTCGAACTCTGAGACTAGCCTTCTGGGAAAAGCCCCTCCCACAAATGTTACAAACATATGGTTTCTCTCCTGTATGGATACGAACGTGCTTCTTCAAATCACTTTGACGCGGCCAAGATTTTCGTCAAAATATACATTTATATGGACATTCTCCTGTATGTTTCCTCATGTGGACATTAAGGTTGGAGTTATTGAAAACCACAACTGACTAGATACAGTCAGGGGCATTCTGATTCTTGCATCATGGGTTCTCCCTTGGGACGAAAACTGCAAATAGAAAAAAGATCTTGCTCTCTTAAGTTACAGTGGATATACAGTTCTTGTCAACCATACTGGCCTCCGTAGCCTTCATAGGCAACCAGTCCAGAAGAATGAAAGAACTGAAACCTTCAAGGAACAGTATAGGACCACCTTTGAGTTGAAACTCCCCATAACCAACCTAATCCCCAGCTATGAGCAAAAGGCATGCTGAAGACGGAAGCATCTGGCCAATTTGTGCATAACTGCGCCGCTATATGCAAAATAACTGATACTGAGAATGCAGAAGATGAAAATTTTTCAAATACATTTGTAATTTGGTACCACCTCATAATGCCCGCATAGTACCAATTACTTGGCCCACACAATAATCCTTGGCCAGCCAGAAATGGGGGTGGCGATTCATTTTATGATAGCTCGAAGATATAGTGAATCTATTTTTTTAGATGCCTAATTACATGTTTTATCAATGATGAACTCTGAGAGAAGCCTCGTCCACAAAATTTACAGATATATGGTTTCTCGCCTGTATGAATACGCAAATGTTTCGTAAGATCACCCTTTTGTGAACACCTTTTATTACAAATTTCACATATATATTGGCGTTTTCTTGAATTTGACCCCAGGATTCTTGAAATAGGACATTGCGGTTTGTTCACATCAGTGGCTGCTATTCTTGACTCCACTGGATGCCTAGTCCGCAATGATAACAACTGCAAATACAAAAAACAAGGTCATCTTAGGCCAAATCTACTTTATTATAATTTTAATGGAACACTTGGCAGTGAATCAAAAATCTGAAAATGAAATAAAATTACTTTTAATTTTGAATTCTTGGAGAAAATGTGTTCCACGACTTTTAGTAAACAAGTGCTTGAGTGAGAATGTGCATGTGAAGTTGTTACGGTATACTACATGTCCATTCGGGTAAAGCCAAGTGAAGCAGAAAATGGCTATTCACAAAGTAACAATCAAAACATCATTTTTTCCAAGAACTACGAATGCCATAAGGGCGCCATTAACGATTCGTTTCATGGAGAGATAATTTTCAAACTAGAATTGTCAGTTGAGTCTTGCCAGACTCTGGAGTCTCCGGCTATAGGGGGGGGGGTGGTGCTGTTCAATTCTTTACATGTATTGCTCAGTGTATTTCCATACGCATCTTCCACCGGGGACGATGTTGATCAAGGAATTCCCCGGGGTATCAACACCCTGCCATCTGACGGTGGCCAGCGGTACCAGGCTATGATGTTCAGCTATGATTTGTGGCGAAATAACTGATCAAATAGCGGTATCAAAATAAGGGCTGATCGAGTTTCAATACTAGGCGCAGAAATATTACAATACGAGACAATCGGAAGCAAGGGAAAGAACACTTTCAGAATAATTTCCTTTATTGGTATTGCTGTAAGCGGCGAGTTCCGTGAGGTTTGTTCTATGCCGTTTCACATGCATACCTCTGTGTATTTTCATACGGGACATCATATTGGAATCCAGACTGTTCAGTTCGCGGACAAGGTTGAATCTAGCTACCATTTGCAGTGCATTCCACGTCCACCTGGGACGAGTATGCCGGAATAATTTTTTGGGGAGAAGAATCGCTACTAATATAGATGTTCCAGCTCAAAGCTGGAGATTAACAAGATTTTGTTTCTCAATGATGTTATCAATGAGTAGCCATATGAGCTGCCAAGGAATCAAAAGAAGGAAACATCGCTCCACAAGACCGACAACAGAAACTTTGGTCGTTTCCGTCAAGAACGATATGAGTGATGACATGCCGCTTTAGGTCGCCGTTCGATTTGAATGTTTTTGCACAAAGATCACATCTGAATGGACGTTCACCCGTATGGCGTCTCATGTGGATTTTAAAGTTTGCTCGGTGCTTGGAAAGGGCACCGCAGATGGGACACTTCAGGTGTGGCAGTGATTCTCTGTTGCAGTCTAAGGTGTACGGAGTCTGCAAGATAAAAAAAAACAATCGCCACTTAAGATTTTTTTGTTAAGTTAATTGTCAATACCAATGGGATTTAAAGACCAAGTACTATGATGAAAATACATCAAACAATTAGAAAATGAGATAATTGGAAGAAAATATGATGTCACAGGAAGCTAACTATTTTAACACATACACAGGCCTCCATTTACACACTGCAAGCAATTCACAACTAAATCCTGTTAATTCAAAGTAATGGCAATAATGTAGATGTCGTTAGTCCCAAAAGATAAATTGAAATTAGGAAAGGAGTTCCATTAAGAAAGCACATGAACATCATTATTTCAAATGGACAATCATTTGAACTTTCAAATGAGAGTTCTGTGAAAAAGATTTGCCACAAAGTCTACAGGTGTATGGTCTCTCTCCTGTATGGATACGTGAATGTTTCTTGAGGTCACCATTAGAAATGAACTCTTTAAGACATATTCCACATTTAAATGGTCTTTCCCCGGTGTGTTTCCTCATGTGGATTTCAAGATTTGAACGATGTTGAGAGAAGGCACCACAGATCTGACACTGCAAGGGATGTGAAGTCGGATCGCTAGTTCTACAGGGCAAGTACAGACCACTGTGCTTGATCTGTAAATAAAAACACGGGATATTTCAGTTTTAGATGAAGTTTTGCAAAAATTGATTCAGGGCATGCAAAAGGCCACCCATCTTATTTAAACAGAAGCCTGTTAATTTTGAACTGAAAAGCAAAGACTGAAGAGTGATTACAATTTTGTCAGGTCATCACCCTCAATGTTTAGGAATCATTTTGGCTTGACTACGATCTAGCAAGTCAGGTAAACATAAACACGCTCACTCAGGACTCTCTTTATTATTGACAAAAAGACCGCTATGTCCTTCCCAGGGGAGGTGGTGTGATGCTTTAGTCATATTGCCAACAGTCACTGCATATATTCATGGGCCAGGTAGAATTAGCGAAATAAGCGGAATGAGCTGATTCTGGGCCTCAATCGCCTGGAAAAGCCAGTATTTGTCCCGATGATCGTCGCCATGCCTGAACTCTGAAGACGATAGGAGGTACGGTAATACAGCGCTGTGCACGGCTGACGACTGAACTAAACTGTCCCTACAGACCAGTTTTCATGCCATCATTGCGAGTCATGACTGTAAAAAGAGATTTTCAAATAATCTTTGTGGCGTAATGAACAAATTAAAACTTAATGAATTCATGAAGTTCCATTTTGTTTGAAATCACATCATATTTTGTACAGAATCCGCTCATTCCGCTAATTCTACATGGCCATATTCATATTACTCTGCATATATGACTTTTAGGAGGCAACGCCTACACGTCAACAGATCACAAGATATGCTGATACATGTAACGTCAACTTGGACGCTTGCTGGCACTTGAACCCATTGAAATGGAACCATCTCTAAACGTACCTGTACATTTAAGGCCTGGTTGATATCATATCAAAGCATATTGAGAAAATACTGGGCAGGTACTAAATTTACAGCGTTTCTGTATAGAGGGCAGATCTTATATCAACCTGAGGAAATCACAGGGTAAATGTTCGCTTCCCCAGCCCTGCACACAACACACCCCCCCCCCCCCCCCCCCGTCGAGACATTCGCCCCCATTTGGATTAGCCACTACCTTATATGAAGACAGTTTCAGTTGCATTCTGCAAACTGATCTCTATCGAGGTACTCTGCAACAATACATTCTCAATGGCCACCAGGAATTCCTGGGACTCCTCCTTTAAACACTTGAACACACGATAAGTGTCCATTTGCTCAAAGTTTCCTATTAGCAAAAAACACAAAATAACAATAATACTCATATTCTTCTAATTAAAACTTTATTCAATAAATGTGCTATATATTATAGTCTTTAATTAATTATCTTTTGAACATGATATCTGGTGAAATTCACAGAAAAGTCAGAAACCAATGTCACAAAACCTCCACGTCGAGTAAAAACTTGCTAAAATGACCATCACAACAGTCTTATTTTGACCAATTGTTTTGAAAATAACAAAACTCATGTACACGTCTTTACAACACAATCATTCTTTTTCTGCGTTTGTACCAGAATAAAAAGTCTAAAATGTGAACCATGGTATCCTAATTACGAAGTACAAAGTACATAGTGCCACATCTTTTGGCTTTAAAAAACAGTACATCACAACAGTCTTATTTTGACCAATTGTTTTGAAAATAACCAAAACTCATGTACATGTCTTTACAACACAATCATTCTTTTTCTGAGTTTGTACCAGAATAAAAAGTCTAAAATGTGAACCATGGTATCCTAATTACGAAGTACAAAGTACATAGTGCCACATCTTTGGCTTTAAAAAACAGTACATCACAACAGTCTTATTTTGACCAATTGTTTTGAAAATAACAAAACTCATGTACATGTCTTTACAACACAATCATTCTTTTTCTGAGTTTGTACCAGAATAAAAAGTCTAAAATGTGAACCATGGTATCCTAATTACGAAGTACAAAGTACATAGTGCCACATCTTTTGGCTTTAAAAAACAGTACATCACAACAGTCTTATTTTGACCAATTGTTTTGAAAATAACAAAACTCATGTACATGTCCTTACAACGCAATCATTCTTTTTCTGAGTTTGTACCAGAATAAAAAGTCTAAAATGTGAACCATGGTATCCTAATTACGAAGTACAAAGTACATAGTGCCACATCTTTGGCTTTAAAAAACAGTACATCACAACAGTCTTATTTTGATCAATTGTTTTGAAAATAACAAAACTCATGTACATGTCTTTACAACACAATCATTCTTTTTCTGAGTTTGTACCAGAATAAAAAGTCTAAAATGTGAACCATGGTATCCTAATTACAAAGTACAAAGTACATAGTGCCACATCTTTTGGCTTTAAAAAACAGTACATCACAACAGTCTTATTTTGACCAATTGTTTTGAAAATAACAAAACTCATGTACATGTCTTTACAACACAATCATTCTTTTTCTGAGTTTGTACCAGAATAAAAAGTCTAAAATGTGAACCATGGTATCCTAATTACGAAGTACAAAGTACATAGTGCCACATCTTTTGGCTTTAAAAAACAGTACATCACAACAGTCTTATTTTGACCAATTGTTTTGAAAATAACAAAACTCATGTACATGTCTTTACAACACAATCATTCTTTTTCTGAGTTTGTACCAGAATAAAAAGTCTAAAATGTGAACCATGGTATCCTAATTACGAAGTACAAAGTACATAGTGCCACATCTTTTGGCTTTAAAAAACAGTACAAGTATTTTATGCAACACATGAGAAATACACCTATTGATATATCGAATATGACAGAAGTGATTGAGGAACACATTGCCAGAACTGAATTACATTTAACCAGAAAGTGACTGAATTGTCATCAAAACATACTTCTCCAAATACTACAAACCAACATGAAACAAAACAATGCCAAAGCCACTGGTTTTGAGAACAATGCCTAATTAAGATAAAAAAATATGTCTTTATCTTCTCGATCTCCAAAAGAAATACTTCATATCAAACCTATTTTGTGGAAAATTTCGTATGAATTACATGATGTGCCTTCACTTGACTATTCAAGGAAATTTTCTCCCACAAATATGACATGCATAGGGATTCTCCCCCGCATGGACCCTCATATGCCGCTTCAAATCATGATTCTTAATGAAGCTTTCTGAGCGAACACTGTATGGATTCACTTATGAATTTCTAAAAACTGAGGAGTCATAACACAACGTCCACATGTAGAGCATTGCCATAATCCCTTCAAAGGCTTTTCATGAATCTGGAAAATACAACCACAGAAGATCAGTACACATGTATGCTTTCTCTCACTTTACGAAGTTTTGCATTATGAAAAGTACCTGTAAGAGCCAATACTACGTGCACCTTTTTCATAATTTGCAAATACACCAGCAATTACAAAAACAAACTTTCTGCGAATAATAAGAGCTGTAATCAATAAAAGACAAGACAATCAGTTCCCCATTTATTTTTCATGAATTTCAAGTTTACCGGTACAAATTTATGGGATTTGTCACCAATTTACCAAATGTCATTACGAATCAAATATCACGAGTCAAAACACTGTGACTCTTCATGCAACTCCTCCTTGAGAATGTTTTCCAACAAATTTTACATGGCTTCTCTCCTGTATGGACCATCAGATGACGTGTCGAATCTCCATTTGTCTGAAATGTCCACTTGCAGCGCGAACACTCAAATGGGTGCTCTCCTGTATGTGTTCGCATACGAGTTACAAAATGCGAAGGTACTCGGGAGATCAGACCACAAGTCGGACACAGCAGTCGATTTTTCTTAGATGTTTTAGATTTCTGCAAAATATACGATACTCAAATCAAACATGTCACTCTCACTTCTAGGTCAAGTCTGTTAAAGAATCCATTAGTGTCTTCAACATCTTGTCCATCTACAAAATGCTAAAACTTCAGATTATCTCCGAGTATTCTTATAAACTTATTCATGAGGAAGCCACTGATAAAACGAAATCTAGGCACAACAATGTCTTGAATCTAATTCCTGTTTTTACACGTCAAGCTTGAAATGAGTTACCCGATGGCTCTTCATGTTACCGTTCTGGGCAAATCTCCTCCCACAAATATCACACGCAAATGGTTTCTCTCCTGTATGAACCCTCTTATGCCGCTTCAAATAATCCTTTTTCAAAAATACTTTAGCACAAATATCACATGCAAATGGTTTCTCTCCTGTATGAACCTTCTTATGTCGCCTCAAGTCGTCCTTTTCGGAAAATCCTTCAGCACTGTTATCAGATTCGTATGGTTTCTTTCCCCGGTGGACCGACATATGACAAGTTAGATCAGCCCTTACTTTGAATCTCTCCGTACAAAGCAAACAGCGAAACATGTGCTTTTCATGAATCCGACTATGATTGGCAAGTGCTGCAGGGGTCCCAGTAACCAAACCGCAGGTGGGACACTGATTTTTGGCTTTTTTATGTGATTTTTCAATCTACAAAATACAAAATGCTAAAGTCAGTTTAGTGAGTGCATGCAAAATCATTTTAACTTGACTACTTGTAGGGCATTGTGATTACCTTTTTACAATGTGCAATTTTGGGCACATTTACAAAATCTGTAAAATATAAAGTTCGCAAATCAGCTGTGTGAAATTGGATATTTCTGTGTTCAGTTCGTCAATGAAGAGAAACATGTCATGATAGCAATGGCTGCTTTAACGACCAAGACCTGTATCAAAGAGCTTCCAATACAGGTACAAATGTCTCCAGAGGACCTCGAGGTATCAAGTATGGCTGCCTTCGGCATGTATTCAGTGCTCACTTAAGTTCAGCCTGAGGAAGACCAAGCAGCAACCAGACCAAGTTCAAACCACTGATAATTTGACTAAGAGTCGAAACACCTTTTAGCACACAACTGTCCCGGACTAAGGCTAGGATCTGCTGGACATCTTCAGTTCAATGCCCCAAGGTTTATATGAGTGAGCTGATGGCTTTTCATGTTAGTTTTTAGGGAAAATCTCCTCCCACAAATATCACAAGCATATGGTTTCTCTCCTGTATGGACCCTCATATGCCGCAAAAACTCAGAATTGAAATGAAATTCCTTTGGGCACATGGAACATTTGAAGGCCTTCCTCTTCAGGGCTACCTTATACATCTGCAAGATATGAAGATTACAAAGTCAGTTCTTTATTACATATTTTTCTTGAGTTTTTCCAATGGACCTTCAAGCTGAAAAGATGCCTGTAAAGCAAATCTTGGAATTGGAAGACAACCCACATACCAGTAACACATACCTAACACCAGCTCAAGCTAAAGCAAATCTGCTACATTAACAACAACATTGATAAGAAACCTCAGTCATAAACATACACCCGTCTATTTCTCTCCATTTTGCCCATTTTGGTGTGATGGGTTACGAAAAGCCAAGCCTGATATGATTCTATAACAGTCTGCCGTCTCCGGTCAAAACTCAAGTAGTCTGAAAAGTCTGCTTTCTCTAGTCAAATATCAAATGAGTCAACTGATGAGTCTTCATGTTATACTCTTATGTGAAAATCTCTTTTTACAACTGTTACATTCGTACGGTTTCTCTCCTGTGTGGATACAAAGATGCCGCGTTAAGTCCTGTTTTGCATTAAATCCTCTACGACAAATCGAACATTCAAATGGTTTCTCTCCAGAATGGGTCCGCATGCGAGTGGTGAAATTATCAAAAGTCCTTGAAACAACACCGTAGGTAGGACACTGATGCAAGTCCCACAGAAACTGCCTGTTTACCATGAAGGTTTTATAGAAGATCTCGAAGATTCAACAATGATACTGGTTTCAGTTCTTATTTTTTGAAATGCCTGTTTTATCAATATGTTGAATGTAGGAGGTATACATGTAGATTTTATGAAATCGCAACAATATCACCATCTATCGTCTTCTAACCTGAAGCTGCCATCTCTCACCCACTACCAAGTTCAGCTGGTGCCTAACATATCATGAATACGAGAAAAATATGCAAGAATTGTCAAGCCCTTCTCACTTCAAGGTCGTGATTTGTATGTGTATTGAGACTACCCTTGACATCCTCACTATAAATCCATCTCCATATGTGTAATCTGATGTGTATTGAGACTACTCTTGACAGAAAATACTTTTCCACAAATTCCACATTCATATGGTTTCTCTCCTGTATGGACCCTCATGTGTCTGCTCAATTCCCAATTTGCCATAAATCCTTTCTTACAGACTGAACACAGATAGGGGTGTTCTCCAGAATGTATCCGCAAACGGGCTGTAAGGTTTGCCAGAGTCTTTGTCAAAATACCACATACAGGCCACTGTAATCGCTTACGAGAAATCTGCAAGATATAAGAATATTGAAGTCAGTGGTGTGATTTCCTGAATCTATAATTTTTTTGATGAAGAGTTTGACTTTACAACAAATAACCGTTATGAACATGATAGATCCAGTTGTAGGCCTCTCTACTGTCCCTTTAGGTTAAGATTCATGTGAGTAATCTGATGTGACTTCATGTTGCTTTTGACAGCAAACCTTTTCCCACAAACATCACAAGAATATGGTTTCTCTCCTGTATGAACACACATATGTCGAGTTAACTGCCACTTATCACGAAATCCTTTACTGCATATTGAACATGGAAATGGTCTTTCTCTAGTATGAGTTCAAATATGCGCTGTAAGCGTTGCAAGAGATGTTGAAGGAATACCAAATGACGGACATTGCAACTGTTCCTGCATCGATAAAGCTTTTGTATTAGAAATCTGCAAGATATGAAAATATTGAAGTGAGAGGTGTGATATCCTGAATCAATTATTGTAATGTTCTTGTGGGGATTGCAGATTGAACAAAATATGGACATTGTTTAGAATGAATCATAGATATTCCTTAGTCATTGAAGAGCTATGAGTATTCTGGAAGATACAAAGGTTAAGAAGTCAGTGGCGTTATTTCCTGAATCTATCAGGCATATGACATAATATGTACATGTTCCTCTGTGCTGTGTGTGGCACATTTTTATCGAGGTTTTAAGTGACCTATTGGTAGTGGATTCACCGTAATCCTGGTTAAGTAAGCTTTAGTTGTGTTGAGCCATCATTATAGCTCCCAGTTCATGCTTTATATGGGTATTTTGGGCTACAGGTCATGCCCAAGTTTTAGTTCTGGAGTTGAAGTAGTTTGAAATGCTTAGCTCAGGTGGCAGCACCTGACGGTCCGTGTCGCATCTTCATTCCATGTTCAGGGTTCATACATGTTTGTCTTATGTATGGGCCGTGAAAACCGCAAAAAAGCGGTCATGCCTCAAATAGACGTCTTCACATGTTTTTGTGAAAGAGGACGTCGAGGAACGCGGTCGTATAAAAAAAACAGACGTTGGGTGGCGCTCGCACAAACTTCCCTCGCATGTTTTTGTGAAAGAGGACGTCGAAGAACGCGGTCGTATATAAAAACAGACGTTGGGTGGTGCTCGCACAAACTTCCCTCCCATGTTTTTGTGAAAGAGGACGTCGAAGAATGCGGTCATATAAAAAAACAGACGTTGGGTGGCGCACGCGCAAACTTCCCTCACATGTTTTTGTGAAAGAGGACGTCGAAGAATGCGGTCATATAAAAAAACAGACGTTGGGTGGTGCTCGAGACGGGTCATCCTATTTAGCATCCAGTGGCGACCAGTGGCGTCCAACGCGAAATAATAGGGTGCATATGGTTAAAAATGTTTTCAAGCTCCTAAAACACTTTCAATAAACAAGATTTAGAAGTTTGGTGGAGTTTGCAAACCTAGTTTTTGAATAATCATCACCAGAAAACGATCTTAGTATGCCAACCTGATGCCAGATCCCGATTCAGCTTTTTCTATAAACCCAAGGAACGGCAGCTAAAACAAACATGGCGTCCAGTACTTTTGCTGGACGCATACTAAGATCGTTTTCTGGTGATAATTATTCAAAAACTAGGTTTGCAAACTCCACCAAACTTCTAAATCTTGTTTATTGAAAGTGTTTCAGGAGCTTGAAAACATTTTTAACCATATACACCCTATTATTTCGCATTGGACGCCACTGGTCGCCACTGGACGCTAAATAGGATGACCCGTCTCGAGCGCCACCCAAAGTCTGTTTTTTTATACGACCGCGTTCTTCGACGTCCTCTTTCACAAAAACATGTGAGGGAAGTTTGCGCGAGCGCCACCCAACGTCTGTTTTTTCATATGACCGCGTTCTTCGACGTCCTCTTTCACAAAAACATGCGAGGGAAGTTTGCGCGAGCGCCACCCAACGTCTGTTTTTTTTATACGACCGCGTTCTTCGACGTCCTCTTTCACAAAAACATGTGAAGACGTCTATTTGAGGCACGACCGCTTTTTGCGGTTTTCACGGCCCATACTTATGTTCCCCAAACTTTATGTATTTCAGTTAAAACCGCATCGTCATCATCGTTCAATACAAGATATTACTACTAGAGGAGCATCAGTTTTTTTGTTGGAATGATTCGAAGTTGGTCGTAAGAGTCAGGAACCACAAGGCCCAGTGAAAGTGAGATCACAATGTAGTTACATAAGAAATCTGCAAAATACAAAGACATTTAAGTCAGTGAGCGGCTGTGATTTTCAGAAATGCAAAACTGAAAATGAATGAACACAAAACATCAAATATACTTGAAGACCCCAACTTTCCTGTGGGTCAACTGCATACTGCATACACAGCATAGTATTAATAATCACTATTCCTACAAGTCATGTTTCACATGCATCAATTGAAGTGTCTTCATGTGTCCTCTCTGAGTAAATCTTTTCCCAATCGGATATGACCCTCCAGGTAAACTTCACGAGAGAAAATCTGAGAAAATTGTGCAAACAAGTCAAGTTTCAACAGAGCAATGTGTCTTCATGTTGCCTTTCACAGAAATGTTGTGAATTTTACTCCAGTTTCATACAGGCCAACAGCAAAAGTCTTTGCACTGCCCTGGAGGCTCAAGAAGTTAGGAAAAACTGCCTTTCTATTGCAGGTTTTCCTTGGTGTTTTTTATGACCAAAAATCTTCTCCTACAAGTTGAGTGTCATGTGCGTAACCATGTGAGTCTTCATGTTACCTTTGACCGCAAATCTTTTGCCACAAACATCACAAGCATCTGGTTTCTCTCCTGTATGAATGCGTATATGTTGGGTCAACTCCCATTTAGTTCTAAATCCTTTTTGGCAAACTGAACACGGAAATGGATCTTTTCCAGAATGAATCCTCACATGGGCAGCAAGATTGCAAGAGTTTTAGCAATAGTACCACACGTAGGGCATTGGAGTCGTTCCTTTGTCATAGGCACATACCGGTAGAAAGGAATCTGCAGGATATAAAATCATTAAAGTGAGATGTGTGATTGTAAGCATGAATTCACCTGAAGTTTCAACTTGAATGATACCTGCAAGAGAACATATATTTTTATTTATCATCTCCACGTCAATTAAAAGTGCACAATCCTCCACTAAAAAGTTTTGAATACATCACGAACTAACACTGAGCACTTCTCCTCCCGTCCTAGCATTGCTGCCATCCTTAAATCACCTCCTCCTACATATGTACAACTACCAGTCCAGTTCCAAAAATGTCAACTGGGTGACGCGTCTTTGACCACACCCACCGGTAGCAATTTGTCTTCATGATTCCCTTCACAGAAAAGTAGCCCCAACGCATCACCACTCTTGATAGGCGACCTTACCCTCCGAGTCAAGTTCATGTGCGTCAAAAATAAAAGTCTCTAAACATTGCCTTTCACTGCATTTTTGTCCCTACAAGTCAAGTCTCATGTGTGTTACCTGATGAGCCTTCATATTGCCTTTCACTGAGAACCTTTTCCCGCAAACATCACATGCATATGGCTTCTCTCCTGTATGGATACGCATATGCTGCGTCAATTTCCAGTTGGTGATAAATCCTTTATTACAAAGTGAACAGGGATATGGTGCAGCCCTTGTCACAACATGCAGATGAGAAGCAAGCTTAGCTGGTGTCACAAAAAGTGTGCGACTGGAGCACTGACTAGGGTTCATAGATGATTTCTGAATTATCTGCAAAATACAAAGATATTTTTGTCAGTTTTTGAACACCTTTCTTTTATTCGGAGATAAGTACTGAAATGTGAAAAAGATGCCTGCAAAGGAGATAAGCAATCAGCCAATTATCTTGCAATGTAAAGATGGATATCCTTGTGTACAAAATGACGTCAGTACCAATGGCTGCATGCGCATACGAGGGGATGGCGTGACGTAATAATATCAACGTCCACGATCGTTGTTGGTTTCACTTTCTCCTCTATCTCGTGACTTGCATGATATTTTAGAATACCTAGATACGATTTTGTCGCTATAACAGCCGTACATCATCGGTTAAGCATCATTATGTTATCGAGAGAAATCTCAACAGGACGATGGTTTGTCGCAACTTTTCTTCATGAAAACCTTGTTGAAGAGATACGAGAGTGCGCGCACGATGTCTACAAATTAGCCGTGACGTCAGCAGATATCCATCTATTGAAATCAGTTATATCCAGGTCTCATATCATCATCAGAAAAAATCCTGTGATTGCTTTTTCCATCCCCCCCCCCCCCGGCACATGAACCAGACTCCAGCTCCACATTTATATTTATATTGAGCAGAACCTCGTAAGCCTATTCTTTAGGCAGAGAGTGTTCATGTCAAGGGACAACGCGTCTACATGACTCTCAGCCATTTGCGAGTCAGTCTGACAAGTTCCAGCAAATCAAAGGAGACTACTCTCCAATTAAATCTGTGTTCATCTGCCTACTTTATCAAAGTTTCCTATGAGTGATCTGATGTGCCTTCATGTTGCCTTTGACCGCAAATCTTTTGCCACAAACATCACAAGCATATGGTTTCTCTCCTGTATGAATGCGTATATGCTGGGTCAACTTCCACTTATCAGCAAATCCTTTTTTGCAAACTGCACACGAATACGGCGCCAGTCTTTGATAGATTTGAAGATCAGAGGCAATATTTGAATCAAAAGTTCGACTTTGAAGTGGGTTCATCCTCATAAAAGCTGCAAAACGGATCTGTAAGATACAAAGACACTTTGGTCAGTTTTGTAATTTCTTGAATATTGTATCATTCGGACAAATGGGACTACTGTGTTAACATGTCACCAGTGTTGTGTTCAGGCTGACATATGATGGAAGCTTACATGCAGAGATACAACATGACATGCAGCTACCACATCCGTGATTCATTGTCCTGTTTGTCAAACTTTCATATGCGTGACTTGATGTGCATTCACGTGGCCTTTCCGTTTGAATGTTTTGCCACAAATACTACATGCGAACGGTTTCTCTCCTGTATGAGTACGCATATGATCAGTCAAAGTCGAGTTAGCACGAAACCGTTTAAAACACACTGAACACGAAAGTGGCAACTCTCTTTGATCCTTTTTACGATGTGCATGATGAGAGGCAGACTTATCACCAAAATTTTGACTTTGAGTTGGAATCTCCATCACTGAAGTTTCATAAAGAATCTGCAAGATACAAAAATATTTTGGTCAGTTTTGTAGTCAATTTTCGTGTCATCAGTTTTGCAGGG
Source organism: Lineus longissimus (assembly GCF_910592395.1). NCBI lineage: Eukaryota > Metazoa > Nemertea > Pilidiophora > Heteronemertea > Lineidae > Lineus > Lineus longissimus. The sequence goes on from NC_088312.1 coordinate 11,571,558, forward strand.
ACTGGTTGGCATTGACTCTTTCTTAATAGCTTGACGAGTTCCACAACGTGCATGACATACACATAAGTTTCATATATGCCATCTGATTACTCCTCACATTTATTCTCTGCAACAAATTCCCGCAACAAAAGTCACAAGCAAGCAAAAGATTTTCTCTTGTATGTAGAATGCTGTGCATCTTCTGTGTGTAGAATGCTGTGCATCTTCCCTGCATGACATGTGTGACCTGATGGCTCCTCATGTTACTTCTCTGGGAAAATTTCTTCCCACAAATCTTGCATGAATATGGTTTCTCTCCAGTATGATTACGTAAGATGCACAGCATTCTGTGCTTGACGAGTTCCACAATGTGCATGACATACACATAAGTTTTATATTTGCCATCTGATTACTCCTCACATTTATTCTCTGCAAAAAATTCGCGCAACAAAAGTCGCAAGCAAGCAAAAGATTTTCTCTTGTATGTAGAATGCTGTGCATCTTCAATATACTAAATTACATGTAAAATTGGCAATAAGCTGCTACTGCATAGTGATCCATTGCCCGATTGTTAAAGTTTCATATGTGTGACCTGATGGCTCCTCATGTTACTTCTCTGGGTAAATTTCTTCCCACAAATCTTGCATGAATATGGTTTCTCCCCTGTATGAATACGTAAATGTTGTGTCAATTCCCAGGCTGTGTTAAATCTTTTATTACAAACTGAACATGGATGCGGACGTTCTCCTCGATGGATTCGTAAATGAGCAGAGAGTGAAGCAAGTGAAGTCGCAATTGTGCCGCATGTTGGACAGTGCAGTTGATTCTTGTTTTTATAACTTATTCCCATCTGAAAGATATAAGAATGATATCAGTCAGTTACAAGTGCTTTTTTTCTGGCTAAATATTTTTCTGTACATGATCTCGATGGCTTGATGGTTAAGGTGTCCGCCTCGTGAACAGAGGATCAAAAGTTCGAGGCCCGCAGGTAACATCTTTCTGATGTGGCCGGTTGGTTAGCCGCCAGCTAGTTAAATATAGGGTACAAACTGCCTTCTCGCCAGGCGCCTGGCGTTAGAGATAGGAGTTTAGAAGTAAAGAGTGTCTCATAAGTCAAAAGCTGGCTGGCCCTTTCATTAGGGGTGACACTATAATAATAAAAATAAACAAACTTTACTTTACATGTTTGATGTCGGTCATGTACCTAAACAACGAAGTGTAACACAAATGAAAATTAACATAATCAGTGGTAAGGATGAAATTGAGCAGTTTCGTCACAACCTCAATCCAAAGGTCACTCAAGGATCCTGTCACTGCACAGGACTTCACTGCTAATCATCTATGGAAACTGCACCAAAAATAAACACGTACTGCAAACAGACAAATTTTCACACTTTTGCAATTGCAAAAATTTCTGAAAAAACTATTTCAGCAATCTTACAGTTTGTGTTACAAGAGTCAGTCTAATCGCAACACAACTGAAGTCAGAAGGCAGCTTCAGTCCACAATTATAACTAGCTCAGCTGAGCTACAAGAGGGCATCAATAATTTCAGTATCAGCTGTCTCTTTCGATTTCTTCTGTAAGCGTTTCATTTCTCTGCGAACAACTTTCTCCCCCATAGCAGCATACTCCTGTGATATTATTACTGCCAGTTCCTTTGCAGCCTTTCGTTCAAACTTGCATTGGAAATATTCTACCAAGTCTGTTAACTCAGATTGCTTTGGGACCGTTAAACCAGTTTCCTGATGCACAATGCGAAGTTCTTCTTTTCCTGTCAGCACATTCTTCTCCTGACGTAAGCTAAATATTCCTAATTTATGCTTCCGATAGGCATTTTTCTGTTCAATTGTTTTGATATCCTTCCACGAGATGCCACGCCCCTGAAGATACCTTATAAGGTAATCATGAACCTTGTCATTCAAAGCTGAAGGGGTCCTTCGTAGCGTCTTCTTGAATTTTTTCTGTCAAAAGATAATGATAGAATAAATCAATTCCATGTCCAGTGGGAGGCAAGAAATGATTGATACAGCTCCAAGGCAGACGACATCAACAAGATAGCAACAGGTAGCTGTTTTCTGACTGAGAATTGGACACTACTACATCAACTAACACATAAGACTTTGGACTGAAAACTGGACACATTCTATGTCACCTTCTGGAGGACTGTTCCCAGATGGCCAACCTGAAACGATGAATGGTCAGAGCAAACATCGAACCACAGACAACTACAGGAAACAGAAGCAGAAACCTGAAGTGTTGATGACAAATATTGTAAGTTTAACAACCTACTCAATGCCAAAGAAGACAGTGACTACATCACACTGGCGGCATCTTGAACCAAGGGAAGGACCCAAGAGCAGTCCGAAAATGAGGAACTGCTCTTTCTTCAATTCCAACGTTGTTCCGATATCGCAGGACAAGGCTTTTCAATATGAAAGAAATCACAGCTAGAATTTCAGATTGACCTCTCCAATGAAGATTACACAGGATGATATTCAGGATGGAAAGGGCCTAACCCTTAGAAGAAATGATATATGCACCCCATCCAGATGCATACCAGCTTACAGACCACCCACTTCATTGAGACAACTTCCTAGCTGAACGTATCAGCAGTACGTTTTTACTGTCTTGGTCAGGCACCCCCAGACCTGCACTTCATGACAACCAGTAGGCACTTTGTATGCTGCAGGGCTCTGTATGTTACAAGGCTCTGTAGACTATGCCAACACCCTAAGTCAGGAGAGACTTTAGCTCCATCCAATGGTCTCTCATAAATGTGGACTTGGATTGGAATTTTGCAAGACCGTCCTTGCAGCCAGCGTCACTGAAGACAGCAGTGGGATAAAGGGGCTGCCTTTTCTCATTGAACATGTTGAAATGTATTACACCACCGAAGTGAGTGATCCCTGCGTAAATTATAAGGGATCATTTCAACCTGGAGGAGGGTGTTGGGCATTTTTATAACAATGTATAATCATATGGCAAAATCCATGATGCCAATATGCCTTCCTTGTAAGTTGTGGGAGGGACTACAGCCTTAGTTCCACCTATCCAAAATTCCCGGGTTTTTCGACACCCGTGTCTTTGCCGTGTGTAAGAAAAACCCGGTGAGCGCTTCCACCTATAAAATCAGCATAAGATATTGTTAGTCGATCCGGCGACAGGTGACGCTGCAGTTCGTACCTCTCCTGTGTTTTGTAAATGTTGGAGGTTAGAAAGTGTGTATCACGCATGCGCCGTAGGAACAGCAATTACAGAAATTGAATGCGCCATCTGTCGCCGTGCTAAGGAACTACAGATTGCCTTGTTTCTTGCGCTTCCACCTATTAGATGAAAAGGCCAGGGGCCATTGTGCTCACCAGTATTTAGGTAACGACTTAATTGACAATGGACCTGGAAAAGTTAGGCAAATCAAAAACCTGTATAATATGTAATGTATCCTTGCTGGGAGTACCAACCATAACAACTTTATCGAATACGAATCACTAATGAGCGAGATATCACACTTTCTAGGTTTTCACTTTTTGAGTACAAAGTTTCAAGCCCATAGCAGGGCTGCTTACCCTCTAATAATTTTTCCTGTAATATTGCTGAAATTTTCCTGTATTTTGCCATAAGTTCCCGTAGTATCATGACATAGTGTAAATTTCAAAACAGGCACACCAAAGCTGTTGGCCGCCGCCATTATTCTATGCAGGGTAGTCTCGCACAGCAGCTGTACACATGTGATACAAGTTTCCAGATCCTCAAAATAGGGTGATAACTACGATCGGTGTCGCGGTGCGCGAGACTAATCAGTATATTGCGTACTGAATAAAGAAAAACTCTCCTTGGCAACGGGCGTGGGAACTTCTAATATCGGGCCCGCCAGGATCAGATATCGGGTTTAAAGGCGAAGAAACTAAATGAAACTAGAAATTTGAATGTTTATTTCAAGAATTAAACCGTATACAAACATTTTACAACGTATTTTTAAGTTGAAAAAAAACGTATTTTCAGCACTGTAAAGGCCGTACCATGACGGTAAAAACCGTATTCCGTAAAGTCGGGAATTCAGTCGTACCAAAATACGGCCATTCCGTACAGGTACGCAGCCCTGCCATAGCCTTACCCATTAGGAAACGTGCCATAGTTACACAGCCAACTTACGCCAGTTGACCTCTATGACCTGGAAAAATAAGTCAAATCGAAAACCTCTACGATATGTGATGTATCCTAGCTGGGAGTACCTACCATAAAAATTTCATCAAAAACAAATCACTAATAAGTGAGATATCACACTTTTTGTGTTTTCAGTTTTGGCCCCCTGGTGGCCAAGTCAAGAGTCAGATCAGACCAAAATTTGCTGTCGGAGGTCATCTAACCTAGGGGGTCATGCATAAAAACCTCCAAGCTCATAGCCCTACCAGTTAAGAAACGTGCCACAGTCACACTCAAATGGCAAATTTACGCCTTTTGACCTCTGTGACCTTGAAAAGTAGGTCAAATCAAAAACACGTACGAAATGTGATATATCCTTGCTAGGAGTACCTTCCATAAAAATTTCATCAAAAACAAATCACTAATAAGTGAGATATCACACTATTTATGTTTTCAGTTTTGGCCCCCTGGTGGCTAAGTCAAGAATCAGACCGACCCGAAATTCAGTGTCAAAGGTCATCTGACCTAGGGGGTCATGCATACAAAGTTTAGAGTCCATAGCCCTCTCGGTTAAGAAACGTGTCACTGTTTTTTAAATAGGATACGACGGACGACGACGACAGACACTGCGGTGTTGTATAGACTCACCAAAAACCCAGTGTCAAACCCGTGTTTGAATTAGCCCCATTGAGCTCGATGGGGTTAATAGACACGGGGTTTTCACACACGCGTCTATTTAAGCACGGCAATTCAAAGGTGGAAGCGCAAAGAACACAGGGATTTACTAGCGCAACTTTAGTCTTTTGTGCCAACAAGCTATAATTGGAGATTGCAACTTCTTTCGGCTCAAGTGGGAGTAATGTCTCATCACCCTCTCATTGCATTCATGTCCTTGGCATGTAATTGTTTATCCTCGCTTCCACTACTTCATCATATATTAGTGTTTCAGCTTGAGTTTCAGCATGGCGTACCGCTATGCCTTTTCTCAATTTTCTCTGTTGCCCTGCCCTGCCTCTCTTCAAAACTGGCTGATGCATTTCCATTTCAAGCTGCCTATTTTCTGTCTTGCCTTTTGAGATTTTCAACTGTAACACTGATACATCCGGTACCCAATAAGGAGTTACTCAATTACTGCACAGAGAAATGAATTAAGTTCAGATTTCTTAGAAAACTTTATTTGTCTATCTAACTATGATCATGATAACTATACCGGTAATCACACATACTGATGAGGATACAAGTTTGAAGCGTTCAGAATATTTACATCATGTGTCAAGGCATGCAAAGAAGTGTACATTTCCAAAGATGTGAGTGTTGGAGGGATGCTTACCCTGCACTGTCGTATTTCTGTACATTTTGATAATGGCAAAATTATATTCTTGGACCGCCAACTATCAGTGTTGACTGAAACATCTTCATCGCATCAATTGTGGCCATTGGACAGAAAAGGCAAGACACGCAATAAAACGATGCGTTAGATAATATACCGTATATATATATTATATAATATACGTGTAGAGTCATTCTATTGGAGAATTGTCCTGCCACAAAAATCACTACAACATGGCCCTTCTGCAGTATGATTGCGAATGAGGCGGTAAATATCACACTTCTGACTCAACAATGTCCAACTACCGTGCTCGGAACACAAATACCCCTACACCACCTAGAAGTATTAAGGTAGCAAGAAGGGGTGGACGTTTGTGGTTTCTGAGTGTGAGGGGGTATACTGGTGTCGGTTGACTGTGCTTTAGCCTGGCTTGCGCCAGACTTATAAGTGAAGAAGGTCTGGCTGTGCGAGACTACTGTGATAAAAATTACCATTACAGAGACTCTGTGACGTAGGCATATACATTTAACAAATTAAAAATGCTCTATACATGCAATAAGAGAACCATGCCGTCCCGAGCTTCACGCGTTATGGACTATTCTGTGAAAACTTAATGAGGAAGGTATGCTCATTAGCATAATCTATTATTAGCCCCTGCTCGAGGTAATCTTGCGCAGTGTTGCTTCTGCCCACCTATATCGTGCTGGAAAACGTTTCGTACAAAGAAGGTCTGGCATGCGCCAGACTAATATTGACTAATAAGTGAAGAACTTCTGGCTGCGCGAGACTTCTGTGATAAAAATGACCATTGCAGACACTCTGTGACGTAGGCATATATTTTTTACAATTAAAAATGCTCTCAAAAGACGATATGGAATGATTTTTATTAACATTTCCTGAACTATATACCTTCATATTATCACTTTACATAAATAGGTTGGCATGAGGTTGCGTGCTTTTCTTTCCTCGTGACAATATACAGCAAAATAGATACAACCCCACAATTGCGCTATAAGTCCATAACCCGTTATAAATGTTTCGCCTGCTTCGCTATTTTGCTGCTATGCGGCGCATTGGGTCCTTGCGTCTGGACATAACCAAATACTTATGCAAGATATTAAATATACATAAAATAACACCAGAAACAGAAGTTGCCTTGGAGTCAGAAACAAGCTTGTGAAACGTGCGAACATATCTGAGAACTTCAACCAAAGAGACCCCAGGAGACCCTAAAAGCAAGGAAAATCAAGAAATCTGAAAAAAATAATGGATCAAGCTCATTCAATGTGAACAGAACAACTGGCAGAGACTTCAAGATCACTGGGCTGAGAGTCCTCTTGTGTTTTTTCTCCAACTTGAGAACCTTCTCTCCTTTCTCCCGTGTCTTCATCACCTCCGAAGTCACGCCCTTGAGCATCCTCCGGAACATGAACCCCGCTGTTTGCATCATTTTCCCGGGAAATACCAAGATTAGATGCACTGCCACTGGGAATGGCCTGTGCTACATGACCAACATCAATGTGAGTGTCTCCCTGGTCTTGATTTGTTCCGAGGATTCCAGGTTCTCGGAGAACACTTGTATCTAACATCGCAGTGTGGGCAAGAGCTACACTGGTGCCAATTCCCGTGGGAATTCCAAACTTCGTATCAGCTCCTGATTTGTTTACTTGTTTCTTTGATTTCAAAATACCATGACGCTTTTTAAACCTATAAAGCCACCCATGGGAATACGAAAGATTTTCTACACCCAACTCCTTCCCCAACCTCTTGGCCTTTTCAATTATCATGCCCCCATCAGGTTGAAAGCCATGGGCATGGACATCATGGATCCAAGTGGAGAGTACTGCCTCCAGCTCAGGAACTTGGCAAGTTCGGAGCCGAGACTTGTCCATAGAAACAGTTTCTGGTCGAATGGACAACCATCTATGACTGTTCTTTATGATGTCATGAACTGTTGACCTTCCGAGAGCTATTCCCCAATTAGAAATGAAGTGTTGTCGGACCTCTTCTTGGGACAAACTAGCATTTTCCATCCGGAATTGGCAGATTTCCTGTTTTTGTCTGGCGGTGATTTCAACTCTTGTCCTCTTTTTAGGAGGTCCATAAAACTTCTTCAAACAAAATGGCTGACCACAAGACTCGCATTTTAACTCCCCGGGCTGTGACATCATGAACAGGCCCATGTTTGGAGGAATGGCAGAGAGGTTACCACAGTTTTCACATTGTAGGCAGTTCCTTAACTGAGCACCATACTGTAAAACATAAGAAAACTTGCATCAGAATTTAGGCTTCCATACAAACTATTTCCTTTCTACCAAATCTGTGCTTATCAATCATATCACCCTGAAAAATGCATTATTACACTCAATCTTTGAAGTTTCTAGGAAATGATGAAACGGTTGAAGCTCAAGACAAAACAAAAAAAAAATATATAAAAGACATTTGTCCAAATGGGCAAAGATGAATTTCGATCCTTCAATTTCACAAGTCAAGAATCATAATGAACAGATATCGTTATGAACAGATACTGAAGTAAAACATTTATCACTATGGTTTTGTATCAGTGTCGTTCAGCACAGAATGTCACCACGTTAAGCCCATGCCACTGATATGGCAAGGGATATGACTAGGGTTTATAGAGTTGATATGGCTACGATTTGTCATTGATGTGTTCTTTCAGTACATGATGTCACCTTGTGCTGGTGCGTGCAAACCTCATGCCACAGATTTGGCTTCTCTCCCGTATGAACCCGCTTATGATCTCGCAGACATACTTTGTTTTTGAATTTGAAGCGTTTGTTGCAAATATCGCAACAGAACTGTTACTTGTGCGTCGCCATATGAACAACCAGTGGCTTAGAGCTACGGAAGACTGCCTGGCATAGCCCATTATATAGCCTCGATCCGCTACGCTGTACATCGAGCCTATGTGCTACCTCGAAAAAAGCCAGGAATTTAAGCACAAAAGCATTTAAGCTTAACCCATGATGAAAAACAGGAAAACCCCTTGTTGTAAAAATAGTTTGACGTCACAAGGCTAGCCAACCAATCATTCTTTCATCAACCAATCATTTTCGCAATAGGGCCCTCGCACTTCGTCCCTTTTGGGGACAGGGTATTGGTCTATGCCTGGCACCCCTGACAAGTAACACGAACTGGTTTTATGGGGCATACTCTCGCATTTCTTTCGACACTGTAAAACATAGAAGACAAGAGCAACGCAAGGCGTGGCATATGCCCCGGTGAGCACATTGAGTTGGTGTATTAGGAAAGTGAAGTGTTTTTCAGACAACCCCGGGCAGCTGGTGTCATAGCTGATTGGGTTCAGTTGACATTGTGAAAGAGTTATTGGTCAGTAATGCCCGCTGTACAAGTTATCTTTTTCTACCCACATAAAAAGTTACATGGTTATTACTCAAAGCGTTCTCGTTAAAATGAGCGAAAACGAAAAGTTTACAGATGGCTAATGGATGCACAGATGGACGGACGAACGGACATTGGTAAAACATAATGCCTCCGCAATGCATTACGAATTGGCGGGGGCATAAAATTGAATTTGATCAGAAAAATGGTTCTCACAATTGACGGAAACCGATTTCAAGCACGCCGCCCTGGTGGCCATATTGACAATCGGAACAAGCCAGTTTTCGAAAGAAACCTTCTTCCAGTCAACCCCAACGCAAACGCCAAAAATAAATTTGATCGGACGAACGGTTCTCCTCGAAATTGACGGATACTTATTTCAAGCACACCGCCCTGGTGGCCATATTGATAATCGGAACGAGCCTGTTTTCGATAGGAACCTTCCTCTAGTCACCCCCAACGTACATACCAAAAAATAAATTTGATCGAACGAACAGTTCTCCTTGAAATTGACGGAAACTGATTTCAAGCACGCCGCCCTGGTGGCCATATTGACAATTGGAACGAGCCTGTTTTCGCAAGGAACCTTCCTCTAGTCACCCCCAACGTACATACCAAAAATGAATTTGATCAGATGAACGGTTCTCCTCGAAATTGACGGAAACTGATTTCAAGCACACCGCCCTGGTGGCCATATTGACAATCGGAACGAGCTTGTTTTCGAAAGGAACCTTCCTCTTGTCACCCCCAACTTACATACAAAAAATAAATTTGATCGGACAAACAGTTCTCCTTAAAATTGACGGAAACTGATTTCAAGCACGTCACCCTGGTGGCCACATTGACAATCGGAATGAGCCTGTTTTCGAAAGGAACATTCCTCTAGTCACCCCAAACGTACATACCAAAAATGACTTTGATCGGACAAACAGTTCTCCTCGAAATTGACGCAAACCACTTTCAAGCAAGCCGCCCTGGAGGCCATAATGAGAATCAGAACGAGCCCGTTTTCCAGAGGAACCTTCCATTAGTAAAGGTCAACCCACAAAAAAAGTTTCGTGGTTATCGCAAAAAACGTTCTCCTTAAAATGAGCGGAAAAAAACAAAAAGTTTACAGACGCCTGACGGACATCGGTAAAACGTAATGCCTCTGCAATGCTTTATGCATTGGCGGGGGCATAAAAATTTAAGAACGCAACTGTGAACTGAGCTACCGACGCCTTCATTGGACATTACCGTTGTGACTGACGGTCAGACCAACATTTTGGTTACTTTGTCCTAAACGTTCAATGTCTTGTTGCGTGAGGTCAGCATTTCCAAGGTCACTTCTATAACATTACGAGTGCCAAGAGAGAGTTGGTGACCACTTCAACCTAGCTAGCCACAAGGGCCTAGACAACATCACAATCACAGTGATGGAATTGATACATGGCCCTCCAGGTCTCGACACAACAAGAGACCTCCGACTCCAAAAAAAGAGTCCAACTGGATCCACAGATTGCGCAACACAGCACATCATGGACAACGCGTCCTGGTAGATCGGACCTTACTTGTTGCGTCTCAAACATGTAAAACAGAGAAAAGTTGTCGGATTATCACCAGACAATATTTTTATTTTTCAGTGTCGTTAGAAGCAGGTGGATCATGCAGAGACAAGGTATTCTAAACCTGAGACGTTGATAAAAAGACATTCAAGAAACAACTACAATAGAACTTCTCTATTAAGGACACCCTTGGGACTGAGAAGTGCTGTACTTAATAGAGAAGTGTCCTGATTAGAGAGGTAAAACTGAAAGGAAACAATCAATATGGGACCAAAACTAGTGTCCTTAATAGAGAAGTTGTCCTTAATAGAGAAGTTGTCCTCAACCCTTTCGCTGTGGATGTACGCATTTTGTGACCAAAAAAAATTTCCGATCTGTGCGGATGTACGGAGAACTGCGACTTGGGAGAGACCTGAATCAGACGATGTTTTCAATAGAAAATTAGTACAGGAACTTGTCGCTAGGTGTCCTGCCATGTTGTTTACCGCTAGAACTTCCAATTTCTAGGTGAAAACTTCAGTGTTTTTATTCAAAGTTTAGGCGATATTTTGAGTCCAAAGTTTTGTAAACAAATTTAAATGCCTCAGTCACGTGTTCGATGAACTGCAGAATCAATAATTGATGAAATAGTGAATTCAAGGCGTTAGAAGACGAGTCTGATCAGTGATTATGATTCTGAACATAATGCCGATGTACACAGCGTGCATGGAGATTGAAAGTGTGCATGATTCAGGGTCCGAGGGGGATGATAGTGATAGCCTGGGTCAAGATGAAAATTTTTGTTTTTTTCCTCGTTGATTAATACTAATTAGCGTTATTTAGTTAATTAACATAATTTCAGGTGATTGACAAATGCATAATTTGAAAGTCCATGCTGTCCCCAACAACCTTTTCCAATAGTCCAAAGCTCTATCTCTTCTTCTTCAGGCTGTATATTGGCCCCAAAGTTACCTATGTAAAAATTGGCAAATAGTAAATCCAATATTAGTCTATCATTCATCCTGCCTTATTCTTCGCAATATCTCTGTGTTTTCCTCTGCTAAGGACATCAATACCTCAGAACATCCATGACCTAAAGAGGATTCATTCAGAGTACTGATGGCCACAATACAACACCAATACCACAAGGTTCGTATTCGAGGATAGACGTGTGGACCTCCTTGAAACCCACAAAGTTTTCCAAGGAACTCCTCTGAACATGAACCATGGTTGTATCCAACATGTCCCACAGGTGCAGTTCTATCCAAACTGTCATCAATTTATGTCATAGCTTCCAAAGTGAAGCAATATTCTCATTTTTTTTAAGTTGCTTGACCATCATGAATTATGATTTGATTCATTTCGAGAAAGATATTCAGGAAGATTACAGCAGATGACCATGTACTACCAGATGATGCTGCTTCAGAATGCTTTTACGTGAATAGTTCTTCCCACAAATATTACAAGGGAACGGTTTCTCCCCTGTATGACTGCGAATATGCCGCGTTAGGTCAGATTTGAGGAAAAATGGCCGTCCGCAAAAATGGCAACTATAGGTACGAATCTTATCCCGTGTATGTTTTGCAACATGTACTTTTAGGGTTTTAGGACATGTAAATTTTGAGCGACAGATGGTGCATTGAGCAAGTTTCAACGTTCCCTTTTCTGGACGACCAAACTGTAAAAGATAGAAAAAATATTGTGTCAGTAAGAGAATCAGAATCAGCACTTAAACAAGTAGTATTACAACATACTGAAAAGAATTGCCCTTTGAAAGAAATGCGAAAACATCCAAACCTAAATTTGGCACAGGTCACCTTTTTTCACTTCAGAAGAACAAAAACATGGAGTCAAAATGACTACTGAAAGTGAGTGAGTGCCTGCTAATAAAGAGGATGAGCCACCAAAATGTGTCGTATTTCATCTGTTTCAGCTGACCTTCAAGTTATCAAAGTTCGAAATTACTATGCCTCAAATAGTGAATTTTCATGTGAATTTTCTGGACAAATCTTTTTCCACAAATATCACAAGCAAATGGCTTTTCTCCTGTATGAAGCATAATATGCCGCATCAGATTATTCTTTTTCTTAAAAGATGTATTGCAAATATTGCACTCGAATGGTCGTTCTCCTGATGGTTTCCTAGTGTAGGTTGTCAGTGCTGGTCGTAGGAGTAAACTCGGGAAAGGAGCTGAAGCTAGGGGCAAGACTGCATCAGGAACACTTGATGCTGACCAGTTCTTTCGTTGCCTGCCTTCCAAGTGCACACCACACTGCAAAGACCAGAAAAGAGTGACTTTACCTACTGTACATTGTATTCTCATAAAATAGAATATCTATAGTAAGTAAAACTTTTTAATGCAACAAAGTGGATAACAAAAAGAAAACCTGGGTCTCTGTCGCATCATGACAACCTATCAGAACCCCAAGGGTACAAATATCACAAAAACAAAGCTCATTTGAAAAACAGAAAGAAACTCAGTCTTTCGTTTTACCACAGACCAGACATATCAGCGGATTTAAGGCCAAGATAAATGGTAAGAGAAACATATGACATATCACTCAGAATTGAAAAGTTCAAACCTGGAGTACCCCTCCCTCACTTCAAGGAGGCTTAACCAGAATTTGGTTGGCTAACAAAGCAAGTGACACCACTAGTAATACAAGAAGAACAAATCCACGCCAAAAACCTGAAAATATCCTGGGACACTGAAATCAAGTACTTAAATTCAGACAGAACTTGGAAATTGGTTCTTCAAGGACCAAGAAATATCTCAGAGAGTACAATGTTCATCAGAGGAAATCTATATTTTCAAGTGAAACTCTTGAGGGATGAAATGCCAGTGCCAGTTACAAATATTTTGTGCACATTTTTAGTGCATTAATTCATACAAAACTGTCAGGCCTGCAACATTGTTTTTGCTACAGTTTGATATTCATGTGCGTCATCATATGTGCCTGCATGTTGCCTTTCCGGTTAAATCTCCTCCCACAGATATCACAACCATATGGTTTATCTCCAGTATGAGTAAGAAAATGTCTGTCCAAGTTTCCTTTCTCAACAAACGCCTTTTTACAAACTGTACACTTGAAACGACGATCGCCGAGATGACCTCGAATGTGGCGAATGAGGTGATTTCTCAAACTGAACTCCTTTTCGCATAAGGCACACTTAGCTGGTAACCCAGGGTGGTTCTTCCAATGATCCTCCAAATTTTCAAGAGATGCTGAAACCACTCCACAAAGCGCACAATTCAGAGTGTTTCTCAATGAAGGAGGCTGCAGTAAGCCGAACTGTAATTACAAAACAGAAGAGAAAATCAGAGCTTTCTAAATAATGTGCAAAAATGTGCTTCTGACTGTATACTTCACTGCAAGTCGGTAGCAAGTTGCTGGGATTCTAAGCAGAAGGTGAAAAACAAAATCTTGGCCCTAGGTTACAAACAAATGTTGGTTTGAATGTTAGTGTTTCTGCTGAAGCAGAATGGCAGGGTGTGGCGCCCTGCCTTCGCAAGGGGCACCCTGTTGCCCTTTTTTCAAAAAGAAAATGACCTGCCTTTTTCCAGATAAAAATTTACTTATTTTTAAAGTAATTTTTTTATCAGTAGAAGTGGTCGACACCTAATAGAAGGCATCTATGTGTTTTAAAATGCACAATTGGCTCCATAAAATCTCTTTTGGCCCTTAAAAAACAAAATTGTAGACTTTTCAAATAAAAGCAGAAATTGCCGTGATGAAAAGTCTCTTTAGTGGCTGAAAATTGCTCCCGAGTGCCTTTTCAGAGTCCGAAGTTGCCCGCCTTTTTGAAATCCTGGCTGAAACACTAAATGTGTTTGACAAACAGATTAGAAATCCTTTTCTTCAAGCCACAAAGTTATCTGTTGACATGAACAACTAGATGCTGCTTCAAAACATCAGGACGACCAAAACATTTTCCACAGATCGGACAAATGAACGATTTCTTGCCAGAATGAATACGAAGATGACGAACAAAGTTACTTCTATATCCGAACAACTTGTTACATATCAAACACTGGAGAGGTGTAGATTCACCCATTGTCATCTTCCTCGAATGACCTGGTCCAGGACTCCGAAAAAGATCCTTCTTGAAATATGCTGCACCATACTGCAAGTGAAACACAAAGAATGTCTGATCAGTTGGAGATACGGGGGTGTATACTAACCAAAACAAGCAGAGCATGGGGAAGAATGAGACCTCACCAGTTGATACTATAAATGCAACGCAAATGTTACCACCTATCACATGGAAGTTATCATGATGTCATTTAAAGGAACAATATAGGCAGCAGCTAGGCAGGCAAGATAAAGTTACACAAAGCCGCCAATAGGGGCCTCTAACATCTCACAGTACGTTAAATGATTCATGGTTGTACAAGGAACATATTTAGTGCTATATTAGTCACCTGAAGATTTCCAAATTAGCCCCTCTGCTCCTGCCTAAAGTCTCCCTTTAAGTGATGCTGTTACTGTAACTGTCATCATACGACAGCCTACCCTTTCTAAGGCTGAATGCACTGAACTTTGTTTCTAAAATCTGTTTTGTTGAAAGTACCCATAATTTCAAAAGGCTGTCATCCAAAACAGGAATATGATTCTCACTATTGGTCAGCGAACGTTTTTCGGAATATGGACAATCATGTGGGTGGTCAAGATGTCCTTCCGAGCGAAACATTTCCCACAAATGCCGCACACAAATGGTTTCTCTCCAGTGTGGGTGCGAAAGTGTCGCGTCAGGTCTTTTTTATACCCAAACACCTTGTGGCACAACTGACACTTATGGATTCGCGCTGTGTGCATTTTCAAGTGATCCTGAAAACTTGCAGCGCTCGGCGAAACTGCTCCACAGACACTGCATGTCAGACGATTTTCCACCATCATGTTATCTCCAAACTGCAAATGTATAGAAGAAACCCTGTCAGAAAATATTCACATCACCCTTTTTGAAATTTTAGGAGGAAGCTTTCAGAAAATATCACGCAATGGGAAAGAGAAACAAACAGAAGCTGAAATAGTCCACCAGATACCTTCATGACAGCACCCGGCCAAGCTGTGAGAAAAGTTCAGTGATTGTTAGAACTGTGAGACAGAATAACACTCTGCATGTGAGCGAATTTGCGAGTCTTCATGGAAGACTGGTGAGCAAAGTATAACCCACAGACGATGCATTCAAATGGCTTCTTTCCAGTATGGGTCTGTACATGCGCTGCTAAATATTCCTGCAGAGTATACTGCTTGTCACATTTCCATGGTTTTTCGCCAGTATGGGTACGAAGATGACGATTCAGATCGGTTGAATCCCGACATGATCTCTTGTACAAGTTGGGCATTTATACGGTGGAATATCAATCCTAGTTTTCAGCGGATTCTTAGCACCAGCACCAATTAGAGTGACTCCAACACTCTCTTGATTACATTACAGAGAGTGGCCAAGAACTGGCCAATAGTGGTTACACACTGGCCACCTGGTGGGAACTTATACGTAGGGACAACGTATAATAACAGAGGTTGGTCGTCGATTTTCAAACATGGAATATTTTATAAAATAAAATCAGCTTGTCCATACTAACAATCAAATTTGTGTAATTTATGACTGAAACGGACAACTCAAATGAAAAACCAACTGTTTTTTGCGTCGTTAAAACATTAAAACTAAACTAAGCACTAAAACTTAAACGCCTCCACGCAGGGGCTAATAGTATTAGGCTAGCACCAATCTGTAGAGCAGCACCATGACCATACTCCGTTGCTGGGAGATCATTGTTGTACTGCAACTGAAACACAGAGGAATAGTTTATTTAGTCAGAAAATTTTCTTTGTTCGGAAATACTTGTTTAGGGCCCAGTCACGACTGATATTCGAGTAGAAGAAGATGCATTATATTATTTCAGCAGCTTTGTGGTGGAATTCAAAAGGTTGAAATCACACAAAGTTTAATAAATGAGTGAAA
Organism: Lineus longissimus; assembly: GCF_910592395.1. Taxonomy (NCBI): domain Eukaryota; kingdom Metazoa; phylum Nemertea; class Pilidiophora; order Heteronemertea; family Lineidae; genus Lineus; species Lineus longissimus. Next base: position 11,587,862 of record NC_088312.1, read on the forward strand.
CAATCAAATCAGTTTATTCTGCTGTCGAACTTGGGTTCTACGTCACTGACACTGGTGTAGCTGCACAGGCCGAGTGACAGGCTTGCTCCATCAGACATGAATATGGCAAGTGTATCAAAACTATGGTGCTCAGCAGGAATGTCACTCAAGATTCTGCATGTGGGTGACATGGTGATTCCTCAGGGTATTCCCTCGAGAAAAGCTTCTCCCACAAACACTGCACGAGAATGGCCTCTCTCCTGCATGTGTTCGGTTATGCCGGACCAAATCCCCTTTTATATTAAATTCCTGGCCACAAGTTTGACACTTGTGTAAGCGCTCAGTTGAATGTCTCCTCATGTGATTCTTCAAGCTTCTACGCTGTAGGATGACGTCACAGATATGGCACTTCCAATAAGTCTTGTTCGATAATCCCATTTTGCAGCCAATCAACAAATGGACAAAAAGAATGAGAATTCAGATCGATATTCCTTTTTCTCTTGAAAAGAGATACCTGCCTCACTCTAGTCTTAGTACACCTGTCGCGACAAAATGATCCGGAAGGATACTTGAAAGGAGGGTAAATGCCTAACTACATGGAGATGAAGACAAAAGGCTGTGATGAACAGAAAATTTGATCAATATCTATTACTAGAACTGGAAAAAGTCTCTTTATGTCTGCCACCGCCTTAACCGCTGGATGAAATCTCCTACTTTTTCGTAAGTGCATGTAGATTTTAACCATTCAGCTACGTCTCCAATCCATTTTTGTAGCGCAAAATGTGTTTTTTCGAATGAACATCGTTGGATCGTGTGTTTTTTTCGTATAAATAGCTGGCCAGGTAGACGGTGCTGCCATCTGCGCTCGGCACCCGAGTTATAAATGCGAGATCGCCCCAGTTGTTCCAGGAATTCCGGTTGTCTAATGGTAAAGACACTGGCCTAACATACCACTGACCCGATTTTTTTCCTTTTTTCTTTCTCCGTGATTCTTATAATTTTTAAGTCAATATATACATTGGTGAATCGCACTTTCTGTAATAAGCAAAATTTGCAAAATATGGCAGTTCTGATCGCACAGATTTTTTTATTTGATACGTACTGTTACATTAAATTTAAGATGGAATTCGACCACATTTAAATTGTCAGTATATAGTATTTAAAACCGCTTGAATTACAGTTCACTTGTGAGACACCAGCGAGATAAATCAAAACTGATCAAATTTCTGTGCACAATTATTGCCACATGAAATATATCGGGCTTTTAAATCAGCCATTCAAGGGAAAAACAATTTGGCGCCAAAAACATACGATCGCCATGTTGGCAAAAATGACCTCATACCATTTAAAATTGAAGAAGGACGTTATGGAATCACCGACCGCTTCTCCGACCGTTGACATCCCAAAACGACTCTATATGGAACACGCTTTTATTAGTTTTAAACTTTCGGTTAATTTTTCAGGGAGGAGTTGTTTCAGTTAAAAGTCTCTAATCAGATACTTGTAAATAACCAATATATCAATATATATTGTTCTTTTGAAGAGGCAAATAATGCCAAACTATGATCAATATGAAATACAACTGTTGGTTATTCCTTCCACCAATTACCGAACACTCTATGTGTCCATGCCCCGTACTCCGTGCAGAGCACGGGTAATTGCTAGTCACATTGTAATGGACAAAGCCATTGTTAGACTAGTCACAACCAGTTTCACTTAGTTAAAAGACAAACATGAGGACAAACAGTCATCCAAACGCACAACAATCATGTAAGATGATTAGTAAACACCAGGGACTAGAATCGAAGAAAACAGATTGATACCTCGACCATGATACTTTATATGAAAGGAACCATCAAGAATCAAGAATCCAGGAATTTCAAAAAAATATTTGTCTTAAAAACTCGTTCTGAAGCTCTCTCTTTTAAAATGCACTACACATCAAGTATTTGCTGTAAGTGAGTTACTTGATGAGACCTCAGGTTTCCGGTGGTTCTGAATTTCTTCCCACAGCTCTTACAAGAGAATGGTTTCTCTCCAGTATGGGTACGAATATGACGTGCGAGATCACTTTTTTGATTGAACATCTTGTTGCAAACTGTACAAACATAACGTGTCCCAACTGGCGTAATCACACGAAAAATCAAACTTTCAGAAGGCGGTGCAACATGTCTGTTTCTTACTGTATCATCTTCAGCAGTGTACAGGCTTCGTCCCGTGAACTGAAAAATCAAGAAAGACTGGATCAAACACTTTGAAAGCAGTGTATCAAACAAGATGTGACAAAACCTCAGAGTTACTGGTTAGCCACAGCATTTCCAAACACTCTTGAATCCAGAAAATCATAGTGGCAAGTGTGTTATAGTATGTGCCTTCAAGTGCCCTTTTAGTCTGAACTTCTTCCCACAAATATTACAAGCGAATGGTTTCTCTCCAGTATGGATGCGAATATGTCGAGTAAGGTCACCCTTCAGACCAAACATCTTGTCGCAAACGTTGCAAATATGTGCCTTTATCCGAGACATTGAATCTCCGTGCGGTCGTGGAGTAGGCGTGTCGCTCACTCTACTGTCCTTGTAAATGAACGTTCTTCCACCAGAGAACTGTAAAATTAAGGACACACTTTAAACACAGCAGTCAGTTTGTCCTTAGCCTCATGACTGGTAAGTATTCTTGAAAAACATTCAGGCTCATACAGAATGCAGGAAAATCAACAGTAGGTTCAAAAGTTTTTTGTCTCCATTCAAATATCTATGACTGAAAATGTGACCGATGCACAGTGACCTGGTGTCCTCTCATGTTGCTTTTTCGATTGAACCGTTTCCCACAAATATTACAAGCGAACGGCTTCTCCCCTGTATGCGTCCTAATATGTCTTTCAAGGTCACTCTTGGAACCGTATCCCTTATTGCAAAACATGCACATAAGATAGGTCACACCCTCAGGGGTCTTCATTTGTGCAATGAAATTTGTAGGACCAAGTGCAAACAATCCACTGTTGGACTCTCTCGACCCTGAAGCTGCCTGCGATGCTTGGCTGGTCCGCTGTAAAATGAAAAAACACTAAACTTATCATTATTGCAAACGGACTTTTTACTGTTTCAGAAAAATCACAGGAGAGAGTGCATTTTATTTACATAGAGGAAGTATTACAAGATGTTCTCTGGAACAAAGGATGTTAGTTATGAAAGCCAGAATATATCATCAGATGTCTTGTCTGTCTGACAACTCCAAATCAACAAAATCACAAAGTAGAAAGAACCTATTATGAAAGCAACACGATTTTAGCAGTGAAATAAGTGACATCCTACTGGGCATGCCAAACTTGAAATTCTTGCCCTGTTGGTAAATTTTCAAAACAATAGCCTCCTTGTATGAACCTTAAAGGTTTGTTGATGGTTCCTCTGACAGACTGGTCATACACGTGCTCCAGTATAAAAACTAGTTTGTTTAGATGACAATGCAAGTCATATGCAACTTGTTTGAATTCGCCCAGCAATTTCAGCAAAATTGAATCAAGTCCAAGCAGAGTTCCTCGATAAGTATATACCAAATCAAGTGTCAGGGTGGTGCTGCATCATATGAACTTTCAAGGTATGCCGCCGCGTAAACGAGTTGCCACAACGACTGCAAACAAATGGCTTCTCTCCTGTGTGACTTAAAAGATGATATTTAAGATGTGATTGCTGCTTAAACTTCTTACAACATAGATTACAGGCATAAGGCCTTTCGCCAGTATGCGTACGAGTGTGTCGGGCAAGTTCAGTTGGAGAGGCAAATGCAGCGAAGCAAGTACCGGTGGTACAGTTGAAGCGACGCAGTGCTTCATGAGCTTTTTTCTGTTGGATGGTGCACTCTCCAGTTTTTGGCCAAGATACTCCAGAATTTTTCACCGCACTTTCACCATTCTGCAAATGGAAAAAGAAAACGGGTCAATATCTGTTGTCCGATTTGTACCAATCCAACAGATAATGAGCAAGCTGAAAGGTTTTTACGCCTGGATGTACAGCCACTGCAATAGAGAATCAGAACTGTTCTTCGGTGCTCAAATCTTCTTCATATGTTGGACTTGATGCCCACGAAGGTGGGCCAACTGAGTGAACGATTTTGAACAGACACTGCACGAAAAAGGCCTTTCTCCTGTATGGATACGAACATGGGCTGTCAAGGAAGCTTTCTGCGTGAATGTCTTGTTACAAATATTGCATTTAAATGGACGCTCTCCTGTATGGCATCTCATATGCATTTTTAGATTTCCATGCGATGCAAGGCACGCGCCACATATTGGACAAATTGGGGGGCCTTTCGTTGAAGCTGGCTCACGATTTAAGTTCTGCAAAAAAGAAATAAGGTCAATTCAGGTGGATTCAAAAAAGCTATAAGCAAGGTTTAACAAACACTCTTCCATAAAATCACACCTAGAAAAAAATTTTTTGAAGAACTTCAGATATATCCAAAAACATAGACCTGTGAGAGAAATCTAACTGGACCTCTCCCGGAACAGCCACCATACTTTACACAAATATATTATGGTTTGCATTTTAGTGGGATTATCTGAATACCACATGTATAGATTCTTACAAACATGGCTTCTCACCAGTATAGAGTATGATATAACAAAAGAGGTCCAATATTCCGGCGTTGCTAGGTGTTTGTTCGTTTCAATCCCATATTGCCATATCTTTTCTTGAAACGATCATCAGGAAGCACTTCGCAGTTTATTGTTTGAATCCTTGGCATTTTGCTCTTGCCTTTTGTTGAAGTATCTCCAAACTTAACATCCGGAAATACAATGTTCTGTCAAAACCAGCAGTGGAAGATTGGCATACTAAAGAAATCTTGTTCGCTAATTTTGCAGATTAAATCTGTCAGGAATATCTAAGCCCGAGACCAGATGACAATAATAGATGGATGCATAACATTTGATTAAAATGTTTCAGAAATTGGGACTCTTCAATCCATCTGATATGGACAATAATCTGCTATAAAAAATGAGAACTTTACTGTTATTATACTATAAAAAAGACTTTGTAACCAATCCATTCATCCCTACAGTCTTCCTTCATGAGTCAATCAGTAAAAATGCATCTACTGATGCTGAACTCTATCAATATACGTCCCTTTTTTCAATACAGGGCAACAATGCCTTACATACTGCAAGTACACTACAGTACTAATATCTTCTAAAGTCATCAAATGTAGGTACACGTCTATCTCTCGAGGTCTCTATCATGCATGTCATGTAGTCTCAATGTCACAAATATCATGCAATATCTCAAATCATTGAAGGCAGTACAGACACACAAACAAATAGAAAGGGCTTTCAGTTTATAGAATTCTTGAAGTCAACTTCTGCTTTTGAATAAGCAGTAGACATATTTTGGGACCAAAAACTCGACCATTGCAAGCATCGTGTCATCTGTGGCATGCCTACATAATTTTTACTTATTGTGGATAAAACTGAATGCCAATTCTCAATCAAGACGAGACCAACTTGAATACTGTAAAATCACCCAGAGGACATTTTTGTATTATGAATGACGAAAAGTAAGCATTCTTGGACATAATGAGAGATCAGCTGTACTTGAAGAACCTTTAGGTTTTCTTCAGAGCTCACCAAACCTCTTCACACACAGTCACAACTCTAAACACAACATTTACACATACTGGAGGCCATATTATCACAGGAGCAAAAGGAAAAATCAAATGTAAGCTATACCACATTTTTGTCAAGACGTTTCTTTTAAACAAATTTAGAGCCAATCGAGCCTCGTAAAAATAGGGCCTCCAATATCAACATGGTGTGGCAACGAGTGTGGTTTGTCACCTTCGCAGAGAACATGGAAATAATGCTATCTGCTTCCTTCGAATCGTTGTGCAACCTGAAATCCTGAAAAAGAATCCTACAACAAAGAGTTGTGACTGTGCACAAGGAGGATACCGCGGTGACGTCACGGCTTTTCCAAGATGGCGCTGCATATTGTAAACAAACTCGATCCATGGCCAAGGGAAAATCAAGTCATCAAATAAAGTTAGATTTTTCGCATCAAATCAGAGTTATTGGTACTTTTCTGCTATGAAATAAGTCTTCAGACAATAAGTTATCATTTGAATAATGAAAAGTGCTGCTTTGATGGGGAAAAATAGGGTTTTTAAAACCAAATAGCCGGGCACCGATCTTCCAAAATTAGCGATGGTTTCAAAACAGTCTCCCAGATATGGGGCAATCTCTTCATTATCATAATGGGATTTGGAGGCATGTTTACAGATTTTACAAGTTCGAGACCGGTCGGACCTAAAATTGCATAGATCCCCTCTATTTGTCGAGTTAGCGCCCATGTAAGATCATGCATTTTCGGACACTAGAACGAAATCTTCCTGCGGATATCGCAGTTTCGGTGATGATTTAAGGAGAAATTGACTGTTCTTAGAGTTGTATGGGACAGAAATGAGTTCATACTTCATGAATACATGAATATGTTATGATATTGGCGGGCTTCTAAGTCAAAACAATAACAAACTCAACTGCAATAACAATCTCTACCATGTATCGCGTTCGTAGTGTATTTTAGCGGAGACATTATTTCCGCACTTTGGCCAAGCCAAACGTCTTTTTTATTCGTGGAAGTTAATCTGTTCTGTAAATTTTATTTTACACAGGAAGAATCCATACTAGGTATTGCATTGCAATATTTCATGTCTTTTGGTGTTTTTGTGTACAGGAGCGCACCAGACAGTGAGACGTGGAGATGTGTTCAGTGCTGGTGCTGTCAGTAGACTGAATCTGATTGGCCATAGCGATCAGTAATATGGATCGTGATCACATGATGTGACGTCACCGCGGTATCCTCCTTGGACTGTGCAGAAAGGGCCAAGTGATTTCACAGTACTTTCAAAAACCTAGCCACCCTTAAAATTATGCTTGGCTGTAAGCTGAGGCAAGAGCACCTGTAGCTTTTCTTCATTTCTAAAAGTTGAGGGCCATTCCAGAAAATGTTTGCCTACTTAGTAATAGTACTTAACTGAACCAGGCAACTTGGAAAAACTCTGAAACTCAACAGCAAACAAACAAATATTTCTAAAGATGGCCAGAGCGTCAAATATTCAAATAACTATTAGAATAGAATAAAACACAGATAATCAGAAGCACCCCCATCAATTCTTACCTGCTTCTCAAGGCCTAAAAGCGGTGTAAAGGGTCATGCTGATGCATTCCTGTGGATGATGTTCTTTGAAAGTGCAATGATTGAAGGACTAAGCAAAGCTGGTGTTTCAGTTCACCATAGCTTGGGAATTTAAAAGAAAATCTCTGTTTTGCATCCTAACTGGAAATTGAGTCATGAGAAATCATCCTTCATTGTCTCAACAGCAAAGGCAAAACACACTGCATCCTTATTTAGAGATTGAAGGCATTATTGGCCATCCGCGGTAATAAAAGGTCTTTATTCAAAACCATTCATCAAAACCAGACAGAGGCAAATTGGTGTAAAAAGCAGTGGATTTCTTCATCAACATTATTAATATTCCCCCAATTTTGTAGGGTACATGTGCTTGTATGCATTTTGCACTGACCTGCCAGACCAACTTTGACTTTGTATGTCATATTGCCACGACCAAAAAGCAATTGCTGATAGCAGATCCACAGAGCTTTTTAACATACCGGTAAAGGCTTTCTCTGGAATCAAATTTTTTCCAAAAGTATTCTTTATCAGTTTACAAGGCTACAATTTCCTTTTAAAAACACTAGTTAGTCTTGCATTCACTGCACTCACAATTCAGAGGGGCAAAATCTAGCCTACAGCTTGGGTTGCACTAGATTGAATGTAAACTGTACTCAGGAGGACGAGGATGACCCGAGAGAAAGGTTCAATGAATAATGAAATATTCAGCATGAACTGGAGAAAAGCTGAAGCAATAATGTAGCTTGTGCAAATTAGCCAGCACAACCCTGCCATGCATGTTCTTCAATTCAAATAGTACAGTACCCACATCTTTTATTGCCAGTCATCATTTTTGAATGTACTTTTTTACCAACTGAATGAATTTGAATATCAAGACGTGGCTCGCCTTTTTTCAACTACTTTGTAACCTTCGCTACAATCAATACCAGCTGTTTCAAATAAAGCAGGGATGGTCCCAAAAAGCACATTGCATGAACTTGTAGAATGCATAGTAGTACATCTGATGACTGGTGCCAAAACATGCAAGTACCGTACTGTAGCTGAGCCTGAAGAGAGTATTACTACACTGCACAGAGGCCAGACATGGAAAATCTATTACAAGTGTTTGAAGGATGAACCATCCCACCCTCTCTCCAGACATGTGAAAGTATCTAGGCCTACTTCGGAGGTGCTTAGATTATCCAACTTACTGTCAAACAGACTCGACCAACAAGTTAAAAAATCTGGTATCATCAACTGCATGCCTACATGTTGTTTGGAGTCGAATCTGTTTGTCAGACAAAAAAGAGTTTAGAGAGTAAACTGGATTTTTATTTCCATCCCGGATGCGACAATCGATGAAATGTACATAAAAATCACTTAGGTCTCATCTTATACGGATTAAAATAGGATACTTGTAGTACATGACTGTCTGCGATTAATTTTGCTGAATTCCAGAAGCTCTTGATTTTCATAATGCACTCACACACAAAGTATGTATAGGCTACTACTTCACTTTCCAAATCAGTGGAAATATCTGCCATTTTTATTTCAACGTAAAATTACTTCCACATTTTATGGGTCGGCTACAAGACTTCAGTATCTCTTGTCCCTCCAATGCAGGTATGAAACAGTTCATGTCGCAACAAGTATGGAAATAAATTACCATCTAAACATCACCAATTTCAAATACTGTCACTCGCAATATATCCTTGGCCAACAAGTCAATTATCCACGGTACACAAAGAAGGTTACACTTTGCATCTAACATCTTGTATAGTGCAGTTTCAAAGCCATTTTCTAAATTTAGTGAATAAATTCGAACATCCACCAAGTCCTTGATGCCAGCCAGTTTATTGAGGTTCTGATGAGTCCAACTTCAAAAGGGGTATGCTGTTCGTAAATACTTGTGGTCCAGTTAAATAGAAATCTACCAATACACAATGCCATAGTGCAGTTATAATGAGTACAAATTTGTTTCAACTTGGTATCCACCGTATTTCTGTATCTGTCTACACAATGACAATTGTTGAAATTTATATTTAGTACGTATTTCCGCAATTGAACATTTAAAAATTCAAAAATTTTAACATTGAATTGAGTTGATCGAATAAATCTTTTCTCACAGGCAATCCTTGCATTGCCATGGTAACATCAATAGCAAATTCAGCTTCACTAACCAAAAGTTTTAACTTAGTTGAAGTGGCTATTATGACATATGACGAAATTTACTCATTCCATCAAAATCCTGACTATGTGTCGCATGGATATATTGAAAGTGTCAAACATGAAATCAGTGAACTGAAAGCACACGGGTAAAATACAGCATGTCATTGAATACAAAATGAGGAAGTTGGCATGGTTTACTTTTGAGTGGTGAATTCAGAGTCGTCCTAGGAGAGATGGAATATCATAGATCCAGATGCCAGACAAACTTCATCTCCTTGTTTGACATCAATTTTTATGCAAGGTAATGAAACTTTGTAATCAGGAAATGGATATTTTCCTCATCTCGCTGGTGCAAAACACTTTTTATCCCATTTCTGATACCTTGGGAAGGAGACTGGAACATACATGTAGTAAAAAAACCCATCTCTTCAAGCCCAAAAATCAGTCTAAATTCACCCTCACAGTTAACCAGACAAACAAACTCAAAAAAGTACTCAAAAAATGTCCTTCAGTATTATGCCAAAAAGATACATTGTTAATCTAAAACTATTTGATTTTATGATAAAATCTTACCAACTGTCCGGGGGGAACTCTGTGCATGATTTCAATAGCATGAACACAGCCAAGTTCATTCAAAAACAGATCCGTATCGACTTCAGGAACATACATAAAAAGCCTCACAATTACATTACATGTACTAGCCATTTCTTAGATAATTCCTTTCCTATGTCAATATGATTATCCATGTTGCCTAATCACCCATTCTAGCTTTGTATCAATTGTAGATATTCTCTTCATCTTATTCTTATCGAAGTGTTTGAGTTCTCGCACCTTTTTGGCATCAACTGACAAGAAAAAATTTACAGGCATCCACGATTTTCAACTGCAAATCATCATACTTAAGAAACAAGATTTTCCCAAAAAAAACTAATAGGCAATTTTTTCTTTACTGGATAGCTAAACAAGCTGAATGTACTTTCTTCTTATTTCAAAAATCTCCATGAATTTGCTTTGCAATTTCAACTTTTGTCTGTTTCTTTTTTAGTTAAATGGAGATATGTTGAATCGGGATGAAGACCATCACGTGAGAGAAACAACCCACAACTGAACGGCAAATGACCCAACTTATCTGTTGGATCATTTAGTCGAGGAAATGCAGTTCTTGGATACCTGTTTGACATGCTGTATCACACCCATTGTATTGGAAGCCTTGGGCGTCATGACAATCAGCTGAACTTGACGTCTGTGGAAGTCTGTCAGTCTCTGAAAATTCTAGGAAACAGTCTATGAAGCAAAATACAAAACTGCAAATATGCCGTTAAATGTTCAAGTAAAGATTTTCCACGCTATATTTCTGGACAAATATGACAGCGTTTCAATATCTGTGTATTTGAAGAGTTCAAAATATCATGATGTTCCCCTTTCTCTTTAAATACCTTCAGACATTCCATCACTGATTCTCACTTCAACCACAACTTCCAATACCTACCTAAACTGAGGTGGAAATTCTTAACTGATCCCTACCTTTCCATCAGCTCCTTCTTGTGTTGATCCCCCTGGTGACATGCCACCACCAGGTGAAATTCCGGTACTTTGAATAGGCCCGGATATGGGGACAGGGGGCCCCTGATTACTGTCACTTGTCCCAGAACTTCCAGGTGTTCCAGGCATATATTGTCCTGATCCCTGCATTTCAGTGTCCGTATACATAGCACCAGCAGATGTGTCAATACCTGCTTTCGAGTCCTCCTCAGTTTGTGAAACACTTAATGGAAAGAAAGTATCACTGGCAGATGTGGCAGCAACATTGAAACTGTCACTTTGTGCGGATGGTTCTTGGAAGGAAGGACTAGAAGGCATTTGAGTAGGTGTTCTTGACTGTGAAACTTGCCGAGGTGAAGTGGCAGTGGGAGATGGCATAGACCACTGTAGTTTAGTTGGAGTTGTCACGGATGTCACTGGTTGAGAACTTCTTGAAAAGTCAGTGAAACTCTCTGAAGTCATAGCTGAAAGGCGAGACAAGGCACTGTCCTGGGTGGAGGAATGAAAACGTTTGGTTGGCAAGTCCTGATCCATTGTGTAAGGTCGTTTGCGTTGAGCCTCGGCTGCAGAGATTATGTCTGAGAGGCCGTAATCTTCTTGTTCAACGGAAAGATCTAAAGTTGGCGGGGAATCTGGAATCTCTATCACAGACTGCACAGCACTGGCAGTTGGTTTCTGAAACAATAAAGATAGAAAGAAAATTTAACAAGGAATTGCTACTTTGGAATTCCTCTGAAATGGTCTTTATGTCCGAGAGTAAAGTGAATAGAATTGACATTTGAATCCTTGACTGAATTTATAACTTAATATCTTTTTGGCAGCCAACATTTTGATCATCCTATATCATACCATATTTAATTTTTTTTAAACGACAGTACGAAACACTCTAAATGAGAAGCCGTACAGGCCTGCCCACAAAATTTTAGGTCCACACTTCCTTCCATGCATGTATAACCTACCCATGAATTTGCATACTTACTGATTTTTCTCTAAGTGTTCTCTTGGTCATTTCATGGGATCTTCGTTCCATTTCGAGGGTTCTTTCATTCAGCTCCAACTGTTCCTTCAGTTCAGCATTTTCTTTCATCAACTGATTTTGTAACTTTCTCAACAAATTGTCTTTTATTTGAATTTGTTCCTGTTTTATAGTCAATTCTGATTTTAAGCGTTCTAAGTCTCCCCTGTTGCGCACAAGTTCTGATTGTCTATCTAAAAGATCACATCTGGCTTTTTCTAAAAGTTCCATGTTGCAGGTCAGGTCTGATTGCACACTTCGTAACATCTGCCCTTTCACAGAAAGTTCTGATTGTGATTTGCTCAGCAGTCTTTCCTTGGTTCGAATCTCTTCTTGTAATTTTGTTACCTCCTCATTCTCTGCATCCACCATCGGTTTCATTTCCTCCAACTGTCTTTTACGTACATCAATCTCCCGTTCAGCAATTTCAACAGTATTCTCCTTCACTGTCAGCTCTGCCTGATATTTCGTAATAAAGCTAAACAAGTCAGACCAGGCTTTGGTCAGAACAGCTCCTTTGCTGTGCAGCTCCATCTGCATATTTTGGGAGGGGCTGCTCTCTTCTTCTTGGGACTCTGACATCGACATTGTACTGTCCTTCATTATCAATACACCATCAATGATTAAATCTGAAAAACAAAAGTTCGCAAAAAAGTAATACACTGGTTCACAGGATCATTGTTGTGATCATATTTGCAATGTTCGTGATGTTTGCAAGACACTTTCATTGTACTTTTATTGAGTTGGTCCATGCCAGTGGCCATTTGCTGTGCCACAGTGAGATATGTGATCCGTCACAGCAAAACCATGTCGCGCAGAAGATGAGCCTAAATGACACCAGGAGATAATGGAAGAAATTGATTTGCTCATATTTCACAAAAGGCTGACAACAGAGAAATGAACAAACAGTCTGTCTCAACCTACCAAGCTCAGAGCGACATGCGCCTGGTTTTGCTGTGACAGGTCACATATATGCACCTTAACACAAAATGTGCCCTCAATTGTGTTTCAGCTATGAGCGGAAGTGCTTTAGCAGGGCTCAGCACCGAGCCTTGCAAAAAAAGGGTGACATAAACACCCCAGACGGCCTTAGTTCTTGCTGTACCACAAAAGTTATGATTTTCAGTGGTATTTTCGAAATAAAACTTTTTTGTAGACCATTTTTAAATGGTCAATCAATGAAGAAATCGAAGAATCAATGCATTTCAATGTAATGTGACAATGTTCATGATATGAACAACAACATTTGTGACAACCCTGCGCTACCTGCATAATAACCTGTCATAGATATTTCAGGAGAAATAGTGAAGCATAAAATGTAGGGGTTGATATTTATACGAGCCAGACTGTACCACCCCGGGTAGCTTTAAAACAACCATCTAAAACCTCTTGACTACCGGGCCATTTCAACTGTTCCATACTGGTGCTTTTTTTATATTATTGTGCAGCCACATGCATCTGGCAAACCTCTGTCTTCGCGGCACCACAGCGCCATCTATACGACTTAGCTCAAGTTGGTGGGTAGCAGACGGCATGCTTGCGTCACCATGGCATACACCCGTAGAGCCGAGCCAGATCATACCAAACAATACACAGAAAGGTCTATAGCGACCACTCGGTAAACACGTGTACTGTAGGCCCATGATTGCAACCGCTATAGCGGTCGGCAGTAGTCAAGAGGTTAAACAGTAGGCCCTTAGTTTTTTTCTCTTGAGGTCATGTCTAGGGTAAGCTGACCATAAAGATCTACGAGACGTTTTGGGCCTGAAGTGCAGGCGCAGGTATGTTTACATATTAGCTTAGGCATTCATATAACTTTTCATCCAAGTAGGCCTATGCAAGGCTATAGCCCCCTTTCCCACACAGCATTTTTCAAGAATAAGCCATGCTGCTCAGTCAGTGCTCACTGCACTCATTGCAGTCACTCAGCGTAGTTCACCAAACACGAGACTCCACACAACAGAAATTTGTCAATGAATATTTGAGCCATTAGATTATTGTACAGTGAGTTAATTACCTAATTTCAAGAATTAATCCTTTTAGGCTAAGCATACTATCGATATAGTAACATATAAAAAGATTTATTGGTCTTTAATTGCCAATTAACTCGCTGTATACGCCTCAAATCCCTGTGCAACGGCGGGAAACAGTGTACTGTACATATATTCAATAGAGTTCACACAACCATGCACTACACACACACGACACGCCGCACAGACAGTCGCTACGTAATGCACGTTGCCTAAATAAGGTGATCTAAATCATATTTCTACCAATTAATCGAGTAGGGTAATCAAGCGAAAACTAACCAAATTGAAGCCAAGTTAAAACAGAATGTTTATTCGTAAAAAAAAATTAAAATGCAATTATAATTGCGTTAGACAATCGAGTCGTAATCGATCGAGACCGAAATCAGTCTCAGCGCCGATAACGGTCAGCTATAATTGGAGCACTAAAAGTGGAGTCGGACCTGAGACAGATAAATCGTACCGCGTTGATGCCGCGTTTTTGAGATGCGGGCGTTTTACCATGGAGTGGGGCGTGATTCGGTTTGGCACATACGTACGCATGCATGAATTGAATTTATTTGAAGGAGAGACGATCGATCTATAGGCCTACCCTAACCCAGGCCACAGTTACACTCCGGACGCAGTGGACCGGTCTCGTTCCTCGCCCAAGGAGACCAAATCAGGATGACGTAATGGGCTGCCTTGGTAGTCTTAGCCACAGTGGGCCTGCACTTGACCCTATTTTGATAATGACAAGCTCTTTTGCGACACTGATTCTCGTGGGTGGATAGTTCAATGTTGCTCCATGCAGTTGATGACCTTCAACACTGGTAGATCATCAAGGCCAATGTTTTTTTTGTGGTATATAATGGGATATCTTTACTGTGGATTTTGAGACACCCCCCCCCCTCACTGTACGCACATTTTGGACAAAATGTACAAGGCAAATATACAGGTGTAGGCATTTCCCCCCAAAATTCCGAGATCCCCCACTCCCCTTCAGTGCGTACATGCTAAATGGATGGCCCCCCCAACCTGGTTTCCAAGATGGCACCTTCAGTGATCCCACTCAACCAGAGACAATAGGCCTATACCGCCATTGAATATTCATAGGTTGGAGGTTCCAGGCCTATCAATTAGACGAGTGCATGTTTTTAACTCTCAAGTACATATTTGGAGAGTATTGAAAAAATATTTGCTGTGGCAAGTCTACAGATATAAAGAAATTATTTGATGAAAAAAATTAATTTTGAATTTCGCTAATTGGGTAATAGGGGGCGTGTTTAGAGATTTTTCTGCCAGTTGGCTGAAAAGAGTGGAAATATTAATGTCTGTCTAATTTGTCAATTATCAAAAAATTTCCGTGGTCAACTACCCGTTTACCTTTCACCATTTACTTGCCCGACTGTCCGGAATATCATATAAAAATGTCAGATTCACAACCCCACGCAGTATTTGATGCGTCGCGGTCAAACATTGACAATTGAACTGCTAAAAGGCTTAAAAAATCAATGGTGGTCTTGCCTCACCACTCTCTTGATAACAGCGGCCGTCTCAGCGCCACCACGCGGGGCCTAATGGTATAAGGCCAAGTTGTGAAAGACAAAATAAAATTGTTAGGTGTATGGGTGGGAAATGAAGACACAGAATCAGCAATTGGGAACCGATTATAAAGAAAGTTCAGAATACTTGCAACCTGTGGTCTGGTGGAGACCTAACCGTTTTCGGAAAAAGCATTGTCCTAAATATTTTGGCCCTGTCTAAGCTTTGGTATGTTGGGGGCAGTACAGTCACTCTCAGACCAAACCATTGAAAAAATTACATGTATATGGAATTTGGAAAAACAAAAGAGCCCTAATAGCATTCCGCGAAGATGACGTCACTGCAGCTGCTGCCCTCTATTTCCCCATCGCTGAATTACAGGCAATGTCGGACAAACATGCGGTTTCGTAATGGATTCAGGCTTTCTGACTGGGGCAGTTAGATTCAATTAGGCACATGTCCGAGTGTTGGAAATACTACATAATTGTTCTGAATATTTCTCTCTCTGACTCTATGGTATCAATCATGCTAAAAACAATGCAGGGTCAAAGATAATTGACTTTGAAATAAGCTCAAATGCGTAGAAATAAGTGTCGATGTCCGACTGTCACGTGACTAAATAGTCATCAATATCTTATGCAAATGACCTTGTGAGCTATAAATAGTAACTTCGCGGAATGCTATTGCAAGAGACAGATGTGTCAAGGAACAATTGCAGGAGGGTTAAGGGATTATTGATGTGAAAGCCACAGTTGAAGTGTTTGATGTTAAAGTGGTTAGAGATACAATGTACTCCTTTCACATCCTTCTGCTATTTGGGTAAAAATGGCCAAATTTTTCTTAAATAATTATGACAAGACTTTAAAAGGGATCCATGTTGTTGCGTCTACCATGAAGTATCAGCGAAACCACAATGTACCACCAAGTAGTACATCGGTTGCTCCAAGATTTAATTGACCTATAATTAGCATGCTAATTAGTGACCTAATTGCATATTTAATGAGGTCCTTTTGTTCCCAAGGTTATGACCTTGAGTTGAGGAAAAGATGGGGCAAAAACCTTGACCTTGAGAGCTAGAATGATGTTTGTGGAGGTTATCCTTGATAGTTAAGGTAATTAGTGTGCTGATAAGTGACCTAATTAACAGTGTCCTTGACTTCCAGGGTCTTATTTTTCCAGGGGGGAGGGGGACACTTTCTACTTTTTACACCGGCACGTTCCGAAACATCGCCGACGCGTGCGATCCATAGAAATGTGTGGTATTGTCCATCAGCAGGGCATAGACAAGCAAAGGTGTGACAAAAGAGGCGTCCGTCGCGTGTCCTATATCACAGGTGTGCCTTTGTCAGAAGCAGGGGACTGAGTGGTCCTTATAAGATCTTCGATGAAGTAATTGTATTGTTCTATTCTAATCAGAGCGCCAAACACCCTCGAGCTTTCATAGAAATCCCGAATGAAAGTGGTCATCAATCAGGCATCTGTTTGATATAAACTACATGTATAGCCCAGCAGAGGCCACGTCATCTGTTTTTTAAATAAAGTAGGGTTGCCCTCATTAAGCCGTGACCTGGTTTTGAGGACACGCTTATGTCTAAACAAATCAGGGGACGACTCCGTCCCCTCATCAGGACGCCTGGTGGCTGCGGCTGGTTGCACCGAAACTTCAGTGAAAGAAATCAAGATGTGTCATTTAAGTACACGCCAGTAAATTGTCAAAATTGCGCCAAAAAGTTGACATCATGAAAAGTTAGGCATATTTGAAAACATCTGCCTCGGAGATGCCTTTGAGATTTCAAATAAAAAGGCCAAAATGCGATGACCAAATCATCAGTTCATCTGATCGAGGGCTGGAGCAGAACGACACGTGTTTGCCGATTTCAAATTCAACAAATTTACCGTGTTCTACCGTTGATCGAAATTGTTGAAACATCGGGCGATAGTATATGGTCTGTGGGTGCTATTATAGTCATGTTGAACCATGCGGTCATTCATTAGTCAAAATGATGTCTCAAAGCGTGCATCGCTGCTGCGTGTCTGTATGGCTGTCTATTGTCTTGGCGCTTTTCATGGTGGAATGTGTTTTGCTTTTTGTATTCGTGTCTTATATGAAGAAAACAAAATGTCCTGTTGACAGCCTTATATCACAATCCGATTTAAATGTAACGGTATTGTACCCTGATGAAGTCGGGGGTCGTTTACCAAACTTCCCAAACTGTACGATGAGCGTATCGTTAGGAAATGAGATTTATTTGCACGTTTGCTACTATCAAAATGTGCAGGTGGTAGATATTCGGAAATTCATAGAGCAGAGACCGCAATTTATCGGTATTAGGCTTATGAAACAAAATTGGTACGCTCTAAGAGAGAGAATTGATGAAATATCGGAATATCTGCATGATTGATGAGGGTCATTGAGACAATAATATATTTAGATAAAAGTAACCCCATGTGCAATATATGTCATTTGATGTCAGACGAGTGTCACGAATAACCAACTCAACTGAACCCAGAAGGCGAATGAACAATCAACTTAAATTCTTTATTAGATGTCAACAATTATTATATACTGTTCTCGGGGTGATTTGGGGAAGAGTCAGCAGCAACGCAGTGGGTGCAGTCCAGGCGAAATGGAGTTCAGCCAGGCTGGTGCTGATCTTATTCTAACTTAAACGCAACAAGGAAATGATAATGATAATTAATGGCAAAGTGAATCTGCACTACCTTGGGATCTAGGCTAAGGTCTGGATCAAGTTAACTAAGGTACTAAGTGTGTTTTAAAGGAACTAAAGAGTGAGACGGCCCCTGGCATAAAAGTGACGTGCGGAATCGTTTGCAGTTCCCGACCGTCTGCCAGTTCAAAGACGCCGCTCTTTTTAACACAGGACACAACGTAAACACAACAGGCACGCGCGCCGCCCAATGATGCGAAAGAAAACAAAGTCACGCGACCTGCCGGCAACATTGCCGGAATGATAAAAGATGCGGAGCTAAATCACGCATCAAAGTGAGTCTTACAAGGAATCGGAACCAAGGATAACTAAAACATAGACGCGGATGGAATATAAAAATGAAATGCTACATAATAACATTTACCAGGTTGGTTGTCAACATATAAAACTATAGGAAATAGCGGCCGAAGTGAGAGCATGGAAATCCCGGCAAAATACCATGCCCCAATACACATGGAAAACAGTGTACAATCTACACGTGTCAATACTGGTTTCATTACATTACTCCCCCCTTGATAAAATTTGACGACCTCGTCAACAATATCCATATAATTATAACATTAACCAAACAAGCGAAAACTTTGAACAGTTCAGCTTTAACATTTAAGTCCAGCTTAAAAATTTCTAACAGGTCAGCTTTAAGGAATAAATAGATGGAAAACTCCAAGCACTCTAAATAATCACAGTTAAGCTTTTGATATAGCCATCCATAAGTTGCAATGTTATATTAGTATGTACAAATTTAAGAAAATTTCCAAGTAGCTCTTGATGTAGCCATCCAATATTATATATACAAATTTCAAAAGTTTCAAAGAAGTTCTTGATGCAGCCATCCAATATTATAGGTACAAATCTCAAAGTAAACATTTAGTGTTCATTAACTGGTTTGAGTAAGGACGCTATTTCAGCACTTCCGATCTCCATGTCATCTCTCAATTCCAGTTTCGCCTTCCGCCACTTTCTATATTCCCTGGTTCTCTTCTCTGAGGCCCTCGATAGTCGATCTATTGCTCTCGTCTGATCCATACATTGCTCAGTGTTCTTATTTATGTTATTGGTCAGCTCTATTAGTATGGTTCGTTCGTTCTTGGATAATCTAGGAGTGCTGTCGGCGTCGGCATAGTTCTTTTCAGTAGGCGGAGGAGGGAGAAGAAGTTTTCTTATCATTGGACAAGCAGTTGCTATTGAGTCAGCGGGAGCATCATAACCCAGGGTCACATCATTTTCTTAAGTACTGGTATTCTCGATTTCTATCTTAAGTCTCTTCTTTTCGGGTTCTTGTGTTTCGGGTTCCCCGACAGATACCTCAACGTCGTCGGGGAGATCATCTGACGTGCCAATATCTAATCCTAGTGGATCCCTCTGGTCGAGAATCCCTATTCCATTGAACTCTTGTTCTTTGGTCAAAGTGGAGCGGGCAGGGGACGAAACCTGTGCCCGGTCCACTTTGAGTATTCTGGTCTCAAAATCGGCGTTTGTCATATCTAGATGTGTCTCTCCCATCTTAGAAACGTTTTCTATGTCTACAGCATGAATCCGTCGTAAATGATGTTCTGCCCCTCCTCGGTTTTTTAGTCCTGCAGGATGTGTCACGCACCACATGTGCAGATGAACGGCACTTCATTATCTTTCAGATGGCTTCGTATGAAGTGGTTCTCTGCATCTGCCCTGATTGGCCAAGTTCGACAACACTCTGCACATCTAAAAGGCATCTGAAATTACAAATATTCGTTGTTGGTGCAGTAACAAGCAGACAAACACTCATTGTAATTGTCTGATGTACATATGCATCAACAACGAATTAAGAATGCCACTTCATTAAGTTAATGCTTAAGAGCCACCTTGGCCCATGACAGGATCTGCCTGCCCTGATATGGTTTCAACCGATTATGGTGAAGCACTTTTCTCTTGCCCTCAGCATTTAATTGTATCCTATAATCTAAATCATTTAATTTCTCTACCACTAGGTAGGGACCCTCGTATGGGCATCTCAGTTTTGGGGTTATATATGTAATTGTGTCAGATCCGACAACACCCAAACCATATCCCCTTTTTTGTATTTGACAAGAGTGGACTTTGCATCATAAACTTCCTCTTGTCTTTTTGCCATCTTTTGTAAATGTTCCCTTGCAAGATCATGGGCCCTCAGGAAACGCTCCTGAATAAGGGAAACATATTCTCCATAACTAACTTGCTCCTGAGAGAGAACAGCCCCTATGGTGGAATCACTTGCATCAGTGTCTAGAATGTCCAGACCCTCGTGCCGTGGGTATGCCATGACAGGGAGACTGGTCAGAACGGCCTTCAATTTCTCAAACGCTTCAGTGCATTCTTCCGTCCAGCGGAAAGAAATACCGTCCATAGTTAAGGCAACTAGAGGTTGCACAATCTCTGAGTACCCTTTAATAAATCTACGGTGGTAGCTCCCAAGAGCTACTAGTCCCTTCACCTGTTTTGCATTTGTTGGGATTGGCCAATTTACCAACTTTGCCACATTGTCCGGATTCGGTAACATTCCCTTATCACTGATTATATGACCCAAAAATACTACCTCTGTTTTGAACAGAAAACACTTTCTAGGTTTTAGCTTTAGGCCTGACAGTCTGATCCGCTGAAACACTTCCTCTAAACGCTCCAAGAGAGTATCAAAGTCAGGAGCATGTACTATAATATCATTAAGATATATTACACACGTGGTCCACTGAAGGCCACCTAAAATGCACTCCATCAGTCTCTGGAAGGTAGCCGGTGCATTGGAAAAACCAAAAGGCATTGTTGTGCACTCAAATAAGCCATATTTGGTACAGAACGCAGTTTTCGGTATATCACTAGACCCAACAGGTTCCTGTTGGTACGCAGAAGTGACGTCAATAGTTGCAAAGTCTTTTGCTCCCGAGAGCGAATCAAAACAGCTCTTTGCCAGTGGTAATGGAAATGAATCTTTAACAGTGACAGAGTTAACGTGCCTAAAATCAATACAAGTTCTCAGGGAACCATCCTTCTTCTTCACTAAAACAAGTGGACTAGCCCATGGAGAGGTCGAAGGCCTAGCTACCCTTTGACGCAACATTTTTTCAACATTTTTCTTCTCATCTGTTTCATAGGCCAACGGTGTCTTACGAGTAGGTTGTTTCTTGGGCCTAGCATTACCAGTATCTATGGTATGTTCTACGAGATTAGTTAAGCCTAGGTCATCATCATCTTTAGAAAATATATCTTGATAATCATGCAACAACTTGGCTACTTTTGCCCTTTCTTCACGGGTGCGCCCGTTCACCGCATCTTCAAACAAGGCTACTAAATGAGGAGGTACTTTCTTAAGCTCCTCGTGCGAACTAGTATTCGTGCCTCTTACATTACAAGTTTTTACCGCTATTTGTGGCAAAGGCTTTTCCTGCACCACCAGTCTCCGAGCATAATCAAAACTATCTCTTAGTTCAGGGTTTTCTTCTTTTACAATTGTACGACAGTCTCTTTTACTTCTTCCACAACACCTACGGTCATGTCTTGTTTAATGGATTGGTCAGAGCCAAAAGGGTTAATGATTCTAACTTTAACAGTAACGTTATTATTTACATCATTTACAAGGCATTTGGCAGCGACAAGTCCAGTCCTCTCAGAGAAGAGTGGACATGCCTCCACCAAAAGACTACAATGGTCATTCTCACTTTAGCCCGTCTCAACAAAAGCATCAATGATGACTTCACTGAACCCTGGAACAACGTAGTGATCCGCAGCGAACAATCTTCTTGCCCGGTGCGGAATCCCTACTTGCTCCAAGGGAATGGTGACACCACCAAGGATGAGTTTGTCCTTGCTCAATAACAGGTCTGCGGGTCCGGTCGGATCCTGCTGCAGCACATCAGCTCCTAACAACACTTCATCTACGATGTCCGCAATGAGTAGCGTTTTCTCCATTCTCAGAGGTCCCAACATTAATTCAAATACGGCTTCACCATGATGGGGAATTTTCCCCCATCAGCATTGGTCATTATTATCTTACTACTGGTGCGTACCATTTTCGATCGTGTGTCAGAAGGTATTCGTTCAAAAACCTTGTGAGAGACGATAGTCCTGGTAGCCCCAGTGTCAACGGTAAACAATACATCAACTTCTTGAACTGATCCCCGAACATAAACACCATCAAATTTTGGCCTTTGACGTCTGAAAACTAGAATCTCTTCAACATGATCAGATTCCACTGTTACTGGACTAACAACTGTAGTATCGCAATCCTCAGCGCTTGGTGGAGGAGATAGGCCTCTGCTCTCGTCTCCACCCTCGCCCAAGGCATCCGAACTAGAGATATCTTTATTTACAACCTTTGGACGCTCAGGTGGGCTTGTCTCCACCCCTTTTGGTCTAGGGTTTTCCATACTATCTAAGTGCGAAGCAGGGGAACCCCCAGGTGCCCCTACTGCAGTCATCCAATCAATCTTGTCTCTAACCCCTATACCCTCAGGTGGGCCTTGCGCCACCGCTTTTGGTATTGGGCTTTCACTTAAACTACTAATAAGATCAACATTGTTATGAAAGTTGGGCCTGATTTCGAACACTTTATCATTTGAACTAGTGTCTGCAGTAGTCCTTACCGTCCCACGACCCTCAGGCACGGTCTCACCTAGTTTACCGACGGTGGTTGCCCCACTCTGAAACCTGGAGCAGTGGCTGACCATGCTGACAGGCTACTTGGCATGCCTGCAATCCCTGGTCCATATTCGGAGTTTCCTGGGTACCCCCATACACAAAATTAGTAGTGCCATTTGACCCATTTCTTTGAGAGTTCACCTGATTAATCGCCCTGGCCTCAAAACCTGACTTGGTAGATTTGCAATCATCTGGTGGTACTGCTCACAAAATCGGGCTATGTGCCCCATGAGTTCACAAGTATAGCAAGGTCCCAAAGTGGACCTGGTCCCCTGATGCCCGGAACCATTATTATCGTAATCTTGGTTTTTATAATTTACTATTCTGCCGAATATCTTGGCTGCCATTCTGGCGATAGTTTTTTCTTCCACCTCCCCCCTTGGACTTCTCTTGATTCTGACTATGGGATCGAGAATCAGATTGACCTCCACTTGGAGTCCCCACACCCTTTTCAAATATGGTGCCGATCTTCCTTAGAACTTTATCCAATGCTAATTCTACCTGAGAGACCAGCCCAGAGCAATCAGGCTGACTTCGTGATTGAGTCTGGGGTGCTGTCTGAGGCAAAGGTTTGCTGGTTATAGATGTACTCCCCTTAACTTCATTCTGATTGCGGGTTACCCTACGAACAGGTGCATCATCATTATTTTCCCTTGTCTGCTCATCCCCTGACTCGTCTGTACTTTCCGTGTCGGGCCTTACCATGTCAAGCCTTCTAGCGGCACGGCGCGACCGTTTGCCTTCAGATTCTGTAGATGTACTGGAGCGACGGGTTTCAATGAAGTTAACCACATCAGCAACAGCCACGTCAATATCTGCGGGTGACTTAACAAATTCAACTTGTACTTTTACTTCTTCATCTTGCAGACCATCAAAGAAGCGCCTGAGGAGGTCCTCACGGCGAGTCTTGAGGTCTCTACCTGAGTGGGCCTTATCGTACAACAGTTTGAGTTCCGCTGCATAACCCTCTATGCTCTCTCCTGGCTTTTGGTGTCGGTTCGCGAATTGTAACCCATACGTCTTGGAAGACTCAACTTTCCTAAACCTATGGCCCAGTTCTTTCACTAACAAACCAAAGTTCCCCCTCACGACTTCACTAAGTTGTCCAAAAACAAAGTCTCCCGCTTTGCCTTGAAGCTTTGGCAAAATCTCATCTACTATATCTTCATCGGACCACTTCATTCTATTTGCTATGTCGTTAAACCGGTTGATCCAAACCTCCCATTGCTCAGTGCCAGTGAACGATGGAATTTTGGGTCTTAAGACGCAAAGATTCCCTACTACTAGAAGATTTCGCGATGGAAGTGGAGGAGACAACACCACTGAGAGTCTTAGTTGAGCTATGGTCAGAGGCAGAACTTTCATCATCAGAGTCATCACCATTTACTGCATGTAATGTCTTTGAGTCAGACTTTGAAATTGTGCTGTGATCACTCTCAAGCTGAAGTCTAGTCAGATGGGCATCTAATACCGTCTTCGAAATGGAGTCCAACTTTTTCTCAACCTCAGTAAACCCAGCCTTCATTCAAAGAGATATGGCCTTGGTAACTGCCAATGTATCATCCCCTTTAATAACAATATCTTGTGTAAAGTTTGTATGTCAGTTTGGTTACATCTCGCACTTCAGTAACATTGTGACCAAGTTTTTTCTGACCCTCACTCAAATCATGACTGATTTCAGCCTGATGAGTCATAATTTCTACTTTGTCCTGCTTCCTATAGGCCCTGTCTTCTTTGTTAGCTTGCTGTATCTCCCTAAGTAATTCACAATTGGCCTGCATTAATCCTCCTTGCACCACCATCAACTGTTCAAACCTTTGATCCTGCTTACTCTGCTGATTGATCTGGCGAGTTATTGCGCCACAAAAGGTTGGTTAATAAGCCTTGGAATACCTCAATTCCATTACCCACTGGTAGGCCTACAGAGTGATCTGGAGAAGTCACATCATTGTCATTTACGTCAGATGAGCCTGTCCCAACTTCTGGGAGGCCTAGGCCTAGATTTGCATCGACGTCACCTGCACCAGTAGGCCTATTCGGCTCCTGATTACTTTTGTCCGGTACAGGGACAGTGCCTTGATCACAAATGACAGTGTACAATACAGCCAATTCAGGGCCCGCTAGCGTTTCATTATCTTGCCTAGAAGTATCTGCAGTTTCTGAATTCTGTTTCTCAGTCTCACTGACCATTTCTATTGTCTCAACATCAACAAAATCTTCACAATCACTCTCAAGTATTTCCTTGTTTTCCCCTGCAATTTTATTTGTTCGCCTTCCCCTCGCCATTGTTACTCTGAGTTCGAATCACAAGATCTCAAGATAAAAAAATCAAAAGATCCCACCGCTGTCACCAAAATGTTACGAATAACCAACTCAACTGAACCCAGAAGGCGAATAAACAATCATTAGATGTCAACAATTATTATATACTGTTCTGGGGGGTGATTTGGGGAAGAATCAGCAGCAACGCAGTGCCGGTGCAGTCCAGGCGAAATGGAGTGCAGCCAGACTGGTGCTGATCTTATTCTAACTTAAACGCAACAAGGAAATGATAATGATAATTAATGGCAAAGTGAATCTGCACTACCTTGGGATATAGGCTAAGGTCTGGATCGAGTTAACTGAGGTAATATTTAATGGCAAAGTGAATCTGCACTACCTTGGGATATAGGCTAAGGTCTGGATCGAGTTAACTGAGGTACTAAGTGTGTTTTAAAGGAACGAAAGAGTGAGACAGCCCCTGGCATATAAGTGACGTGCGGAATCGTTTGCAGTTCCCGACCGTCTGCCAGTTCAAAGACGCCGCTCTTTAAACACAACAGGCACGCGCGCCGCCCAATGACGCGAAAGAAAACGAAGTCACGTGACCTGCCGGCAACATGGCCGGAATGATAAAAGATGCGGAGCTAAATCACGCATCAAAGTGAGTCTTACAAGGAATCGGAACCAAGGATAACTAAAACATAGACGCGGATGGAATATAGAAATGAAATGCTACATAATAACATTTACCAGGTTGGTTGTCAACATATAAAACTATAGGAAATAGCGACCGAAGTGAGAGCATGGAAATCCCGGCAAAATACCATGCCCCAATACACATGGAAAACAGTGTACAATCTACGCGCCGTGGGCTGAGCGCAAAACTGTTGTAACTGAAAAATTTGAAAAAAATGAGTTAGCCCCAGAAATCAATGCAAAAACATCATATCTACAATATTATTGTGTTGATTAGTGCTGCCTTCTATCATACGCCCCTAAACTACCAATGTTATACTATTGTATCTGCAGATTACAGGAAAACATGAGTGCAAAAACATTGTTGTATCTGCATTCAAAATGGCTTACTCAAAACAAAAGAGGCTGATGACTAATGATGAAGTTCAAATCTTTGAAGTCATTTTCCTCAAAACCAAAGGAAGTGTAGATACAACAGTTTTGCACTCAGCCCACGACTTGTCAATTCTGGTTTCAGTACACGAGCATCATGAACGGTTACCAGTATCTGTTAGGGCGTCGTTAAATTTTGTTCTACACGAACAGTTTACACCCCGTGGTAAAGAACCAGTGGATAGTGTTTTTGTAGTGGGTCAGGATGTGTACGATGAGTTGGTTCCACCAAAAAAATGAAAACGTCAAAATCATCTCTCTTGGCAATATAATGATTGGGAGGAATCTTTTCTGTCTGAATCGCAGTATATCGATGAAACAGAAATATGGGCCATTTGAGATGTCTGAAATTTTCAAAATGGAGAGATGCACGCCAGCATGGTGTGGGCCTCTGTTGAATGCATGGAATATCTTGCAAAATTTTCGGATATTCTTGCGTTATCTAGGCCTGAAGGTTGGGAACTGCAGCAAAACGGAAAAGTTGTATTGCAACGATTTCCCCCGGATTATGTGCGAAAATCACTCGAATTTGCATTTTCATCCTACAAACCTGAATTGGAATTGTGCGACGACGGTGTCATCGTGGCTCCTGGCACAATTTGGCGTAAAGAAATTACTGATGATCCACGTGTTACAGAACTATCGAAAGAGATACATTGCACATCGTTAAAATCGAAATAGCTCCTAAACACTGGTTCATTTTGCAAAGCTGTCGCTCGGCGTATTATGAAAATGACAGTAACTATTATCTGGCATTTAAGGATGCAATGCAATAAAGGTGAAAGTTTGAACGAGTCGAGACACTGAATTGATGGATGCTACTGCATACGTGTAAAAAGCATACTTAATAAATTGTCCATGGTGAATGCACGTCAGCGTCTAAACCCCTTTAAAGTATAGAAGGGTAAGTTCATTTTGTTGTGTTCAGGTTGCAAGTATATGACCGATATCGGGTTAGCGTTTACTAAAGACGTGCTGCTTTTTAAAATTCTTTCAGTAAACAGCAGCTGTAGAATGGAAAGAAATAGCGACAGAGACGACGAAACACACCGCAGTTACCCCGATGTGGTGTCTGAAAAGAAGCATCCGTGTATCGGTGAGTTGTTTGACAGTCTTGTTTCCGTCAAATCCGCGCAATTCTCTGTTTGAAAACAAATCATGTCTTTTGTATTAGCTTTTTTATACATGTCTCAGAATGTAACAAAACCACAATTTTTATTTATTTGACAGTCATCAGCGACTCAGACGATGAATTCACAGACTCGCCACCATGG
Source organism: Lineus longissimus (assembly GCF_910592395.1). Taxonomy (NCBI): domain Eukaryota; kingdom Metazoa; phylum Nemertea; class Pilidiophora; order Heteronemertea; family Lineidae; genus Lineus; species Lineus longissimus. The sequence continues at coordinate 11,615,318 of NC_088312.1, forward strand.
ATGAAACTAGAAAATCGCAAAAGGAAAAGACACCTGCGTAAGTCTCATTTCCGTCAAAATCCGATAATTCTCGATGCGCCTCCATATTATCGCTTTTGCATGCGTCGTTTTTACGCCGAAAACATAACGGAACGCATGTTTTCTTCAACAGGTCTGTCCCTGAAGAAAAGGCAGAAGAAGGCGGATGTCGCACCTAAAGCGTCAGTCGCAGCATCTGTGAAAGGTACGTATACGTCTGTGTGGATTTCGCGATCATTTTTGATTTTTCAATGCAGCATAATATTTACGAACCAGATTTGACAGAGACACACTTTTAATCACACTGCTTTTTGTGTGTTTTCAGTGGAAGACAAACGTCCAGTGAAAATTGGGAAAGCGACACGGATGACGCCGCGACACGCACCCACATCTCCTGTAAAGAAGACAAGTGAGTTTCTGCGGTTAGTTGAAAATTGCGAATTTCTCTGTTAAATGTGCGCCATTACACATAATTTACTGTTATTTGATCTTTTATGTCGATTGTAAAACAGGGTATCTTTTCTGTGATTGTAGAAACATCAGCTGAGACACTCAGACCTGCAAATGCAATAACATCGACAGCTGCAAGTGCATCGCCAATAGGAGGGACAACACCAGCAGTGCCCTCTCACAACAATGATGGTCATCCGATTGAAGGTGCGTAGCGTAATATGTGACATATTATCAAAAGCAGTTACCAAAAACGTATTGAGTGCTAGTGTTATAGCAAGCATCTCGTTTTTGTTCTGCTGAGAACAAATCTTGCCCATGAGATGTTGCACGTATATAAAATGTAGTTTGTCTCATATATATATATACATGTATATGTTTATATATATATATAGAGCTTAAGTTTTTCTTTTTTTACTACAGGGGTGTCCCGCAATAAGACGGATCGTTTGGCAGAAACACTAAATTCCATCATGGCAGAACATACGCAACAAGGAAAATATGGACTACCGCGTGAAATGACGGAGCCACACGAATTCAGGGCAATGGAGAGGGAAGGGAGACCATTTTATATAACAGTAAAAACATGTACATGTACACGTAGGCCTGACAATGCTGGTGATGACGATGAGCCCAGAATCCCACCATCACAAATACTGGGTTCGCACCAAGCGCCTGCTGTTGTTGATGCGCCTGCTGTTGTTTCCGTTGTTGATGAGCTGTTTGAAATTCCGGATGTGCTACTGGAGACAATTTCTCCGCCTGGTTCACCGCGCCGTAGGGTATCTCAAGGAGACATCTATACAGGTCCCACTGATTGATGCGCATCAGCAACAACAACAACAGGTGGACGCGAACTCGGTCGAGTGTTGCACGCACCCTGTAAATCCGATTGCTGGTTTACCTGTGACAGACGATTCTGCAACCAGTTCAGAATTGTTTGAATTATTGTCGGGCGGGTTTGAAATGCTAATGGGAACGTGTGACACAAATGAATCCCCAGTTGATCTATTGCACGGGGCACACGATTCTGTTGGGCATTCAGGACCGCCCGATGATGTATTGTCAACGATGAACGATGAACCCAACAGAGGTTTTGTCTGGCACAGGTGACCGTGTGCTGCAATCGGATAAATCTCCGACAGAGCCAACTGCTCCTCTTGCTATCTCGACTACGGGAACTGATGAAAATCAATCAAATAGGAGCCTCTGTGAGAATATGCAATGGGCGACGCATATGATCGAAGAGCTCGCAAACGGTCAGCGTTTCCTTGAGCCGCTCCCGAGTAAGCAAAGTATAATTCTAGACGCAGTTATAGAGCATGCGAAACCTTTGCATACACTGGAGCGGCAAACCAATGATGTTTATCAAAGTTCTCAACAGGCAACTACGTCAGCTGCTTACGTGATTCCACCTAGTAAGTGGCCAGTTGATTTTCATGCTGGAATAAAGCAAGGGGTACGAAGTAGGGTAGAAGGTAACCGCCCGATTCTTAGGAGTCTACTTTCAGAGGGAAATATACCTGTGCCTTCAGATGTCGGAGATCGGTACGGTAAGGGCAACATTGCACAAAAACCTCTAAAAGTGCAAAATGTTCCTGAACGTACCATTGTACACCAGTCTTTTTTAGGGATGGGTCCACACAAACAAAAAGCAACCTAACAGGTGTGCAGACTGGTGGTAACAGGGTTGTTGTGGGCAACGCTCGAAGTGTTGGTGATACGGATGATGATGATGATGATGACGATGATGATGATGTTGATGATGATGATAATGATGAAGTAGGACCCCCAGCCATTGATAATGAGTCTGACTCTGTCCCGGCCGTGGCTTCGCGCTAGCATCCTAGCACAACAGATAAAGGCGAAAATGCATCTACTTCGACAAAGCTGTATTCTTGTTCTTGACAACCAACTTGAACACATACGATGATGATGATGATGTTGATGATTAACTGAAAATATACAATGGAATCGAAATGTCACCAGGAGACTAATCTGACTAACAGCTCCTGCAGCAATTTACAGTACAAAGTGTAACACCAATGCTGCCACCTACGTTAAGCAAGATGAACTAAACTCCAACTGGGTTTTCTACACAAACTTCCAATAAACTGTCTTCTAAAGTTACATAAAGAGGACAAACCTCTGTCCTGAACACACAAAGGTACAAAGCAACTTCTGAGGCAAACAATGCACTGAGTAGCAAACCCATGACATCAGCAAAATACAATATAAACCGTCTCAGAACTTTAGGTTGTGACAGCCGAGGTCACTAGGTGCATTTTCTCTCTGAAAATCACTCCAGATTCAACATGAAATTACCCCTTTTAACAAGCACAAACGGTGCTGACAATAACATGTACAGATGCAGCAGTTTCTTAGCATCAACTCACCGAATCTTTATCCCCTTATATGCTCTAAGGCGTTGAAACCAGGGCCAAAACGGCCTAAAGGAGAAAGGTTCTGCGACCTCGAAAATATCAGCAAGGCGAAAAGCAACATGTCTCTGCACCGATTCCGGAGCAGCCGGAGGTTTACCCATCCTATGTCGAAGACCGCTTCGGCGGCGACATTCCCGGCCCCCTAATTGTGAACCCTGGGCACAATTACCATGACTACTGAAAATAATACTAAACCTTGAACCTCTAGTAGAAGCTCAAAACCATAGGCTGACATTTAAACGCAGTTCAGCTTTAAACAGTATAGAACCTAAAAAATATACAGGTCACCTTTAAATTGCACGAAGTATGAAATATGACAAATAAACACTTCACCTTCAAAAATGGTGAGAAACAAATGCCGGCAAACTCTTAGCCTTAAACAAGACATATGTACCAGTCTTCTTTACAGTACTGTAAAGTCTCTCATGTTATGCCCTTGACAATAAACAGAAGTTTACTTGAAATCACTGTTCATTACTCCAGTTTTTCGTCTTGTTCTAACACCATAACCAGCTTGTCCACTGGTCTGACTAGCTCATTGTGCTGAGTCTTGACTCGGACCTGACGCACCACACCATGTCGATCAGGCACGACTCCGATGATTCTACCAAGAGACCAAGAATTTCTTGGAGCCCTGTCATCTGCAAGCAGTACAATATCCCCATAATCCATGTTGCGCCTGACCTCCAACCATTTCTGACGCTCCTGGAGCAAAGGAATGTACTCCCCAACCCATCTCTTCCAGAATAAGTCACTCAAATACTGGACCTGTCTCCAGCGCCTCTTGACGTAGATTTCCTCCTTTTCAAAGACACCTGGGGGCAAACTTGGTTGCCTTTTCATTAGCAAGAGATGGTTGGGCGTCAATGCTTCAAGATCATCACTCTGATCAGATAACTTGGTTATAGGCCTATCATTTAAAATGGCCTGAACCTCACATAGCAGTGTACGGAAGCAATCTTCATCCATTTTTCTGATTGAGTGCTGACTGATCACGCTGTTAAGCACCTTGCGGGTCAGTCCGATCATTCTCTCAAAAACACCACCATGGTGACTACCAGCTGGTGGATTGAACGCCCAATCCACCTCCCTTTGCACCATGCAAGCCTGAATTTGTTTGGTATTCCACTGGCCTATTGCCTCTTTCAGTTCCTTTTGAGATGCATGAAAGTTGCTCCCGTTATCAGACCTTAACTTAACACATTGGCCTCTGTGGGCCAAGAACCGTCTCAAGGCATTGATGTACGAGGATGTGTCGAGCGAATCTGCCACCTCGATGTGGACCGCCCGGACAACGAGACATGTAAACATGACTCCCCAACGTTCGACCACGCTGCGCCCCCTCTTGACCTCAAACGGGCCGAAATAGTCAACACCTGTACATGTAAAGGGTGGTTTGTCTGGTGTCAGGCGGTCCTCAGGTAGATCGCTCATTCGCTGTTCACCTAAAGGACCCTTCATTTTCCTACATACAACACAGTTCCTGATTACACTACATGCTGCACTTGGTGCCTGTACTATCCAGTACTTTGTTCTGAGCCTACTCAGCATCTGGTTCCTACCCCCATGCCACAACAGCAGGTGTACATAGTTGAGTATCAACCTAGCAACATGAGAACCCTTGGGCAAGATAACAGTATGAATTGTCTCCTCAGGCAAATTGGAGCGACTAATCCTGCCGCCCACCTTCAACAGACCATCTCTCAAGATCGGATCCAAACCTCGGATCTGGCTTTTCTTGCCAACCACAGCTGCTCCACCTTGCAGAGCCTCAATCTCAGCAGAGTAGTGCCTTTTCTGCTGATATTGAATGACAGCATGCTCTGCCTGTTTCACGTCCTCCAACTTCAAGGGACTTGTGTCTACACATGCATGATCCACATCACCTCCTGGCTTTCTGAGCCTAACCCTCAAGCCCTTTTTAAAGCCCTTTTTATTCTGAGCCACCATGCAGCACAGCGCTTTAATCGCAACCAATCAGAATGATACTCGATCAGCCTGTCTACACCTCCTATGTTAGAGTCAGAACCTTCTGCAGTCCCAGTGTGTCACTGAGTGACAACAGCACTCACCAAATTGACTTCAGGGTCAGTCTCCAGATTTTGAGGCGAAATTTCTGGAGTTTTGGGCCATTCACTTTCAGGTGTATGCAGAAAGTCAGGACCGTGGAACCAGCGCTCATTTTTTTCAGAGGCAGACAGCCCCCTAGATGCCTCATCCCCCGGGTTGAGACTGGTGGGAATGTAATGCCACTGGAATGTGTTGGACCCTTCATGAATCACTCTAAGGCGGTCGGCCAGAAAGGTAGGAAAGCGAGCAGATGTGTTTGCAACATACTTCAAAACTGACATACTGTCAGTCCAAAAGTAGGACTCTGATATTTCAATATCGAGCTCCCTCCTCAACATACTGTCCACCCTAACAGCTACGGTAGCTGCTGACAACTCCAGATGCGGTATTGTGACTTGTTTCAATGGGGCTACTCGAGCCTTTCCTGTGACCAAACAACAGTGGACATCACCATTATCATTCACTAAGCGCAAGAACGATGCCAACCCATAACCAGACTGCCTGGCATCTGGGCAGTGATGCAACTCAGATCGCACAACCTCACCGAAATCCTTAGGCCTAAAGCAGCGATCAATCCGAATGGCAGACAACCTACTCAATTCCCCCTTCCATTTCATCCATTTTTCCTCCAGCTCCTTGGGAATGGGGTCGTCCCACGCCAATTTCAGCCTGCTTAACTCTTGCAACAGCCCCTTTGCCTGCAACACACATTACATGGAGATAGCCAGCCTAGGGGGTCGTAAACGGAGCTTACAACGGACAATATGCCCCTGCGCGTTGCTGGTTTCTCCTTGACGTCAATGTGGAATACAAATTGATCAGATTCAGCGTCCCATTTTACTCCTAAAGTGCAATTGGTGGGCAGATTCTCCGACGACAGGTCTAGATCCTTGGCTTCTTTCGCCCATTCCTCCTCCGGGATAGCTTGCATAACAGCTCGAGCGTTGCTAAGCCAGCGGTTCATGTTAAATCCGCCTTCACCAGTAAGACCCTTGAGATTTTTCTGCAGACACTGAGCACACTTCACACCATTCACAGACCGGATGCAGTCATCTACATAACAGTTTCGACGGAGCGTGTCCGCGGCCTCCTTTCCGTATTGGTCCTCGAAATCCGTCGCCGTCCTCAACAGCGCGTAAGTAACTACAGCTGGCGACGAAGTGGCCCCAAACAAATGAGTCATTTGTTGGTATTCTTGAGGTGGCTTGGACACGTCCCCATCCTCCCACCAGAGGAACCTCAAGAAGTCCACATCCCTCGAATGAACCTTCACTTGACAAAACATTGCCTCGATATCACCAACCAAGGCGGTGTCTCCCTGCCTAAACCTATGCAATGTCCCCACTAAATTGTTGGTGAGGTTAGGTCCAGACAACAATCGATCATTAAGTGAGGTACCGGCAAACCTCGCCGCGCAGTCAAACACCACCCTTAGCTTCTTCTTTTGGGGGTGATATACCCCATGATGAGGTAAGTACCACAACCTCCCTTCCTTAGGTTCAGCCCCAGCAGGTACCTTACGCGCGTAACCCTTAGCGATGGTTTTATTCATGAACTCTGAGTACTCTCGGTGAAAGTCAGGATCCCTGACGAACCTTTTTTCCAAATGCTTCAACCTTTGCTCAGCCTGGGACCTGTTGCATGGCATCTTGACATCGCTGTCCTTGAATGGGAGACCTATCGTGTAATGCCCATCTTTATGCTCGATCGATTTCTCAACGGATTCCAAGAACTGCTTGTCCTCCAGTGAGCATTCCTCCACTTCGTCGACTACTCTCTCGCTGAAATCATAATCCACTTGTCTGTTGACCGCTGCCAACAGATCCGTGTCCACCCTCGTGTTCTGGACTATATGAACTATGCTTCCGATGCCAACATCCTCCCTGTCCTGATCACCCAGCGGTCCGTTGATCGCCCATCCCAGCCTAGTTTTCACAGCAAATGGCCCATTACCATCACTTGGGATAACCCTGAACGGTTCCATAGCCTTAGGTGAGTTGATACCAATGAGTAGGCCTACATGTAACTCACTACTCTTTTCTACCACTGGTAACCTTACTTCCTGAAGATAGTCCCACCTAGAAAGGTCTTCCTGTGTCGCAATGTCCTCCTCTGAGACTGGCAAGGAGGGCTGAGACAAGACAGGTGGCAAATCAATCCACCCAGAGACCTCATTATAACCTTCAGCGACCGGAGCTACCTGAAGAGCTGGTATAACAAACGATTTCTTACGCACCTCGTTACCCATGGTCTTCAACAAAACATCAGCCCTTTTTCCAGTCACCTTGAGTTTACCCATCAACCGTTCAGTGCAAAAGGTACCTGTGCTGCCTGAATCAAGCAGTGCGTAAGTTGAGACAAACTCGTCACTAGCCCCCGACTTGACCAACACTTGCACAATAGACATAGCGACCTTTGACCTGGCACCGGCCCCCATAGGCCTACTGCACTGCACATGTACTGTGGCCCCTGAAACACCGTCGCCACCACTAGCGGTGCCAGAGTCGCTAACCAAATCCTTGTGCAAAACCGTGGGATGTTTTTTCTGACACACCCCGCACGTTAACCTGTTTTTACAAGTTTTGCTTCTACAACCGTGCTTCAAACATGCGAAACACAACCCTTTAAATTTCAGAAATGCAAGTTTATTTTCATGTGTCTCTGACTTGAGCTTGTGACAGTCGTTAAGATGATGATTCTCGTCACACTTCTCACACTTCCGGTTGGTTTCCGATGATGGGCCAGAACCTGACGACAAGCCAGACCCCGTCTTAGACTTGTATCCTGTTGAGCCAGATCCTGATTTCACGTTGGTGACAAGTCCTTTGGCCTTAACCATAGGCTTGGGTCTTTGTTGCGGTAAGCCCCTGGCAAGTGACTCTCACCATAAGTGGGATCGACAGCCTTTTTTGCCTCCCACCTGACAAATTCAACCAATTTGGCAAAGGTTACGGCCTTACCCTTGTCTTTGGTTCGCATTACCTCCGTCCTCCATTTGTCATGCATGTAGTACGGAAGCTTAGCCACAATGCGCCTTGATATTTTCTGAGTATTCAAGCACGCCAGCAGCACTACCCCCAGCGTCCTTGATAGCATGTTGGCATTCCAGCAAAAAAATGCCCAAGTCATCCAGACCCTTCGTATCGTCTGGTTTTAACACAGGCCAGTCAAGTGCCCTTTTCACATATGCGGCAGCGATCACCTCAGCGTCTCCGTATCGATATTTGAACTCTTTCATAGTTGCAGTTTAAGCGTCAGGTCCCGCCATGTGCGAATACCCGGTCACAATCCTGTGTGCTTCACCGCTTGTGAATTGATCAAGATAGATCATTAGCTCCTCCTCATCAGCCGCGTAAGCTGTCACCCTGGCGTTAAACTGACGCAAAAAACGTTTGTAATCAAGTGGTGAGCCAGCAAAGTTTTTAATGTTTGCTTGCGGCTTGCGTAACTCCCGTGCGACGGCTAACACATCACTTTCACTGCGGTTGTCTTTGGGTGGCCTTGGTAATTGTAGGCCCTCGGGCGTAAGAACATTGTTCCTCGGGACGAACACATCGGCATTTGGGTTTATGACATGATCAGCAGAAGTTTTTGCCGCATGTCCTGGAGCGGTACCCCCTGTGGTGGGGATAGGGTTTTCTGCAAGAATATGAGGCCTAGGATTGGCAGCATTTGATTTTCGCGCGATCCCGGAGCATCGAGAGGGCCGGGATGCCCTAGATTGTGTTTCAAAGTCTTCGAGGACCCTTGCCCTCGCGTCTGCTACTGCCAGCTTGGATTTTAAGTCCACTTCCTGCTCACCTTCTTCTTCTTCGTTGCAACCCTCCTGTGTGGATTGCATTTGCTGCGGATTGTCTAGCAACCACTGCTCTACGTGCCTTTTGAACCGCTTATAGTTTTCGTTAGCTAGCATGAAGTTGCTAATTTCGTAATCCCTTTCATAGCCAGTTAGCAGAGAACTATAATGTTCATGGCCCCTAAGAAACGATTCATAGGTTTGCAACCATGAGCCGTAATCCCTGCTGACCAATGCTGGGTCTGAATCTTCCTGATCGGATAAAAGGTCTTCGATTCCTCCCTGCAAATGGTCCAGGCGCTTGACTACGCTCCTTAGCTTAGTGATGGCCTTTTCCATTACGAACTGCAGCCTTTTTGGCGAGAAGCTCCTCGTACGCGTAGAACGCCGCAACTCGTCTTCCATAATGGTCGAGGGTGACGAATACCTTGATTAAAGATTCGTTAATAATGTCCCGGCCGTGGCTTCGCGCTAGCATCCTAGCACAACAGATAAAGGCGAAAATGCATCTACTTCGACAAAGCTGTATTCTTGTTCTTGACAACCAACTTGAACACATACGATGATGATGATGATGTTGATGATTAACTGAAAATATACAATGGAATCGAAATGTCACTAGGAGACTAACAAAATTCCTATAACCTGACTAACAGCTCCTGCAATTAACTGAAAATATACAATGGAATCGAAATGTCACTAGGAGACTAACAAAATTCCTATAACCTGACTAACAGCTCCTGCAACACTACAGTACAAAGTGGAACACCAATGCTGCCACCTACGTTAAGCAAGATGAACTAAACTCCAACTGGGTTTTCTGCACAAACTTCCAATAAACTGTCTCCTAAAGTTACATAAAGAGGACAAACCTCTGTCCTGAACACACAAAGGTACAAAGCAACTTCTGAGGCAAACAATGCACTGATTAGCAAACCCATGACATCAGCAAAATACAATATAAACCGTCTCAGAACTTTAGGTTGTGACAGCCGAGGTCACTTAGGTCAGGTGCATTTTCTCTCAGAAAATCACTCCAGATCCAACATGAAATTACCCCTTTTAACAAGCACAAACGGTGCTGACAATAACATGTACAGATGCAGCAGTTTCTTAGCATCAACTCACCGAATCTTTATCCCCTTATATGCTCTAAGGCGTCGAAACCAGGGCCAAAACAGGGCCTAAAGGAGAAAGGTTCTGCGACCTCGAAAATATCAGCAAGGCGAAAAGCAACGGGTCCATACCTATGTGTCCCGGTACCTATGTGTCCCGGTACCTATGTGTCCCCATAGTAAAGGGGTACATATGTGTCCCGGGACCACTGTTGAAAGGGATACAAGTACACCTATGTGTACTGGTAAAAAAAGGGTCAGTGACATTTACTCATGAAGGGCTCATGAAGCAAGGCTGTCACATACTTTCCGCAAATTCCTGGAAATCGATCTTCACTAAGTTCTAGGAAATACACCAACCCCTTGCACAGAGCTTTTGGACTGCAGTTTAGAAGTAGCCATGGATGTTAGACTTCTTGCAGGAAATCGTGGTGGTCAGGTCCTTGTAATTAATGGATACCGCTACCGCAAGCATCGAAACGTTAATGAAAGAATTCACTGGCGGTGCTGGAGGAAAGAATGCAACGCACGTGTTCGAACGAATGTGTTCAATATGGAAAACCTTGAAGGTGGGAATGAAATTCGCATACTGTTCCATGAGGAACACGCACATGAGACTGATGACAATATGGTTGATCGTGCTCTATTGAGGGAAACAATGCGGGAAGCAGTATTGGATAACCCTGCTCGTCCAGTTTAGCGTGTGTATGATGCTACAGTTGCTGATGTACACAGACAACATACGCAGGGTGGTGGAGACCGACCTCCCCCGATCGACAATTTTCTTTCCTTCCGAACAATTCTGAATAGAACCAAGATGAGCCAAATGCCAGAAATCCCAGCTGCAGTCGAAGATGTCAACATAGCTGGGCCTTGGTCAGAAACATGGCTGCATGATCGCTTTTTGCTCCATCAGGATAATGACTCCATTTTCGCAACTGATGCAAACCTAAGAGCCCTCAGGAGGTGCAGTGAGGTCTATATGGACGGAACTTTCAGATCGTGCCCTGCCCCATATAAACAGTTTTTTACAGTCCTTGGCAGGTACCATGGCTGGGTGGTACCTTTGGTAGATGTGCTGATGGAACATCGGGGAATCGGGCATTACCGGCAGGTTTTGACAGCCATTTCGCAGCACGTGCGTCATGTAACGCACCATCGGTGGAGGCCACGGATGGTCATCTGTGACTTTGAACATGCCCTTATTTCTGCTGTGGAAACGGAGCTTCCTCATGCCCAAGTCAAGGGATGTTATTTCCACTTCACGCAGAACATGTGGAGGAAAATTCAGGAACTTGGCCTGGCGGGTCCATACCGCCGTGACAGAAATCTTCGAAAATGTCTGCGTAAATTGATGGCAATTGGCTACCTTCCCTTGGCATTAGTCCAATTGAATTTCAATCTTTTACATGCAGCGAGGAGAACAAATAACCTCATCAACAGATATCCGGCATTAATGGACTTCTTTGCTTACGTAAGGAACACGTACGTCAACGGAACGTTCCCACTAGCCCTGTGGAATGACTATGATCGCAACATGGATCTACGTACGAACAACAACGTTGAAAGTAATTACATGTTGAAAATAATTCCACTAATTCTAACTTTCCAGAACTAAAACGGGGTTATTCAAAAATCCCAAATTGAAAAAGTGTTCTCAATTCTATGTTCCTGACCAGTGGTATTAACTGATGCTTTGTGTTAGCACCTCCTTTTCACAAGTTGTAGCCGTTTTTGATACTGTCGACTTTTGTAGACTCTGTTCCTGAGTTAGTCCTGAGGGGGTTAGTGATGTTCTTCAATTTGAAATGTTCTCATTACAGGTTATCATAAGCAGCTTAATGATACTGTTGTTGTGAAGCACCCTTCACTGTGGATGTTTATCAGGTATTTAAAGGACAACCAGGCATCTGTTGAGACATTCATCGATGCTGCCGATCGTGGAGACGCACCAGCACCAAGGAGAAGGAAGTGGCGCCAGCTGGAGGCCAGGCTTGTGCGTCTCAAACACCAATATGAAGATGGGGACCGGGACCTAAATTCGTACTGGAGGGCAGTATCGCATTGCATTGGGTACGAATAAAGTCACATATACATATCATTGTTTATGCCTCCTGTGATTAATGAATGTAATTAGCTATTGCAAAAGGCTGTCAACTGCGACCGATCGATCACCTTAAAATCATCTATGTTAATATGTTTTAACTCGAATTGTTTCGTTTCGTTTGTGTTAACAGATTTTTATGTTTTTTGTTTGTGTTATAAGAATTGTGAGACCCGTATTGAAAAGATAAGTGCCACAGTAATTAAGTATTATTAAAAAAGTAATTCGGTATTATTTGATTTGTAATAAAAGACATGTTAAGGGAGACATATCTCGTGTAGTTTTATTATCTCGAGACTTTAGATAATACCCCTTTTTTAACATGGGGACACATAGGTACCGGGACACATAGGTACCGGGACATATAGGTACCGGGACACATAGGTACCGGGGCACATAGGTACCGGGACATATAGGTACCGGGACACATAGGTACCGGGACACATAGGTATGACCCCAAAAGCAACATGTCTCTGCACCGATTCCGGAGCAGCCGAAGGTTTACCCATCCAGTGCCGAAGACAGTTTCGGCGGCGATATGGTGTCCTAGCTGAGAACCTCTTCTATATGGGTGCTCTGAGATATTGTGTAAACATCTCTCTCTAATCTTGCCACGGTTTTTCTGGGAGTCTAGTACCGAGCTGTTATTCGACCGGTTTGATTATAGCGGTGCTTAAGAAGACCACTCTGAATCCGAACGTTGCCTCCAGTTTATACACACCTATTACATTGTACTCTATCTACGCTAAATTTGCGGAGGCGCTAATGATTCCTGAAGTTGATACATGTGTAGTAAGCGGGCAATATGGTTTCTGAGAGAAACGAGGGACTTATTGTACTCTCATGTTATTTTTGTACTCTCATGTTGAATGATATTTCTTTGTACTGTAAATACAGTAAATATAAAAATGTAGCGTAAAACCGGGTCGAGCGGTAAGGCGTCACCATTCAAGAACAAAGACAATGTTACAACCTTGGGCATCCAAATATCGACGACATTAACTCGTTCATCGAGTACTATGTCACCAATGGTCTGTCACCAATCTTATCCTAACGGACCAAGGAACTAAGAAACAGAGGACTTCATATCTAATTAACAAGTTTTAATGATAAACTGACCTCATAACTATTTACAGTACTTACACATTTCTACAGCATCATAATTCCAAGCAAAACACGTACGCAAACTGATATCTCCCACATGATCACAACCTAATTTATCCTTTCTGAAGCACACTCGCAAACAAAGTGCAAAACAGTATAGGCACAACAGGACCGCTTGTGAGGCTTATAGTTACAAAAGCCTCCATTAGACAGCCACTGATGCATTGCCAGGGAAGGGTTAGACTACCTTCATACTAAGTTGTTCCAGCATTCTGCAAAGGGGCTTTCTCAAGAGGATATGGCCACCTCTCATCCTGAGGCTGAAGGGGTTATTGTCGTCCTGGGTACATATACAGTGTTAAAAAATAATAATTCCTTATCGTCTTTTGAGAGCATTTTTAATTGTAAAAAGTACATGTATATGCCTACGTCACAGAGTCTCTGCAATGGTCATTTTTATCACAGTAGTCTCGCGCAGCCAGACCTTCTTCATTTATTAGTCTGGCGCAAGCCAGGCGATCTTTATACTAGACGTTTTCCACCACAATGTATCTGGGCCGAAGAAACACTGCGTAAGACTACCTCGGGCTGGAGTTAAGATTAGATTATGGTCTCGTTAGGGAGTTTTTCCCAAATGTACGCGATGATGACGTGCCCCATTAACAGGACGTAACATCTGTTTCAAAATGCGTTTCCAAAGTGATTGCATGAGGACAACCAATTTGTGTCGTATATCAATGGAAACGCCCGATTCCCCTGATTCTGCAGGATGTTAAATCGGGGACTTTTAAATAAATCATAAGCGTCGCATTTTCTCCTAGCTCTGTTCACCATCCCAAATGGCAATATTTGCAATTGGGCCGGACAATCACGGAAAATCCCAAATATCATACATTTCTTCCTGAATAATTCTTATAGTGACCATTCTCCCGTGAAAGACAGTTGCTTACGCTACATAAAAATCAAAAAAAAATCGAGGGTCGACCATTGAACTTTTGAGATATGTTGAATGTTGCACAAATCAGCGAAAAACGCACCAACTGGCACTGGACGGCATTTGAACACGGGGCCGACGCACTTCCCAAGTTCAGTGTACACATACGTCGGCAACAGCAGTAAAATGCGTAGTTTCTTGTTAGCCGCCTATTGAGTAGCGCTTCAGGTTTCAGAAACTCCAAAAAAACATGTCTTTGCCAAAACAACTGCTAAATAATCAACACTGGCGTACTGTGAGGACCAAGAAATCAATGATCTTTTAGGAACTACGGTTAGGGCTTGGCCGCGCATGAATACAAAAAAGTCCCTAATGAGACCTATGCTAGTGACTCGAGGAGCATACTTCCTCACTGAGTTTTCCCAGAATGATACATATCGCGCGAAGCTACTTAGCCTAATACCATTAGGCCCCGCGTGATGGCGCTGTGGCCGCCGCTGTAAGAGTGATTAAGTCACTCTAGAAGCCACTTGGTCAATGACAGATCTAGCCAAAATTGCTTACATTTTAGGCATTGCTACAATGAAAGACCTAATACTGAAATCACATGTGTGCCCCCCCCCCCGTGCATTTCTATATGTGTAATGTGCTATGTGTAATGTGCTTCCAAGTCTTTCTCACCAATAAAACTGCAATGAGACTCATCAAGAATGTTTTGCTAGATGTCAATAGCCACTATTGTGATAAACTATTGTATCTTGTAGAAATAGGTTATTGGTGAGGGAACCCTGAATCTAATGTGATTAAACTACTGGACCAAATCGGATGATCTTTGTATCATTTTTTATAAGGATTCCCTGCCTATCCAAGCTAGTTTTTCTGGTCGGAGGGTACTGAAAATAGGCTGTTCCGTTTTTTTGGACCACCCAGTATTCTGTTGATGTAGACAAAAAAACTACACATAGAAATGCACATAGAAATTTTTATTTTTATTTTTTATCTATGTAGTAGAGATTTCTCAGAGATTTCCCATACATTTTTTCTGGTGCCATTTTTCCATTGCCTTTTTTTCCAGTGCCTTTTTTACCCAGTGCCTTTTTTCCTGGTGCCTTTTTTCCAGTGCCTCTTTTACCTAGTGCCTTTTTTTCCTAGTGCCTTTTTTCCATAGTGCCTTTTTTCCAGTGCCTTTTTTACCTAGTGCCTTTTTTTCCAGTGCCTTTTTTCCAGTGCCTTTATTACCCACATTCAAAATATCAGGCTCTCAACCAACTTACACTCGGTAATTGAAAAAGATAACCAATGCGTTTTATTATATTATTATTAGTGGGCGGGATAGATCAAAGGATGAACGGCGCGCGATGGGACCACCATTATTTTGTCAAACTGGTTATTTTTCAGACAATTTTAAGATTTTAAAAGAGCTATTTGTTAGAAAAATACCGGTGCATCTTTTACACAACTGCCTAACCGGTAAATTCACTGTTCCAGTTGAGTCTTATGTTACTTTTTATACTTGAAGAGGTGATCACATACTTCCGAAAACTCCGCTGTGTCGCAACGAAACTTTTTTTATGCTTCTGTTTTTAATCACACTGTAAAGCTCTGGAACCAGTTGCCATTCAAAGCGAGAGGTAGTTTTAACCGTGGATGTTTTAAACGCTTGGTCATAGACTGTTACAAATCAAAGCAAGCTTCCTCTTTAAATGTACAGAACACTCTAGTGTCGTCACGTGACGACCAGTACATCACTTCGCTTTTCGCGGTGGTCTTTGCGAGTCACGAGATTTTTGGGTTCCTTGTTAAAGGTAGACTATATTTTCCGCTTTCACTTGTTGACTTCTGATAAGGGAAGATACATGTATATAAGGAAATATATATAGAGAGGAAACAGTGGAGGAAAATGTTGAAATATGGAGTGATATTTAGTGGATTTGAACTTTAGGATTTTGGCTAGGGTGCCAATATGGAAACCAATATGGTATTTGGGCATATACTCCATCAAGATTGTATTCCAGAGACAATATTCACGAAATAATCCAATAAACACACCGAGTCAATTAACACACAACCATGACAAGCCATGACAATTTCCGTAAAACACACTCTCACAATTGTCAAAAAGCACATATTGCGGAGCTCGAAGTTTCACAACTATACGTACTATTTCAGCCTCGTTAGCTCACCTCTTAGCAGAGGTGAGCTTATCCCATACCGTGGCGTCCGTCGTCCGTCGTCGTCGTCGTCGTCCATCGTCGTCGTCCGTCGTCCGTTAGCAGGGCACGTTTCGTAATTGTTAGAGCTATTGAGTTGAAACTTGGTACACATGTACCCTTATGTAATGACACCTTGGAGACCAAGTTTCGGTCCGATTCGTTTCATGGTTTGGCCACCAGGGGGCCAAACGTTAAAAGTGAAAATATGCAATATCTCCCTTAATAGTAGTCGGGAAATTTTGAAAAAAATATGGTAGGTACTTCTAGCAAAGGTGCATCATATATCCTCCGGGTTTTTGATTTGACCTCCTTTTCAAGGTCACAGAGGTCAAATGGTGTAAATTGGCCGTTAGGATGTAACGATGGCACGTTTCTAAACTGCAATGACTATTGATACCAAATTTGGTACACATTTACCCCTTAGTCAGGTGATCTCAGGGACCGAAGTTTGGTCCAATATGATTCACCACTTGACCACCAGGGGGCAAAATCCAAAAACCTTAAAAATGTGATTATTCCTTAACTTCTTGCCCGATTGCCACCAATTTGATATCATGGGTACATCTAACCACCATACAGTATATGTCACACAGGTTTTTAATTTGACCTTCTTGTCAAGGTCACAGAGGTCAAATGGCGAAAATTCGCCGTCAGGCTGTAACTATGGCACATTTCTTAACTGCAATGACTATTGATCACAAATTAAGTACACATGTACCCCTTAGTCAGGTGATCTCAGGTACCGAAGTTTGGTGCGATCTGATTTGCCGTTTGGCCTCCAGGGAGGGGGCCAAATCCTAAATTCTTCAAAATGCCATTATTCCTAGTAATGACTTGCCCGATTGGCACCAATTTTATATCATAGGTACATCTAATTCTAACAACCATTCAATGTGTCACCCGGGTCTTCTTTGATTTGACCTACTTTTCAAGGTCACATAGGTCGAATGTACTGTAAATTGGCCATTTTGGGGAAATTGTAATTGCTTGGACGTACATCAAACCTAACACTACATGACACAATACCATGCTCTTTATCCATCTTTCCTCCACATGAGGTGAGCACAATGGCCCTGGCCATTTCATTCTCTACAATCCGTCGATGCTTTGCTCTCCAATCTTTTCCATCGCTTCTTTTACTCGTTGCAACAACCTTTCTTTATAGCGATATAGGAAAGTGTCTGTTTGTATAGTCTTATTGAGATCTTTACATTCTTCCTTACGGGACGGGCACACCTTGTAATGATTGCTTGTGGCTATGCTCGGGTCAACATCAATAGTCCAGATATCTCCTAGCATACGTTCAGGGAATCTGACCAAGCAATAATGGGTAAATACAGCCAGACAGCGCCTCGGGTCGACCATGGATTTGGCACCAAACAGAAACCCACTTGGTTGCAGGCGGTGGGTGTAACGCATAGTCCTAAGATAAGGCGGCTCGTCCCCGCTTGGCTGCATATCTATCCAATGGTGTACATTTCGGAAAGTGTAAGATGGTGCACTGCCTTGTCTATTGATGGACTGATCGATATACCGCAACATCTGCATGTAATCCACGTGAAGACTAGGAATAATCACTTCGTCAAAGTCAATTGTTAAAATGTAGCTGTATCTGTAAATGTTCCTGTACATACAGTCATTCAGTGAAGTGGGACTTGCCAGTTTCATCGCATTGTGCCCGTTATCATCAACTGGCGGTGGTGCCTCTCGAATGACTAACCGCTTCTGCGCTTGGTAATACCTTAGTACACTAAGTGTCGCTTCAGTGAAATTGCTATTGTATACATTTATTTCAGTAACACCAAGTAAGAAATTTAGTTCCACCCATTCTATCAAGATAGTTGGGGCAACATTCCCAAAAGCAACGCTAACACATATACCAATATTGTGCCTCCTGCTGCGCTCTGGTTGTATGATGGGAAGAAAGTTCCTGGCGGTGCGATTTGATACGGTTTCTAAAGATACGTGTCCAGGAATAGGGAGCCGGTGATTTAAGGGACACGTGAATAAATATTGCATCAAATGTCCATATTTTGGAAATGGAGCACCACCCCCGATTGTAGTTATCTCGGCCTTTACAATATCTGGTTTATTTTTATTTGGATACCATAATTGGCAGTAATATGGATTTTCGGTGTGTTGTTTTGCAATGCCGAGTATCCTGATGAAAGCAGCATCTCCGAGGATAGGTCGATCATCATAAAATGCTGAATAGACAACTCCTTCCTGCGGGTCGAGGCCAACTATTTGCCAGTATGTGTTAACAGTTTTTATTTGCGTTGGTTTCTTGCACTCACATGAATCATAATGAACTTTTGGTGCGCCTTCCGCAAGTCTTGCCTGCTTGATAGGATCGAGCCATGCTCCGAGGGAAGAGCTTTCTTTTACCAGGCGTGGCACTGTATAAACTGCTAACATGACCAGCGATAGGTACATCAACTTCTTCACTGTCCTGGAAATAAAAACACGAAGATTACGGTACTTCTCCCTTGCCAGGCCAACCCAGTTCTACCCCTGGTCTATCATGCTTTTAAGTCCAGTAAATCTACGATAAAAATGGTACATGTAATTGCAATAGATATTCTTTCTTCATTTAAACGTAGTTTTTGGGGGTTTTACCATCTGAAGGACGGTGCTGCCATCTGCGAGACGAGGATGAAACTCCTGGCACGATACCATCGGAACCTGTCTTCACTAAAACAAAAGCAGTTCCACAGTTCGGTGCATTTCTGAGGACAGATTCATGCAGTTTACCACGTAGTTCGGAATAATTCAATGCCTCACACAAGAAATGCAATGTTCATTCCAGTTAGAGGGGTTGTTTCTCTCAGTTAAAAGTGAATAAACATGAAACTAGCAATTACCCGTGCTCTGCACGGAGTTTGGGGCATGGAGTGTTCGGTAAAGCTGCTTAAAGCGAACTGGAACCGCCGAGCCAGTTCGTATGACCTCGTTTTCATTTCCCGCGTATCGGGTGATCAGAACGAGACATGAATGAAACATGGCGCCTAGCTGTCAATCATTGAGTGACGTCACTACTATGGAATTTACTACGAAAACTCATGAATGAAAGATCGCATGACTCACGTGATTCTCACATGATTCTCAATAATAACAAAGTGCCAGATTTGGTGGAATGATCGGAATAACCAACAGAGAGAAACATTTGTAATTCATATTGATTATAATTTGGCCTTTATTTGCGCCTTTAAAAGAACAATATACATGTAAATGTATACTGGCTATTTACAAATATGCTGATTAGATACTTTTAACTGAAAGAACGTCTCCGTGAAAATTTATGACCGAAAGTTTAAAAGTGTGTTCCATATAGGCCTAGAGTCCTTTTGGGATGTCAACGTTCGAAGAAGCATGACAATTGCACCCAATTTCAAGATGAGACGAACGGTTGGCATTAAATCCAATTGGATAGTTGTCCTGTTACGTTTCATCATCAGAAACTGGCCTGTTTATATGCACTCGTATACGTTGAGGAGAACTTCAACTTGCTTATGAGCATGTCGTTGATTTTGAGGACCAAGTCGTGTCTTGGCGATTTTTTTGGGGGCGATATAGGCTGATGTCCGATCAAATCCCCGCGACAAATCTGTAATATAATAACTGCATCGACAATCTTGCCATTTTCTAGTATGATGTGACTTTCCGATGGGATTTGAATAGAATTTATGAATATGGTGGGACAATGTAGTTGCCGTGCGTGTCAGGGTTGTAGTAACCACTTGGAGTATTGGTATTGGTTGAGGCTCGGAATTTACATTACATTAGTTTATTTTAACAACAGGCGGCGCACGCGTGTTATGTCGGCCTGACTTTGTCATTTTTTTCGTCTTAAAAGTAAAATTTATCTGGTTTTATGGGCACTTCTCCACTTTAAACGTGGTCGAATTCCATCTCAAATTAAATTTAACAGTACGTATAAATTTAAAAAATATGCGCGATCAGAACAGCCATATTTTGCAAGTTTTGCTTGTTACAGAATGAGCGATTCACTAGTAATACTCTAAAACCTCGAATACAAGGTCTGAGGCTCCGCCCCCATTTATTACAATGGAGGAGGGATTCTAAAACCTCGAATACCAGATCCGAGGCTTCGCCCCCATTCATTACAATGGAGGACGGATTGTCAAGTAATAGACATAGGCCTCCCATTTGGTCTGATGCACAAAGGGGTGTTATCGGCTGGCGAATCAACCATTGACTGTGAAAATATGGATTGGTCCAAACAGGGAAAGGCAAGGGGAGGGAAAGGGACATGTATATGTTTTCATTTCATTGATGAAAAGAATAATACCGGACTTATTGGCCCATCCCCATTCAAAACCATTGTGATGAATGGGGGTGGAGCCTCTGATCTCGAGGTTTTAGAGTATTCATGATAAGAATCTATGGAAAAAATCGACCACTGCGGTTTCGAATTCGGGTCGGTGGCGTGTTAGGCCTGAGTCTTTGCCAATAGACAACCGGAATTCCTTGAACTACTGGGGCTATCTCGCTTTTATAACTCAGTTGCCGGGCTTAGATGGCAGAAGGCAGCACCGTCTACCTTGCCAGCTATACGAAAAAACACACGATACCAGGATGTTCATTCGAAAAAAACACATTTCGCGCTGAAAATATGGATTGGAGACGAATGGCTCCACGGGTAAAATCTACATGCACATATGAAAAATTAGGAGATTCCATCCAGCGGTTAAGGCGGTGGTAGACATAAAGAGACTTTTTCGAGTTCTCGTATTTTAATATATATATATATTAAAATATATATATAGATTGGAGAATAAATAGCAGGTATACCTGAACAATTTACACTGATATTTGTTTTGCAATTTGGTTTATTTCCGCACTGTTGACTCATGAAATGCCCATAGTATGTGCTAATGAGAACGCTTGTAGACTTTGACAATCTGCGATGTGTATATAAAGTTACTGATGGAGGTCGCTGGGCTGCCATGTTCTTCCATCCGACTGCTGTACTCACCACAATAGTGGTTTCCCTTTGTTTAGTGTCCAACAACAGAATCTGATCCCTGATGCATAATGATCCTTCGGGTTCCTCCAAATACTCAACGCTTGCAAATTAGACATTCTTACTAACTCCCCCACACAACTGGCCTTCCAACGGTTGCACCCCCCCCCCCCCCCGGTTGATGGGGTCTTTGTGTTCTTCACCACAAGGGACAGTTGGCCCCCAGGTTGATGATGGGCACCTCTGTTATAGACCGCTTGGTCTTTCGTTCGCCCCATTATACTATTGTTCGGGTTTACTTTAGTCCAACATGTGCGCTTGTGAACCATAGCCTGCCCTAAATAAAATATGTTTTCTCCCATGGCCAACTGTACGTGGCCTTTGATCCAGAGCCAGGACATTCCGACACAAATATGTACAAGTCGACACCACCAACACCGCGGGACGACTCATGAGTCTTTTATAGAGTCAGTCTTTTGTAGTGGCCAACTGAATGCATACATCACTTCCTGAGTGAGACATTCAACCTCAACAACACCTTCCACAGACCCAGTTGAAGGGTCAACTTCAACTTACCCTTTTATATATACACTGTATATGTTTATTGCAATTTATTTCTTATTTTTTAAGATAATTTCGACGTGTTCTTATAGAGTATTGCGTCTCTGTTTTTGTATGAATACTTCCATGAGTACGGACCGCCTTCTAAGTTTTCAAGGCGGTAAATTTGAATCGAAGATATTGAAACGACTAGCTTTTTTGTCCATAAGATTGCTCAACAGTTTTCATGTTGAAATCTCTCTGTTTACATTTTCTGGTTCGTCCACCATTTTGTATGAAGGTCATGTGACCAATAGTATATCAAATATGGAAGTTGGCTCAGCTGCAGGCCAGATTCGAAGACATGCTTCAGGGGACTTCAGGTGATTTCACTACTGAAGATAGATTGGTGGACTCTACCATGTCAGTCTACCCTACGACAATGAGATAGTAGTGATTTGGAACACCGAACACCTCATGAGTCATGTGGGACTAGAAAATATGGAACGGCGCCTATACTTGTAGTTAATCGGGGTAGCCTCAGAGAAAGCTTTCACTTTTCCCTAAAAGTGCTGCCACATGTAAAGTGGCGATTCCTCTTCAGTAATAGGATACATGTACCCGTACTAGCACTATGCATCGTGAGAAAAATCAGGGACCATCTCCATATCAACCACGACTTTCAG
The DNA here is from genome assembly GCF_910592395.1 of Lineus longissimus. NCBI lineage: Eukaryota > Metazoa > Nemertea > Pilidiophora > Heteronemertea > Lineidae > Lineus > Lineus longissimus. Next base: position 11,637,779 of record NC_088312.1, read on the forward strand.
GAAAAGTTTCGAGGTCATCCGATCTGAACTGACGGAGGAGATGTGTGACAAACTATTTCAGCTCTAGGTCCGTTATAGTAGTGATTGTTGATACATGTACCCGTACTAGTACTATGCATCGTGAGAAAATCAGGGACCATCTCCATATCAACCACGACTTTCAGGAAAAGTTTCGAGGTCATCCGATCTGAACTGACGGAGGAGATGTGTGACAAACTATTTCAGCTCTAGGTCCGTTATAGTAGTGATTGTTGGTTGCTTATCAAAGTCCCTCGAGAAGTTGAGACAATTGCGTTTTGTCTCTCTTCACCAAGCTGGCCATTTGAATGAAATAGCGGCTTTCATGTTAGGTCCTATCTGCTACCTGATACCTATCCTGATCCCGATCTCGGAAACGGGATAGCCGAATACGTCATCAAATAACTTAAGGTTTTCTAAAGTCCTTTAATTTTTCTATACGTGCCAACGGAAGCGGATGTTTGTAAGTATACGTACAAGTTTTGCTATAAGATCTCAAACTCTAATAGCACCATTTCCGTACATCATTTTTTCAATGTTACACAAAATTGCCATTCTATGTCATTTTAGCACGATTTGACCTCACAGTTGCTATGTACGTACTTAGTGAGTGGCGTGCAAGCCAAGTGGACAAAGGATTTAACAATGTCTTCACTTGCTGCGTACGTACTAAGCGAGTGGCGTGCAAGCCACAAACTGATAGATCTTGCAGTGTTAAGTAAATTTTGTTGAAGTGCAGTTGGAAGTTAGAGAAAATTTGTTTACCTCAACCTTGCCCAACGAAATTTGTTGATCGTCCTTAGATTTGCCATTGAAAAATCCAATATCGACACTAGTTTATTCGACTTCAAACGTTCTCAGTCGAGTTGCACCAGTTCAATTTGTATGCATTACATATAATGTTTATTCGGCTCGATAGCGCCAATAATAGTATCGCCCGCAGCAAGGTGTGTTTATGGGAAGAGTATCTAAAAGCTCGGTTACGCCTGCATGCTGGTATAGAAATCAATTGATTCGCTGTTGTCATCGTTGTGGAATACTTGCGACAATACTCCCCCATTGTACCGCAACCGTTTCAGAGACGGAATATCTCCCGTTGGATCGTGCCTACATGCACACAATGGGTGATTTCAAAGTTGGTTTTGGTTTTAACACTGAGATTTAGTGTTAGTCTTAGTGTTAATCGGTGGCTATTAATCCTGCTATCAGATTAAAATAATGTTTCGTTTTCTCTCAACACTTACACTGACACTAAAACGAAAACTTATGATAAAACCGGAATTGAAATCTGGTAAAGTGTTAGTTTTAACACCTAGATTTTGTCTTATCCTAGGGTTTAAGTGCCACACCAACACCAGGAGTGCGGTCTTTATCCTAGCTTGGTATAATGTTCTCAGCACAAGCAATGCATTTTGTATTACCGATAACACTAATGCCTTAGGCATTAACAACGAACAGATTTCAAAGTTGGTGTTAGTTGTCGACTTGCATCAGCTGACCAGTTTTTTAATTTTAAGTATATTTTTCAGTGGTATTCTGGTCAGATATGGTGATTACTATATGGAAAACATTTATTTGAATTTAATTTGTTGCATTTTGGGGCTTTAAAACATATTTTAATCTTTACACCAAGAACCACATGTTTCTTAGTGTTAAGACAAGGTTTTATCTTAGTATCAATTTAAATGTTTGATGGAGGCCAAAACCATCTCTTAGTGTAAGTGTAAAACCTGGTGTGATGCTAAAACCTACTTGGGAAGAGGATAAAAACTAATACTAAGTATTACACTAACACCAAACATGTTTTTAATCTTGGTCTAATCCGTGGTTTTAGTGTCAGATTTGGTGTTAACACCTAATCGTAAAACAGACTTTGAAATCACCCTCTGTATGGATATTGTATTTTTAGCTCAGCTGACAAAGTCAGCGGAGCTAGTCAAATAGCTAATTGATTGGTGTTTGTCCTTCCATCCTGCCATCCATCTAGCCATGCTGGGCATTTTGTAACCGTACAGCCGAGGCACTTCAAATATGGTTTTGTATATAAACACCGCAGAAAATGTTGCTTACAGAAAAAAATTTGGGCGATTCGACTCAAATTCAGCTCCCCAGGGGGCAAAAGGCGTAAATAAAAAAAAAATTTTTGACGCTCTATTCGAGCAGATAAAAGCTTGAAATAAAGTTGAAAAGGTCTTCATGATACAGAAGTTTTGATATAAAATAGATTAGTGTGGATTTATATCACCAGTTGGCGGTAGTGAGCAAAACTGTTGTTTGACCCCAGATGACCCCGCTTTAAATTTCCCGCCGCGAACTGACATGAAAACCTCGAACCAGGGAATACCGGACTGCTGGTATTGCCAGTGCATTCACTGTATGAACGGCTCGTCTGGGGTAAATTGACGAGGCGGCTCGACCCGGGTGTCTACAAAACCAAGACCCAAGACCCAAGACCCAAGACCTACAAAACCAAGACCTACAAAACCAAGACCCATCAACGTCTTGGGTCTTGGTTTTGTTGGTCTTGGGTCTTGGGTCTTGGGTCTTGGTTTTGTAGACACCCGGCTCGACCCTCCACTGCGCGGTCGAGGTTACCTGGAGCACTATCATCAAGAAAATGGCGGTAACCTTTTTATTTCTACCGGAGCGATGATTTTGTAAGTGACAAATTTTCTTATTCAAGCCTTTACGGAAATGTATTTTGGTACGAATCTTCACACGTTTATAGAAAAGATCAACGAGAATGTGTTCAAATGCCCTCATAACGATGAGTTCAACGGAATTTGGTCAAAACAACCTTCGAATGGAGTCAACTTCCTTTGCGAAATTGAAGCGACGACCTCATTATTTATCGTAATTTATGCAGATCTGAGTCCAGCTGATGGGCAAAATTAGCGATGGTTTCAAAACAGTCTCCCAGACATGGGGCAATCTCTTCATTATCATAATGGGATTTGGAGGCATGTTTACAGATTTTACAAGTTCGAGACCTGTAGGACCTAAAACTCGCATAGATCCCCATAGAGCCCCTCTATTTGTCGAGTTAGCGCCCCTGTAAAATCATGCATTTTCGGACACTAGAACGAAATCTTCCTGCGGATATCGCGGTTTCGGTGATGATTTAAGGAGAAATTGACTGTTCTTAGAGTTGTATGGGACAGAAATGAGTTCATACTTCATGAATACATGAATATATTATGATATGGGTGGGCTTCTAAGTCAAAACAATAACAAACTCAACTGCATCTCTACCGTGTATCGCGTAGTGCATTGCCTAGTGTATTTCGTAGTGTATTTTAGCGGAGACATTATTTCCACACTTTGGCCACGTCTTTTTTATTCGTGGAAGTTAATCTGCTCTGTAAATTTTATTTTACACAGGAAGAATCCATACAAGGTATTGCAATATTTCATGTCTATTGGTGTATTTGTGTACAGGAGCGCACCAGACAGTGAGACGTGGAGATGTGTTTAGTGCTGGTGCTGTCAGTAGACTGAATCTGATTGGCCATAGCGATCAGTAATATGGGTCGTGATCACGTGATGTGACGTCACCGCGGTATCCTCCTTGGCTGATGGGTGATGTTCTGAGTTGTGTTCAAACTATTGGAAACTTCGGAAATTAGTTCTATTAGTTCTACTATTCTGCAGGAGTATATTATAGCCATTGATGTTGACAGCTAAAAGCACGAAAACTTTGTTTATTTATGAAACTGTATCGAGTGTTATCGAATCGAATGGATGTGTCGATCGTCGGGGCGGATTGATATGTGGTTGTGTGTCCAAGGCGATTAGGTCATTCAGTTAGTTTGAGAAAGATCATGATCATGAAGATGCGTGTTGTGTTATCATAAAACCGGAAAATAATTTGAAGTTATTAGTGGTGTTGTCATTGCCATTTTTTGCATGGAATGATAGTTCGAGAGCTCTCATCGACGTATTCAGCATTGACGGAAAGTAGGTCCGGATTTGGCAAACACTGTACAATCACTTTCCATCTTGACGTCTTGTAAATCTAATAATCTTTGCCAAATCAGTGATTCTTAGATAATTTACTCCATGATTGCAATCAGCCTTTGTTAAATTCCAATCACCTGCAGGTCAGGTCAATCTTTTAACAATAAATAAAATAGGTCGCGGTGTGTAAGTTCAATTTAGATACGCTGGGATTTAACAATAAACAGAAGGCCCTTTGGTGCAATATCCATACTCTGTTATATTCAAATCGCCCATTTAATTACGTCACGCTAGATGTGAGGTGTTACATAACAAGGTGGTCTATGTAATCGGACCAGTCTTTTGTCTACCTAAATTCGTTGTTATTTATTCAACAAGAGTCTTTCAATGGTATCGATAATCTCACAATGGGCGACGAGGATTGTAAGAATATAATTCGCATTCTTGACCAAGAAATACGGTAAAAGAGAACCCAAAACCACCACTCTAGTCGAAAGTGCCCGTCCCGACCGAAAAAGATCGAAAAATGGCCGATTCTATACATGCATTGCCTACGTACGCTGCATTTGACGTGCACGGCGAGCCCACGTCTGCACGAGAACGTTGGAAAAAGTACGTTGTGAGGTGTTACATAACAAGGTGGTCTATGTAATCGGACCAGTCTTTTGTCTACCTAAATTCGTTGTTATTTATTTAACAAGAGTCTTTCAATGGTATCGATAATCTCACAATGGGCGACGAGGATTGTAAGAATATAATTCGCATTCTTGACCAAGAAATACGGTAAAAGAGAACCCAAAACCACCACTCTAGTCGAAAGTGCCCGTCCCGACCGAAAAAGATCGAAAAATGGCCGATTCTATACATGCATTGCCTACGTACGCTGCATTTGACGTGCACGGCGAGCCCACGTCTGCACGAGAACGTTGGAAAAAGTACGTTGAGAGAACTTAGTCGTGGCCCTAAGCATCAATACGGCAGGAAGAAAAACGTGCCTTACTGCTGCACTATGTAGGTCCAGACGTTTATGACATTTTTGATGCGATACCTGTAGCTGATAAAAGCGATGCCAATGACTATGCAAAAGGCAAAGAAGCCCTCACTGCTTATTTTGCGCCTAAGACGAATATCGAATACGAGATCTACACATTTAGGCGTGCCAAGCAGCAATCGGGAGAAAAGATGATTTTCATACACTTTCGCCAACCTGTGGTTTCCCAGGGGATCGCCTCAACGAAGAACTAAAATCGCACATCATACAAAACTGTCTCTTAACCCGTCTGAGAAGAAGAGCCTTATGCTTACGCGACGCAGACATGACGCTTAAGGGTCTCCTCGACTTAGGCCGTACATTCGAAATCTCTGAAAAACAAGCTGTTGCAGTGTTGGAATGGAACAAACCCCCACACCAGCAGCGGAATCTGCCAACTTCATTCAAAAACGTAACAATAATTCAAATCGGGGAAGTGGTCGTGGCGGATCGTTTAGTCGCAAACCCAAGCATCCATCACAATCTACTCCGTTGCTATCGAACTACAAGTCGCAATCAGTCTACAAGCCTAAACCAAAATATTGCTGGTTTTGTGGTGGTGAATTCCCTCACCATCCTCACGACCACTTCTTGGTCGAGAATTCGAATTTTATTCTCACCACCCTCGTCGCCATTGTGAGATTGTTGATATCATTGAAAGACTCTTGTTAAATGGGGTAGTTGTAAAACAAGAAACACAGAAACGAAACAGAAACACAGAAACGCAGAAACGAAACGCAGAAACGAAAATCAAACGGGTTTTCATAAAAGTTGGAATCAAGCGGCACGCCGATACTTTCCTTGCCCAATCCGTTGTTATTGTCGTTTAAAAGTAAAATCTGAGGTTGGTGGGTTGCGGCCAGCCGGAATGCAATAGAGTTGTTGAGGGGATACATGGAGCAACTTGGGGGGGGGGAGGGGGCGGCACGATATGGGTGAAGTCTTTTGAGGTGGTGGTGTAGTACTTTGGTAGGTTCGATTCGGTTCCTACAGCATGTTATTTTAAATGAAGGTGCAGTGCAACATCTTGCCTTGTAGTGTTCAATTTACATGAAGTACCAGGATCATCCTACAAATCCCGTCTGATGCAGCACTAAATGCAAGGTACGGTACCAGTACATGGGTGAATCATTTCGACGTTATGTGAGACGTGAGAGACCAATTTTGGCGACTAGAATAGAGTAAAGTGGGGGGGGGGGGGGGCGGGCACTAGACTTGGACTTGGAGTAACTCAATCTTGCCTGCCCAGCTGCTGCCTTTAAATAGTCCCTTTAAATATCTGTTTATGTTAATGAGGTTGCAGTAGGGAAGTTCAGCCTAGTGTCGTGCACAGGCCATGGAATGTACAAAAGAACAGGACTCGCTATTCGAAGGACTATTTTCTATTTACGCCGTGTAGTACATACATGTAGTGTATTGGCACGATCAAGGCCGGATGCTGCCAATCTGCGCACACGTTGATGAGGCTAAAAGGGGTATTGGGAAATGAGCATTCCTCCTTCCATTCCGACTGAATACCAGTTTTAGTTACACCAGCGTTCGCGACCACAACCATGGCAACAAGATGGAGTCTGCAGACCAGAATTCGCCACAAGACTGGTTTCTGCGTTTCGTTTCTGTGTTTCTGTGTTTCTGTTTCGTTTCTGTGTTTCTTGTTTTACAACTACCCTGTTAAATGTATAGGTCTCACTAGCCGGTGCGGAGGCCAGGCCTACCTGCCTCCAAAAATGACGCGACGTCATTTCATGCATATCCCTGTTCCAGCGGCTGTAGATTTTGCCGAAGTGGGTCTCTCATGTTGCATAATGTACAACAAATTACATGAACCTTAGATTGATCGAGGGTGGGGGATTAACCTTTCCTCCTTATGAAACAACATTGCATGGTTTTGTAAGTGTCACCGACGGCACGTGGAGGTGACGGGTCCAAGGACGGTTCGTTGTGCCGGTCACGTTGCCATTTTAGAAAGACAATGCTTTTGAGCGGCGTTGCATAAAAGGTTATGCAAGGCTGTTCACGGTTGTCGAAAGGGGAGCCTGGAACACGACGTCGCGCCTCTTCATTTAGAATCAAAATCATGTAATGTTGTCACTTTGATCACTCTGGTTCGTAACTTTTATAATTTCTTTTATAACTAATCGAACTAAAGTCCATCAAAATTTACTTTAAAAGGAGAGACTTCCTTCTTTGCTATTAGACCTCGCAATCATCTTAAAGGTAGGAATAAAATCTGATTTACGGCATTTTCCATTTTCGGTTGTATGTTTACAAGTGATGCTGGTAACCTTACTTAAGGCCCAGACATCAAGATTTATCCTTTGGCGAGGCTAAGTTCAGGATACTATAGCACTGGTATTGCAATTCATCAAGAGCACAGATCGCCGATTCCACACCTTCGTAGCGAACAGAGTGGCTACGATTCAACGCTCTACCTCTCCCAACCAGTGGCGATGTGTAAACACGAGGGACAACCCCGCGGATGATGCGTCGAGAGGACTCTCTGCTGGTGAACTGGTAGGAGCTACGCGATGGATACGGGGACCAGAATTTTTATGGTCTAAGGAGGGAGACTGGCCTGTCCAGCCTATTGTGACGATATTTAGAGTCCTTGCACTTGTATTGGACTATCCAGAGAAACCGCCTTCACATTCTGTAGCTAAACAAGATATTCTCTTGAAAAGCGCCAGAGCATTTTAATTGACTTCACCCTTGACCTTATAGTATGGTAAGATTCTTTTATATCAACTATTGTTGATAATTTCTTGTGCACCTTATTTTGTAATGTTTCAGTGTCTGTTGTAGATAAGAAGTTAGAGTGACGTGGATAATAAATAATGTAAATATATATCTCAGTTGGTTTAGTGTTTGGGTTCGAGTTCAGAGTTGCAACGTTTATATGGTGACAAATACATAAAGCCCTTTTACCGCTACACTATGCAAGAAGACTTACCAAGAGAAGACCCGGAAGAGAAGGCAAAAACCACTGTCTTCGCGACTGCTGCTGCACCAAGTGGTTAAGATCGATGTTCATCATGGCATCGTCCCAAGAGAGCTGTGAGTTGGATTTTCAGGCTTAAGTCCCTCCTCCTTCAAAAGGTGCGCCGATCCAATGAAGAAATCCAGTTCACCAAACGTCTCTCAGTCCAGGAGTTAAAACAGGCTGAAGTTGAGTTTGTCAAATATGTACAGGGGACACGTTTTGCTGAAGATATCAAGACGCTTAGGGCGGGTAAAGCCCTGGAGAAATCAAGCAAGTTGTATTTGCTAGATCCAGTGATGAACCAGGTTGGAGTCATGTGCGTTGGCGGTCGTCTTAGATATGCACCAATACCAGAGGAAGCCAAGCATCAGATGTTGTTACCAAGGGTACATCCAGTCACAGTGGTAATCATTCAGTTCTGCCATGAGGTCTCAAGCCACTCGGGAAGGGACTACCTTCTGTCACTGATCCGACAGAAATTTTGGATAATCAAAGGAAAACAAGCAGTTTCCCAATTTCGAAGTTACTGTTTCCTGTGCAGGAGATTGACGGCGCCATTGCGGAACCCTAGGATGGCAGACTTACCCCAGGATCGTGTCAGCCCGGACAAGCCGCCATGGACGGACCTACGTAGGGGTGGACTGTTTTGGTCCATTCACAGTCTAGAATGGCCGTAGTACTCAAAAAAGTATGGGTGCATCTTCACGCTATGCAAAGATTCATCGCTCGCCATGGACAGCCAGAAAAAATAAGATCAGACAACGGAACAAATTTCTTTGGCGGGGAAGCTGAGCTTCGTCGAGCAGTAAAAGATTGGAATCAGCATCAGATCGAGATGTTCCTGCAACAACGTGAAACTGAATGGCAGTTCAACACACCCACAGCCTCCCGCATGGGGGGTGTGTGGGAAAGGCAGATCCGCTCCGTCAGAAATGTTCTCAGGTCCGTCATAACCGAGCAGATAGTCACCGATGAGCAGCTTAATACGATATTCTGCTTGGTTGAAGCTCTCATCAATGGCCAACCTCTCACGCCATTGTCCAACGACCCCAGAGATCTAGAAGCCATCACGCCAAATCATCTGCTCCTGCTTAGCTCAGGTCAGTCTTTACCCCCTGGTAGGTTCGTAAAGGAAGACACGTGCAGACGACGTTGGAGGCATGTATGAATGAATGAATGAAATTATCTTTTGTATAGCGCCTTTCCCACTGAATACAATGTTCAAAAGCGCTCACACTCCAAAATGCTCGCGGAAGAGGAAAGTTTTCAAGTTTTTTTGGAAGGTGATGGAGTCAGTTTCTTTCCTCAGGTCATGGCCTAGTGAGTTCCACATTCGAGGGGCATGTACTTAGAATGCCCTTGCCCCGAATGTTACCAGCCGGAATGGACGCTCGATAAGAAGATGCTGTGCCTCAGAATCTCACGATCCCAATGTTGCGGAGGTGGAAGGAGGCTGAACTAACAACACTCCTGACGTGAGCATCCATAGACAAGGCAGAGTCGAATAGAACGCCAAGATTTCGTATTGGCACTTTTGACAGTTTAATGACGTTTCCAGCGACATTAATGGACTGTAAGTCCAATTTCTGAAGCGACTGACGCGTACCAAACAATGATGCTTCTGTCTTGTCAGGGTTTCCCTTAAGGAAATTGTCGTGGAACCACTCATGGATTGCAGTCAACCTTTCCTCTAGCACAGAACACTGACTTTGGATATTAGCCTTTATAAGCACATGGAGAACCATACAGACTTGTTTATCGTCTGCAAAGCCATGTCGTCGGGCAGGGCTCTTTTTTAGGAGCTCTCCAAGCGGGAGAATGTAAATTAGGAACAGTAACGGCCCGAGAACAGACCCCTGCGGAACACCATAACGAAGCACCTTTGCTGCTGATTTGCTGCCATTAATCACCACATGTTGGACCCGTCCAGATAGAAACGATCGAAACCATTCCAATGCTGTTTCTTGAATTCCAAGAAGATCACGCATCCTGGCGAGTAATATTTCATGGTCGACCGTGTCAAACCCCTGCGAAATTCGACTGGAAATTGTCGGCAAAAGCCGGCAATTTCCACCTAATTCCAAACTATTTTTTCTTGCCAGGAGGCTGGAATTAGCTGGAAATTCCAGAAAATGTCAGGGCTGGAGTTTGGCGGTATTTTGGTAAATGGCAGTGCCAGAAAATGCCAGCTCTGGAAAAAGCTGGCATAACCTGGCATTAGCTGGAACCTAATTTCCAGAGCTGGAATTAGGTGGAAAAATCTTGACCCAGGCCTTCCAGCTGATTACCAATGTCAGGGCTGTCATTTATTGGAAATAGCTGGCATTAGTTGACATTAGCTGGGAATTACAAATTCAGCATGCAACGAGGAATGTCAGGGCTGTCATTTATTGGAAAAAGCTGGCATTAGTTGACATTAGCTGGAAATTTAATATGGAGTATGTGACCTGCTCTACGTTTGAATCGATCAGAGCACTGCACACTAATAAACAGGCGTTTTTTTGTCACTCAACAGTGACTATGATTAGAATCGTTGTGATATGCAACAAGAAGATCTCTTGTCGTGGAGTAAAACCAATAATCGCTTAGTTTTGACTTTGCTGATTGCAATCTTGTCACACGCACCTGCGATTATCACCACAGACAGGCAATTTTTCACATGCAAACATGATTGCATGTTGATTTTGCTTAATCCCAGGCCGTGCGATTTCCAATTCTAATTCAATTTTGATGGCATCTGCAATTATAACTGCAAACAAGCAATTTCTGTCACACAGAAATATGATTAAAGGTTGCAGGTTGATTTTGCTTCCAACAGAGGTTGCTAGGATGACCAGTTCTTGTTGCGGGCACCTGAAATTATCTATGCAAGTGATTTATGTCACTTGCAAACATGATTGCTGTGGCATTATCAAGTTTTGAGCATATGCCACTGACCTAATCCCTTAGTTTTCTGACACAATCTTGTCACACTGTTATAATGTAAATATAATTCTTGGTGTGTGTTGACCATGGACTTACACGAGCATAAGAGGCCCTATCATATAAAACGTAAGATTATTGCTTCACTGAGGCTCCTTGCAGACACCTCTGCCAGGCGGACACTTCCCCATTGCAGATGGTTTAAGTTGCCACATGACCTGGGTTGGAGTGCTCGTCAATGCCGACTGGCGTCGTCAGGGCTCAATGCCCATGCTGGAGACAGCACGTCATTTACATCATAGCTAATTGTGATCAGTTGATACGATGACGTCATTGACAATCACTGACAGGAAAATTTTGCCTCTCGTTTAATAATATAGATAGTGCAAAGTATTCACATTGTAATATTAGGCTCGTAAGTTTGAGGATCATGAATTGACCAGATTGGTGTGAATTGCCCCAGGGCCCAATGGAACATATGTGTACCAATGTTAAGTCCAGACTTTACGAAACGTGCCGCGCTAACAATACGGCCGCCACCGACGATGGACGCCACATCATCGCATGAGGCTCACAAGGTGAGCCAAATAAAAAAGAGGTGCCGTTTTAACTGGATACCGTGACATCAACATGATGTTAACCACACATAGCACACTCTGTCACTTTGATGTCTGGAGGGCAGGGTTACAGACGGGGACTGACGTCCAAAATGGATGTCCAAATAACATCACTGCACGACCTTGAAAAGAATGATGGAGCAAGCCGACTGTTGATTGACTCCATCACTTACATGAGTCATGAGCTGTGGACATCTCCCATGCAAAATCTTACAGTTATGATACCGTCCGGGTCTACGATCATGCATACAATAATACTGAATACAGGCTTACAGCATATACACTGATTCAGGCTTCTTCATATGCTAAAAAAACAACCTCAAGGCCTGTCCAGATTACCCTTTTTGCATTCATTTGAATCCTTATGTGTTCCAATTCAATTTGTGTAAACTTTGGATATCTTGATATCGAATTCGGGGTAAAAATCAAGAAATAAGAAGAGCTCCCACATGATTTCTTTGTTTGACTTGAAAATTCAAACCTACTGGTTCCTGTCTGAGGTGTAATGCATCATGGGATAGGTCAGGTGATAAGACCACATGATAGAATTGCATAACATAATAGCAATTTGCATAATGCCAGCAAATGCCAGCTTTTTCCAACAATTGTCAGAAACATCGAATTTGAAATTTCCAGCTAATTCCAGCTCTGGCAATCTCATAGTAAAGTGACAGAGATTTCCAGCGCTGGAACTTTTACGAAAAGTAAAGTTCCAGAAAATGCCAAGAATTTCCACCCCATGGATAAAGTTCCAGTTTTTGTCAGCTTTTGCCAGCTATAACTTTTCGATGAAACTCTCTAAATTCAAAGTGTCAGCTTATTCCAGCCAAGAGCTGGAAATTCCAGCTATTTCCAACAAAATCCACCTGAGGTAAAATTCATTTCGCAGGGGAAGGCCACGCTGACATCCAACAAGACTAGTATGGCGGCACCATTATCGTCGACCATACAACGAATGTCGTTCTGTATGCGAAGTAGAGCGGTCTCGGTACTGTGACCCACCTTGTACGCAGATTAAAAGACGTCATGGTGGTTATGAGAGATCATATAAGCATTGATGCGCGCAGCAACAACCTTTTCCAAGACCTTGGAGATGAACGAGAAGTTGCTCACTGGTCTGTAATTCTTTAAGACCTCGGGGTCGAGACTCGTCATCTTGATCAAGGGTGTCACCAATGCTTGCTTCATTATGTCTGGGACTGTTCCTTCCTCCATTGATATGTTCACAATTAACTTGATAATCGGTAATATGGCCGCAATGGACGATTTGAGTAACCAAGTGGGTATGGGGTCAAGTTTGCTGGACTTCGTTGGTGAGCGGTTGATGACCTTCATCAGTTCCACATCGTTGACAGGCTGGAGCATATCCATAGAACGGTATGTACGATATGTCACAGATTTGTTTTGGACAAGATGGAAAAGGGGATACTGCAGCTACGTCAGAAATGGCTGCAGCAGGAGGACAAATTGGAAGTCGGTGATCTCGTCTTGTTGAGGGATGATACTTCTAGGAATCTGTGGCCACTAGGTCGATTGGTCGAAATCTCCCAGGAAAAGATGGCTGTGTACGTTCAGTTCGAGTTAAAACGAAAGCGACAACACTTACGAGGCCAGTTTTTAAGCTATGGAATCGGTTCGGTAATCGGCCTGCGGCCATGGCAATCTTTCGAATTCTGAAGCATTATTCTACATGGATAGTACATCGTGATTGTGCTGATAAAGTGAAATTTGAGTGTTTCCAAATATGGGAGTTCTGCACTGCAATGGCATTTTTTGTCACCTCTTTTTTTGGTGTATCAAATTGACCCTGGTGAGTCTTGTGAGATTTCACACCTTTTCTTGCATTATGCATTGACTTGTGAACTGTGCCATGACTTGCAGTCTCCTGGTACCGTCTGGAAGTGCTTAAGCCCTTGAGCTTTATAATCAAAAATCGACAGGAGTGTAGGCGGATCGCTGCTCCTGTCTCTTGTGTTTGTGACAATTAACGCAAGTAAATTATTCATCCGTGTAACATAAAGACTCGACTAATCAGGATACTAATCAAGCTTTGAATAACAGGATGCTACGTTGTGAACTTCTACGTTTCCAAGACATGCAAGCGGAAGACCTTCGGTTGTGTTGTCCTTATGGATTATTGAGCTTGTGCATAAGCCGTGCACTTTTTAAGATTGTGTGTTTTTATAAATAATTTGTGATAATTATCTCAGGGATTTGGTAGCTATTTATGTGTCCATTTTTTTCTCGTCTTCATTGATATGTGTTTTTCATCAAAAAAAAGTCTTGATAAGGCTACTTTTTACCCTGTGCATCTGTCCCCGAGCTGGTTTGATCAAACAATTTTCAGTATTTGTTGATTTTAGGACAATGTGGGATGATTTTCTCAGTGCGCTTTAGTTATCACTGAGTCTGATTTGTCTCAGGTGGACACTTACCGTATGTTTAGAGGCTGCAGTTGCAGTTTGCCTTTTGGACTGTTAATTAGTTTATCGTTTTGGTAGTTGATTTAAAGGTAAATCCTCGCTCTTCCTTTGGTGCTCGTATTTAAGGGGCCGGGGTGTAACCGCGCAGAGCCGGTTGTCTTTGGCGTACGGGTTGATGTGCCCAGCGTGTACGGAATCGGGTTGCACACGACAACGGGACCCTTGTGTCCATTCAACAATTTGCTGATTTGAGACAAAAGTGCCTTTTAAAGTGCCCTGTAACCCATGTGGGCAGTTGTTTTCGAAGCAAAATAAGATTCAACAAGGCACCAAGTTGTGTAAGTGCTAAAATATGATATAACTGTATAAAAATCAGGGAAACCTTGAGTTTGATCAGCGTGTTCTAAGACATGTGTTTTGCGAGCATGGTTCCTATTGCGCCGCATCTTATTTAGCGAGTTCGGACGTTTCCTCTGTTAGTTTATAGTGATATATATGTGTTCTTTGCTTGGGACAGGGCGTCTTTTGCCCCAGGCCCTGTCAAATCCGAGTTGGATTCTAGTTACTTCATTTATCACCAGATGACAGCACGGTACAGTGCTGTAGGTCTTTGTTGTGACTTATTTGTCTGGGTTGTGACTGTGTGTGTTACGGAGGTGTTTTCAAAACTTGAAATTCTTGTTGCTGCCTACAATAGTCATGACAATATTTTGTTAACTGATGCTGTAAGCTGTAAGCTGCAAACAGAAAAAAATCTAGGTCACTTTGATTCAGATTGGTTCCGATCTCTTCAACTTGAGAAGCGATCGAGGGATGAGGTTTGAAAGTGTCCGTGCCTCGAAAAAGAAAGATTAGATACTATAATTAGACAGCATCGTCATAACCTAAATAAGTACCGAATTATTGGGTCAATGAGGCTGTAGCATGGCCAGGGTCCACAATAGTCCATCTTGATCCTCAAGCGGCCTTGGATCCACTTCGCCGACCCGAACTCCGTTACACCAACCCTTGACGCAATACGCAGATCTGCCTGTATAAGTTGGTTCTTTTATTCCTCACAAGACGCAAGGACCCAACGCGCCGCGTAGCGGCAAAATAGCGAAGCTGGCGAAACATTTACAACGGGTGACCGTGGCCTTATTATGGACTTAAAGCGCGATTGTGGGGTTTTAACTATTTTGCTGTATATTGTCACGAGGAAAGAAAAGCACGCGACCTATAACGCCAACCTATCTATGTAAAGTGATAATTAGACGGTATATAGTTCAGAAAATGTTAATAAATAATCACTCCTTATCGTCTTTTGAGAGCATTTTTAATTGTAAAAAGTATTTGCCTACGTCTCAGAGTCTCTGCAATTGTAATTTTTATCACAGTAGTCTCGCGCAGCCAGACCTTCACTTATTAGTCTGGTGCAAGCCAGGCGTTCGCTGTACTAGACCTAGACGTTCTCCACCACAATGTATCTGGGCCGAAGAAACACTGCGCAAGATTACCTCGAGCTGGAGCGAAGAATAGATTATGCTAATGAGCATACTTCCACATTGAGTTTTCCCCGAATGGTGCATATCGCGCCCACCCCTTCCTGCTACATTAACACTTCTGGATTCGGCGTTAACATCGTGTTAATAACTTATCCGATTATTAGTTAAAACAATAGGGTGTTCTCGCAAAGCCCCCCAAACGCCAACGCGAACGCCTATCTCATTGTTGGGTATCGTGATCAGGAAATTAAACAATGCGATAGGCGTTCAGGTGGGCGTATAGTCGGGGCTTTGCGAAAACTCACTAAGTATTCATCAAGCTCACGAACTATGTCTACTAGCTTGTGATTATAAAATGCATCCCTCTATTTACGCACCCAAATGTCTTTTCGATCTTGTTGAATATCAATACGTGGTGCCATACATGTAATACAGATTGGAATGCGCAGCACCTGCCTCCACAACAGATGCCAGTCCTCGGGGACGCAGATCCTCCATGACACCCAGTGTCTGGAGATGACAGTAATGGTGAAGGATTCAACGTTGGGGTGACGCCCTGGGCTGGTGGCTGGTGTAAATATATTATATCGTAGACATTGTAAAGGCGGTAGCTGGGGTTCCACGACCCTCGGAAATCTTGTCAACAATCCACATTGTATTTTAACCCTTGGTGTTCAGAACCATTCGCCGCTCCGGAAAACTACGCGCGGTTCATAGCGGTTATTTGGGAATTCAACTTACACTCTAGCGTTAATGGGAGGGAGTAAAAGTAGCATCAAAAGGCGACAACCGCAATGGTAAATAATTCGTAATTACCAAATAACCACTGGGGCCAGGTGTAGTTTTAACGGCGGCGACCTCAACTATGAAACGTGGAACCAGCTAAGGGCTTAGTCCTTTCTGAACACGTATTGAGGTGATGTCTATCGACTGTTCGTACAGTCCTGATCATATTAATATCAACACCTTCTTCATTCAATATCTCCCAAACTAGTGCACCAATTCCAATGCGGTTTTCAGGATATTATTAGAAATCTTGTTTTCTATCTATACATTATAGCAGAAATGCGAATGCATGAGTCGTTCATCATGTAATCAGCCAATTAAAAAAACCTTATAAAAATCTTTTTTATTTCAAAGTTTTTTGAAATATTTTTCACCAGAACGATAGTACACAAAATTATAAGAATACTGACAAAAAAAATCAAAATCGAACTAGTAAAAATGAAGATAGAGCCATTTAACTTTTTGTTTTGTTAAATTAAGGGTTTTACTGCCAAAAGGATGTTTTTCTCGTAAAAACATGCCAAATAGCTCTATCATCATTATTGCCCATTCGATTTTGATGTTTTTTTGTCAGTATTCTAGAATTTTGTGTTTAAAAAAATAAATTCTAAGGGTTTTTTAAATGGCCGATTGCATACTGACGCACTCATGCAGTCACATTCTTGCCATATTGTATAATTAGAGAAAAAAAATTGCGGACAATATCCTAAAAACCGTATTGGAATTGGTGTACTAGTTTGGGAGATATTGCATGCAGTAGGTGTTGATATTAATATGATCAGGACTGTACATGTAGCTATTCAACTCAAATCATAAAATTGATGGGTCCGTGGCAAGCGGAGAAAGATGTCAACAACTATCAAAAGCATTCTTCGGAGGAAGTACATGTATAAGAATAAAACACACCTCGGCACGACGTGATCGATAAATTCTTTTTCTGAATTACAAAAACCTGACTGACCTCATTTTAAGAAATTTCTGACATTCAAGTAATTTTCATTCAGAATTGAAATATGGATGCATATATCATCTTAAACTCCACTTGTTTCTCCTTATTGACCCTAACGTGATGAAGAAGAGTAAAAGCGTGTCATTCCCTGAAGTGCATCAAAACGCACGTTAGTACACATCAAATGCCTCCTTATTTTGTTTTTTTTGTTGCACAAAGTAAAATGGGATCCTATTTAACGAAAATCACTCATTGAAACCGTTAAGAAAATCAAAAAGGTCATCACGACTCTTATGACTTTATGAAATTTCACCTAGCGCATACATGACTCGTCAATTCCCGTCTGCATTCAATTCAATTATAACTCATACGCCATACGCCATTAAGCTGTAATTCGTATCATTCACGACTGGTTTGGCCCGGAGAGAGGAATCACTGGCGCAGGGAAGCAGGGGTAGTGTTGGCTTCATCACGATCGTGCGGGAGTGAGGGAGAAGCCCGGGGAGTCTGAGCCGTGAATGGGACCCGATTCAACCCTACGCCAGCTCTCCCTTAGGCGTTGTTCATTTCCAAAGAGAAAGTGCCAGTTAAACTGATCCATGCGACAAACATTACAAACTACTCTGCCGCACGGCGCAGAGCCTTCGGTCTATTGAGCTCCGGTTTCTCCTATCCCGGCCTCTCGTCTGAGGTTAAAGTTCATCTGTGGAAAATGGCCGTGTGCCCTATCTTAGTTTATGGATGTGCGACGCTTCACTCTGGCCCTAGAGACATCGCCTCCCTGGTTTCCTTTCATGGGTCTTGTATCAAATGTTTTTTTGGTATCCCTAAGCGCACTCATCACACCAAACTTGTGAATGCTGCTGGTATAAAATGTGTCAAAGATGTTATACATGATCAACAGGTTTCGTTATTTTACCGTATTTTTAAAAGGTACTCCCTGCGAGGGACCTCAATATAGCGTTTTTATCTAATTATCTATCTGGTGGTGATGTTGTAAAATGTACCCTTATGGGCTCTATTTTAAAACTGGGTCTCTCACCACTTACAGCTGCTCTGACTCGGTCCGGTTCTTAATTTTTAGTGAATCTTATCAGAAAACAGACTCTACTGAGAGGACCCTCGCCAAATTACTCACCAAAGCTTTTTAATATCACGTGCACTTTATTTAAATATTAGCATTGTATCATGTGCATTATGTTTTATTTGTTTTGTGTATTATCTGTGCCATTGATGAATTTAATTTGTAGATACTTCTCCTTTTAGGAGGTTTTATTAAATAAATGAATAAATAATAGTGGCCTATTACCACAGGTTAGTCTCAGTTACCTCAGTCAACCGAGCATAGAATTATTAGCCCCCATTTAATGGGCGTTGCAAAGAAAATTGGTACCTGTCATTCAGGTCACCTGGTCAGTGGTGGTGGGAGGTGCCTGAAACTTCTTTGGATTGACCAGACAATGTAGAATAGAGAGTATATACTCTAGACTCACCAACCTAAGACCGGTTCATTAATTTTAGGCATGACCGCCCCCAGTTGCATTGAACAGGCCAAGGTCCTTCATAGTGATTGGCTCAAATTTGTTCGGTCGTCAGGTTGTGGTAAGGTGATTGACAGTGGTTGGTATTGGTAATCATCTGATCACTTGTGACATAACCACTATCAGTGGTTAATACTAATGTTCGGATTCTGAGACTCAGTGATGTTTATGGACGAACCCTAACCAGACATGTCAATGTGGTATAATCTGACAAATAGAATCTAACAGTGTACGCAACAACACTGACATTATCTATAGACCAATTACATGTATATTTACGAGAGAATTCAACTTACCTCGACGCGCGTCCATATCATAAAACATTTCTAAGTTCCAATAAAACCGTATAATCACCATTGTCATACAGTGCGTATCAAAAAAAGGTAATCCAAATTCAAGGGGTTAATATGCCAAGACTATTTGGTTTGACAAGCTACACCCGGTTTACTAATGAAGAGGAGATCCTCAGCTTTCCATTGATACCATTGTTGCATAATTGCTGTCTCGTATGACCGAGTAAATTGTAGTTGAAAATGACGAGCTCAAGTTTTAAAAAAATCCAAGTTTGGTGAATTGAAATGAACGATTACAAACTTCAAGTTGATTGTGCAAGAAATTTAAGCTGGTCAGTTACATCATTTTCTTCGAAGATGGGTCTCAATATGTACATGTTAAGGCCTCAATGGCAGTGTGTGGCAAAGACAGTTCAAGTAAGACGGTTCAACTTACGACTGAACAGAGGACTTAGTCGCAACCTTTCATCAAACTGGGAGTTTGCAGCAAACCCGTGATGCTTTCCGAGAACGTTTTCAAGATCGGGAGCCCCCAGCAGCCAAAACCATTTGGGTGAATGTCAGAAAATACCAATATTATTACGGATCGCTAGATATTGGATGTTGGTTCTAAATACAGTAGAATAAAACCATCAGCTGATACCCAGAGGTGAGATCTTGACTCACAGTTTCGATGCAAGAGGGACTGCGGTCGCTCAGCAGAGAGATACCGAAAGAACCAACTAAAATACTCGATATATATTTCATGATTTTGTTGGGATAATTTTACAGAGAGGGGGATTAACTTGATAGAATATAGAACAACCCAATAGGCCTAATTAGTGGATAGAAGCGCAGGCGGGATATGACCTACCTTGGCTATGAGGCCACATCAGGAACGGGGGAACATGATTTTCATGCCTGGCTATCGACAATTTAGCCTTCAGCCTCACATACATGTAGCTGAGGAATAATCGGAAATTATGGATTACCGTAGAAATTAACCGCGTCCCTGATATGCATCCATTGCCTAGAATGGTCGAAGAGAAAAAGCCACGTTTCCTAGTTTGTGGCCCATATGTTACCCTTCGGGAGTCAAACGTGTCATCAGATCATCGGAAAGGACAAATCACAAAAATGCTAGCATGGGATGATACACTCGTAATCGCAGGTTTGCCAACCTTGACTGACACCAGATTGGCTCACGTAAATATCTAACCACATGTCTGATCCAAAAGGGTATGCTTTAGAGCCTAGAATGGACAGGTCCAATAATATAACAAACAGTGTTTTTGGACACTGTTACAATATCATGCCACTAGCCTTAACCGCACAGGTTGGTAAACGTACACTTTGAACGTATTCATTCAATTTGCACTGATTATTCAAACTTGGAAATTTAGGATTTGAGCTCGTCATTTTCAATTACAATTTACTCGGTTATGCGAAACCGCTATTATGCAAAATGGTAATAATGGAAAGCTGAGGATCTCCTCTTCATTAGTAAACCACATGTAGCTTATCAAACTAAATAGTCTTGGCATATCAACCCCTTGAATTTGGATTACATTTTTTTGATACGCACTGTATATTGTAGGGACCTACATTTGTATTGGTTTTGACCTAAATACAACACATTTTTGGGCTTTGGTGAAGAACAGAATTATCAGGGTATGTCAACCTGATAAAAGATTGACCAATTTTTTTCAGAATTGGGCAATAAGTTATTTATAAGTTCCGAATATAATAAGAAAACCTCTCAGTGTTGACGTCATTCATTCCATGAGATTTTATGCGATGAAGACCTCAGTAGGTTCGATCTTACTGTTTCTCTGTTTGGAGGGTGTACATGTTTTTTCGGCTGATATCATTCTCAAAAACAATGGCTACGAGAACGTGCTGGTTGCTATAGAAGACTCGGTGAAAGAAGACCCGAAGATAATTGAGAGAATAAAGGTAAAGCTTCTCGCCGAAGCAGTCACAAACTCGAACAACAAAATAAATAATCAGCCTGGTGTATAGGTAAATTCTACCTTTTTAGCGCAGATTAAAATCTTCTAACGCAAATAGGGCCTAACACTATCAAAATAATTTCGGACATTCATTACTCAGTAGAGTAACCTTGTGAAGGAAGCAGAACCCGACTAATGAGGCCGAATTGGTCCCGTCCCATTTTCAGGGACAACGTTTACATGGACGTGGGATATACTTGGCAAGTTGGATAACAACCTTGCTTGCAATCATGCGCCGCCCCTTGTAGTCCTACATTCATGCTGATATCTAATCGCGGTTTTCGCCGGTGTTGCGAGGCAGTTTTGGACATGGCTTGTGAATCTAAGGTTGGCCCATGGACACGCCCTGTTCTAGTGCATTGTTTCAATGATTTTTCGATTGTCCTGTTGGTGATGTCACGGTCCTGGAAGCCATTTTTGGATGAAAAACCAATACATCTCAAACCAAAGTTGTGTATTTCAAATTTCTTTGTATATATTGTTGCCCAATATCTGCACGGTTGCGCTATGCCCTCCATTCGCATTGTTTTCCAGGCGATATTTACGAAGGGCTCTAGTTACATGTACCGAGCTACTCGCTACAGGGCCTACTTCCGCAACATTACGATACTTGTGCCAGCCAAATGGAAGAACAGACTGGAGTATGAAGCACCTAGGAACGATGAGACCTTCAAAAAGGCTGCACTCCGCGTTGCAGAATCGAAAAAAACACAAATTCCGTATACTCTTCAATATACCACGTGTGGAAGGCAGGCTAAGTACATTCACCTCACGCCCAAGTTCGTTACCAACGAGGAATTTGCTAAGAAGTCTGGCCCGCCTGGTAAGTGATCAATATTTTTTAAAAGACCGTAGTACGATATAGAACTATTTACAGTGTATGAAGCAGTGTGTCTCGTTCTGGCGGAAGCGCTTATGGTAAGGCAACCATACTGCTTTTGGTTGGTAAAAAAGACTGAATCAGTAACATCACAATTCAGTGATTAGCTTGGGAGGTTTTATAATGGAAATTGGCACGGGATTACTGTCGGTACTGGTCATGTTGGTTGTCTCACCCAACACCGCATTTTCAAAACCTACATATAGGCAAACATTTTAGCCCCACCCTCGCGATGTTTTGTGAGACAACCATGACATCAAATTCGGTATCAGTTTTGATCCCGAATCGACCATGTTAGAGGTCATCATCCAACGTCACACTTTCATCCCGGTCTATCCTGAAACCTTCAGTTTTAACTCGGATGAGCTAGTTGTTCTGTCAGCACTATAGCCGAAAGGTTTTGCCTTTTTCTACGAGGGTGTTCGTCATGTCCTTGTGACGGGAAGAAAGCAGGTCAATATCGATCATCTACATGTAGTACGTAGTTCAGATTTTCAAGAAAGGTTTTGAGGGTCCTCCTGATACACCTCCTTTTTTCTTTGGTCGCTTCCGTCATCAGTCAGTCAATTGCAAGTTAAGTGTTGAAAGAAAGGGGGAAAGTATATAACCCTGCGTCACTCCATTGATGGGGAAACTGTCTGTCATCTCATCGCCTCACAGTACTTGGTACGGGAAGTCATTGTAGAAAATCTTGATCACAATAACATTCCTCTCTATTCTTATATCTAGGTTAAATAACATGGTAATATATATCGTCCAAACTGATTGATTCTCTCTGCACACTATCAAAAGCGCTCTATATATTGACGAAGGTGGAGTAGATCGGCTTATACTCTGTTCAAGGATTTGGCTTCGAGTAAAAACATGGTCGATGCAAGACTTGCCCAGGCTAAAGTATGCTTGTTTTTGCCTGATCATCTGTTGCAGATGTAGTGCACTTCAAGATGATACGGTTGAAAATCGAACGTTTCATAGGTAAGAGAGTGATGCCTCGACCATCAGTTGTGACAGTTTGTCTCGTCTCCTTTCTTAGCTTGTGTTTGATGGAATAACCTGTTTCTATTTCTGAGGAGTTATTTCGGAGTCGAAGGTCTCCTGAAGGCTTGGTGGAAATCTTTCAGCATATGTGGACAATTGCCACACTGACCGGGTGCTTTTGCATTCTTCTGTGCTTGCAGGGCCTGGATTGATCGGCAGGTCACTCCGGTGCTTCTGGGATTTCTGCTAGGTCTTTGCGAGTGTCAAAGTCATTTGAAGGCAATTGCAAATGTAACTTGAAGGTCAATGCCAAGTAATGTAGGTAACGTGAAAATAAATGCCAGTGTAACTTGAAGGTGAATGCCAAGGTTAATTTAAATAAATTGAAGGTGAAAGCCAGTGTAATTATTAGAAGTTGAAAATGCTTTAAGTGTTAGAATTAATTTTATGGAAGGTTTCAGCGACAATGATCCTATCAGCCGTTTGTTTCTTTAACTTCAAGCAGCATGATCATTGAGCTTATAAGCTAAACATAGCATGTCGATACAGAGGCAACGAAACTTTCCGTTTCATCTAACTTTCCCTTGAATATCATTTTCTAGGTAAAACCCTCGTCCATGAATGGGGTCATTTCCGCTGGGGTTTGTTTGACGAGTACTCTATCGCAAAGCGCTATTACATTGATGAGAAGAGGGAGTATCAGCCAACCCAGTAAGCTCATGACCTCATTCCACACAACTCACTCCTAACAATGGTTGAAGAGATCCAGTCGTGGCACAGAATCTTTATTTACCAGTTGATCATGAACGTAGTAAAAATGGCTAAATTGGTGATTACCTCTTTATATATGCAATACTTTGACTGGAGTCAGCAATGTTATATGCAACGTTATGCAATGTTACCCAGATGCCCATCTTACATAATCAACTACTTGAGGGGAACTCGAAACTGCTGCGATTTATCAATTGAAGCTAATTCCTGCCTTAGGCTTTAACCTATTTTCAAAACTCCCTATTTTAACAAGCGTTTTGTGACTGGTTTCCTCCGAAATTGACCCAACTAAATGATGATGAAACAACCCTCCCCTCCCCTCAGCCGTGACACATACAACTCAGGACCCATAGCCCTTTTTGATTTGGGTTCCTATAATCGGATCCACCTTCGCGATCACGAATTTAATTTTCGTTAACCTTTTGATTTATCAGATGTCACATCAGCATTCCTGGCAAGAATCGTGACAAGAATACCAAAGGAGATTGCAATATTATTACGCAGACAGGTCTTCCAGACGGGAATTGCCGGTTCAGTCCGGATCTCGATCAAAAGGCCACCACGGCATCTTACATGTACAAGCAGTTTATAAAGAACGTAAGTATAGAGGTGCTCTCCAAGGTCTAGGAGGTAAGTCTGTCAATAGTGGTAGTTCGAGATGAATGTTGCTCTGTTTTCTTATAAATGTACGGCGATAGCTCTTCCTCGGCATTGCCAGGGCTGCATGGTGTCTCGGCAAAGCGAAGATGTCTCCGTTACCGCTGTAAAAAATTACTCTCCGCGGCCAACGGACAAGACTGTCCCTTTCGTAAGTGTTTAAAAGCTTGAAGGTAATAAGAATCATGCACTTATCAAATTTGAAAAACATATTGTTTGGGTGAGGTCTCCCATACCAGTACAGAGGGTCGCAAAATAATGCCGCCCATTTATGAGAGACAGCTAGACTATGCATGCACCTATTTTTGTATTTTAGATCGACGATTTCTGTGACGATGGTACCCTCGGAGATCAAAGTATTGTACACAACAAGATGGCCCAAAATAAACATAATTCATATTGCAAGGGCAAGAGCGCTTGGGAAGTAATGCGACAGAGCGTTGACTTCAAAAACAGTATGTAACTTAACCCCTTGACTGTTTAATCAAATTTTGAAAAGCGACCGCACAGTGTTTAATTGTTTCACGCATAATTGCTATTTGTTGGAAACAATAGTTAAAAAATATAAACATTGCTTTAAATAACTCTTCAATATTTTATTATGGTAGGAGACATATTTTCCTTTATTTTTCGACAGTTAGAATTGTTTTTCTGGGGCCATTTGGGTTGGTAGGGTTGGTAGGGTGGGTTGGGGGGGGGGGGGGTAGGGGCTGTAGAGAATTTTTTTAATGTTAAAAATCATGTTGCAATTGAGGTTATTAAGGTTAAGAAAAGGTTTTTACAATAAATTGGAAAGTTTAATGTGTCTTTTTTTCATTTTATATTAATTTTTTTGCGGGTCACCCTAAGCTCAATAATGTCACCTGTGTTTCTGCACATGGTAGACAATTTAATGAGGGATCAGACAGCGACACACCAGTACTGCCATCTGTACAACTCTGGACGAACTAGGGGTGAAGCCGACGATCGCTGGGACGTCTTATCTCGTTCAAAACATTGAGAGAACAGGTCATTATGGTGTCGACGTATTAACTCATTTACGACACTGGTGTAGAGAATGGCCGTAACGAATGAACTCGTCTAAAACAGTTAATGGGTTTTAAACAGCAATATTTGAAAATGAGAAAAGCAGTCAATTTCACATATTGTTTGCTTAGAAACATGTACATGTATACACAATTTATAGTCATTACCATTATGTGATGCATCGGAATTCATATCTGAAAGAATAAGTTTAGTTCATGAGTTGCCTCGAAGGTGGCAGGACTGAAGTAAGCAGGTCCGGCCACCTAGAAGTGAAATGATGAACTAAAAGATCTCCTCTTCAGTTTCAGCATTGGATATTCTCGTGATTAAAGTCAGTATATCCGGTTAACGTGCAACTGTATTTGCCGCTGGAAACTTTATAATTGACTCTTCATGAAAAGAGAATTTTACTTTGCCCCTAAATGTTGACACGAATGACAGATTTTTGGATTTGGCCAATGACCTAATTTATGCATCACAAGTGACGCCGCATTTAATGAAGTTGTTTTTCGCATCCCTCATCAGTCGTTCCTCACATGGACCAGGCCTGATCGAGATCGCCCTCCGTGGGTTTGGGAGTTGTGGCAGCAAAGAAAATCTTGTTTGGGAAATACGTGGCAATATATGATATACATAATGGGTTGCAGTTGATAAATGAGCGTGTAGTGTTGATTGATCCAGGATTTTCTTTAGAACGTCTTGTTGCACAGTGTCTGGATTGAATTACTTCTTCAAAACTTTAAAGTCACACATTTGCAGAGTTGCATTTCCTGCAACTCCAAATTTGATTTATATCACCATCAGAATCAAATGCATGTACATTTGTGCTATTTCAGACAATAATCCCGCAAATGCTAAAAAAAAGTTGGACACCACCCCTACCTTCAGGATTATTCAGCGTGGCAATTTGACAAAGGTCATTCTTTTGATTGATGTGTCGGGGAGTATGAGTGTAAGTGTCAGTAGTGTAACTGTTGCACTGTGAAAGTGCAAGTTGTCAAGAAAAACGCGTCCTTCGTTTGATTATCTAAGAGCATTTTGCTTGTTTGTTAATAAAAGTTATCCAAATCTTGAGAGAAGGTAAACCAGAGTTATCGAAACAAGAACGCAGTATATTGTCTAATGTATACACACCGGCATTGTGCCATCTGCAGAGTATTCGTTTATGTTATATGATTTATGTCAAACTGGCTTCGTGGCGCCATCGGCGGGAAGAATCATTCTGGGTTGTCCTTCTTTTTATTCTTTCTTCTTTCCAGGGAGATCCGTTAAAGATGATGCAACAAGCAGCGGACAATTACATCCTCAATATTATTAGAAACGGCAGTTACGTTGGCATCGTAAGCTTTGAAAGTTCAGCAAGCACTAGGCTAAACATGACTAGGATACAGAGCATAAAAGACAGAAAAGACGTGGCACATTACATTCCAAAAACTACCGGTGGGAAAACTGGCATTGGAACTGGAATGCGACATGCTATAAATGTAAGCAAAAACTTATTACCGAATTTTCAGAATAAGTATGCAAATACCAGACCTATATACATGTATGGAGCAAATTTCACTACCGAGCAAGTAACGTATCAGGAGTTATTATCTTTGAAGTTCGGCGCTATTTTATCCACCCGATATCATACAATGAAAACGTCGTTAAAATAATTTGGAAGAAACCAAGTATGCCTTACATGTAGCTTGCCGTTGAGATCAAAATCATGATATCGAAGCAAAACAGAGATGATTGGTTGTGACATGTGCGCAACCCTGCTGCGAGAGATTGATACCCAGTCTCTTTCGGAGACTTTGGGCCGTATACTGGTTTAAAGGCCTACCCCGTTCGTTAAAAATTTGGATTTTAAAAATGTCCTACTGCGTAAATACGCACTGAATATAAATTTTAGCATTGACGTTGTGTTCAAAGTTATGGAAATACAATGAATACAAAGTTTCAGCGAATTTGTGTGCATAATAACTGCACTATGGCATTGTATATACATGTAACTGCATTTTCCCCATTGCAATGTTACACTGTCTGCGTGCAAGTTTAAGTATCGACAGAGCCTCCAATGTAAAGACTCTGGTGTCGAGGGTGGCACAAGCCGACCTTGTTTGGTACCATCGAAAAATCGACCCAGTAGTTTTCACACAGATTATATGACTAAGATCAAATACACTGAGACAGAAGGTTATATGACAACCGATTCTCTTGCATGTTCTGATCACCAGATGTTGATGTCAAGACATCAACATCTGTTGATATATAGGACGGGCAATGGGTGCTAGTGCTGGGCCCTTATGGCTGATAGCAAGAATGGTGATGCTATATTAAATCCACTCTCTCTGATCCCCGTGGCAAATAGATTGGGAATAAGTTGCCATACATTCGGATACACAGCGCTATATTACCAGGATGGGGCTTAATGTCAACCGATTCTCTTGCAGGTTCTGACATCGACACCTAGTGGTAAAGATTGGGCTGTGGGTGCTAGTGTCATCCTTCTGACTGATGGCAAGCATAATATCGGTGAGCCCCCACTGTCTGTGATCCCCACGGCCAATAAATATGGAATAACTTTCCATACAATCGGATACAGCAAGGCATCTGATCCAGTCATCGAAGAATTAGCCAAAAAGACGGGAGGACAATCCTTCTTCTCTACGAGCAGTGCAACATCGGCAGATCTTTTCATTGCGATGTCTGCCATTGCTGACATCGAAAGCGAGGGATCCTCTGAAACAGCCAGTTCTTCAGCAGTCATGGTAAGCCATATCTTATCGCTTTCGGCGTCTCCCGCTTGGTGAACCCGTACAATATGTACACACCAACAGAGAAGTATGCGCCTAATGTATTCACAAAAAATGAACTACAGCTCCCTATTCCGACCATTTCCTAAACGTAGATCACTCAAGACAATTTAGGGAAGGTTCCGAGGAGGGATTTAGGAAGAGTGCATATTTGATCGGAACAACTTTATCCACTGTACCTGTTGACATTTAACTTTTACTCATTGCCTACATTGAGTAATGCATCCTTTAATACATGTACATTTCTTTATATCTTTAATAGTGATCCTCTTCATTTTCCTCTGCGGGTTAGACACAGACAGATCTCCCACGTAAGGCACTGTCAGGGGGCCCTGCGTACATCAAACAAGCTCTGAAACCTCTCACAAAAACTTAGCCCACAGTACCTTGAGGCGCAACAAAATGTACATACTACTTCTCTATTGCATAATCTAATTTCGCGGATCTAATAGCATCCTGAGTGCAACCCCTCTTCGCCCATTCTCATTGAGTATTGGGGAATGGAAAGGATCAAGCATATTGACTGAAAAAAGCGAATCGAGGCGCACCATCTAAAGGGTGAGAGGGGGGGGGGGGGGTCGGGGCAAAAAATTGATAATGACTATCCAACAATTAACTAAAAGTTCTTCGTGCGAACACACAATGAATGACAAATGATTACTCGCTCGAGAGGTTTAAATACACTCAGGGTGTAATAGCATCCTGAGTGCCACCCCCCTTCGCTCATTCTCATTGAGTATTGGGGAATGGAAAGGATCAAACATGTTGACCATGTTGACAAGTGCAATAACAATCTTCGTTATTATGTTTATCCTCCTTCTCCCAATACTTAAAATATTATTCTTCTTCGCAAACAATATAATATAGTATACTTTGCTGCGGAATAGCTTCAAGTAGTGGGTTAGTTGTGGTCAAAGGCTGGGGATTCCTTACGTTTGAGATATCCAGAAGGTGTCTTCTTGATACCGCACTGTACAACCGACAGCTCTGATGGGATTAACAGTCAAATGTAGCTCACATTTTGGCACTTTAATTAAATTCAGCTTTATGACTATACATGTATATTACTAGCTAAAGACGTGAAGAAAAGAATTCCCAGCCCTGACCCACGCGAAAGTCTAGCTTCCACAAAAGGATTTAGATATCCCCGGGTCAAGGCCAAATATCAACTCTCACGCACTGCCAGGTTTCAAATATACGATGTTGGAAACCCGGAACCAATCAAAATTGAGCAGAATTATACAATTACAATTACAAATCGTTTATTGAATCCGTATAAAAATTTACATTTTACATAAGATGAAAGTACAATAAACATAAGTGCAGTGCAGAAAGAATGTAAGAAGAAAGAGAGCACTAAGTAATTAAAGTAGTCAAATAATACTTAGATTACTTAAGAGTGGAAGAAGATCGGTGATCATAAATGAGGTATGTAGTATTCAGCAGTGTTGACCTTCAAGGTTATAATATAATACATGATGAGCTATACCGTTTTCCTTATTTGGTAAGCAAGGAAGCAAAATTTGCCAGTGAGGCGGGCTACATTTTTTTCAGCTGTTAAAAGGTAGAACAAAAAATCTTTATTTTGGAGCTCACTTTTTAATCCAATTCTTTTCAAGTTAAGATATTTGTCACGGAGACTAGAGAAAAAGGGACATGAGCAAAGGAAATGCATTTCGTCTTCAATCTCCTTATTTCCCTGATTAGAACAGTGAGGGCACCAGCGTTCGTTCCTTGGTATGATGGGACGACAGTGACGACCCTTATACATGCAGAGCCAGCGGGTCTAACTGACCCAAGACAAACTGCCACAAATTGGCGGCTGTTATAAAACGCGGATTCCGCGGAAATCCGCGGAAAAATCTAACTTGGCTACAGGGTGGCTACCTGAACCGCAGGTGAGAGTTTTTCATATTAATAGTGTGCATTGTTGTGCGCATGAAGTACTCCTGGTGACAAGGTCTTTGGGAATCCCCGTTATATGGTGCGCTGTATGCGCCGTAAATCACAAGCACCTTGTACAGTTGTTTGAAATAAACTTATACTCTAGGACGGGCCGCGAAGTAAGTTTTTGTGATTGCTAAAAATAGACTCCAATGTGCAGTCGCATATATGGTTGGTTTAGGTTCGAGCTGCAAGGAGATTGTCCTAAAACATTTTCGTAGACCAGAATTCAGTTCGTCATCGACCTATATTTGAAGGAGGCATACCGTAACGTACATCAATCCGGGCATCAATTCAATTCAATTCAATTCAATTCAATTTATTGCACAACTATCAAAGGATAAGACAGTATGGCAGTACATATATATACAAATACAACACATACAAAAATATTTTTAAAAGAAAGTTACATGTATATGGTAATTAAAATAAGACCACAATGACTTATTAATTAGTGCCCCTGAAGAGCTGTTTGTCTTTCTTCAAAGGCTTTCAAGATAAAAATAGCGGTATCTAAAATAATCTTATTGTCAGTACTACTCATAATAGAAATAAAATCCCGATTTGAAAATAACTGACTACATTTATAAAAATTTATATTTGTGAGATACTCGTCTCTTAATTTATTGTTAGAGGGACATCGTGCAAAAAAGTGGAACTCGTCCTCGACAACGTTACACCCAAAAGGACAGAGACGCTTTTCTAACTGAGTACCAAAATGTCTACCTTTTTCGATGAGTAGGTTGTGATTGCTAAGGCGAAACTTAGCCATTTTTGAAAACAACCCCCTGTTTTTTAGAACATTAAGGTAGGGCTCAAGTTAGTACTCAGTTTTAAAAGTTCTGTAGGTTCTGAGTTTGTTTTTTTGACTAGAATTTGACCTTTTGTCATTTTGTAATACAGAGAAGAAATGAGAATGATACAATAATTCGAGTGAATTTGATACATTAGTACTACTAGACGAGAGATCGAGGTTTTTCTGAAATTTAGTGTTTAACACATCAATAGTTGCTGATACAGATTTGTTGATACTACAGGACGAAGTGAGCTTTTTGTCAACTTCATAAGCTTCATTAAGGATTGTATTACTGGAGTTTTTAACATGAGATAGGTAATCAAAAGTATATTTGAACATAAATACAAGGAAAGGATATTGTCCTAGTTCTGCCTTCACTCTGCAGTTTGATGTAAATCTATTAACACCCAAGATCCATTTACAAAATTTAGACAATCACACTTGAAAGCAGCCTCGTAATATGTTCCGTTAGGGAATCAGGAACCACGGTGGTGTCGAAGATAACATGCAAAGTTTATCAACACCAAGAAAAAAAGAGGGAAGAGTCGATCAGAATGGCATGAATGGCGCTCCAGAGGATTAAAATATGACCGATGAAATATGCAGATAACTGGTAGTTCTTGCCTCCGATTTATGATTTATGTTGTTATTTGTATAATATAATTATCATTAAATATTATGCGCGTATTTACTGGCGGCTTTGTGATTTTTCCGCGGATTTCCGCGGAATCCGCGTTTTATAACAGCCGACAAATTGGTTAGTTTTACGCATTGGAGGATTTACCCTACACAATAGCCTCCTTTGCGACATGCACTCACAATCTGTTTCATACGCTGCACGACACGACTTTATGTCTAAGATTCTTTTTATCCAACAGTGTTCTGTATACGCACTGACCCAGCATGTGCACCATGTACATTTCTAAAGCATGTATTCAGCTGGAATTACGCATGATCTCTATAAAAATGGGGAATTTCTATCACAGGGTCGTCCTTTACGCACATACTTTCAATAACCCAATGGCCAGCCAGAAATGACAGCGCTGATATGGAAGCCTTCCATCGAAATACAGCTCTTATCTGTACAAAATTAATACATTATCACGCCACATTGGCCAATCCATCGCCCCACGATCAATCACGACTGATGTGTATAAAAATAGACGAACCTCACCCGTCATTTTTTTATCGCCTCGTGGCCAGCCACGAAAGACTTCCATCTGCTGCGAGACTCGCTGCACCTTAGCAGATATGGTAGCCTTCTACCGCAACAGCCCTTATCTGTACCAAATGACGACCCTCACTCGTCAAATTTTATGGCTTCATGGCCACGAATGACTTCAATGTGCTGCGAGACTCGCTACACCATCAAAGCTCAGTGTAGCGCCTGTACAGTGTACTGGAAGGTGTACACATATTCGGCGATACTTAGTTGTTCTTCCACTGCAGGAAACCCCGGTGTGTGTCCGGTGTGTGTCCGAGTTTATTCTGATTCCAGGACAGGATCTCCGGGTTAAATAGGCCCGGAGCTAATAACACCGGGTTTATTATACCCGGCGATCATCGGTGGGTTTCGAACCCAGTTCCGGATCGGCACCAAAGTTTCTGCAGTCGAATACCAATAACACCGGAGATAATAGTTGTATTGATTCGGCGATAGGTGGCACGCCGATCGCTTAATACAAGTGCGCACGGCGCATGCTCGGAAGTAGCCTACCAAAACAACACGCGGGTCATTCATTTAACTTTGACACTCATTTCATTTCTCGGATTCTGCCGGATTTTGTTGAAAATGGAGAGGATCTGTAACTGGAGAGCAAGTTTCGATATCGCCATCTGTCGCCGAGCTTATTAACCATACATGCAAGCCTGTAGTTGAACACGAATTCTAAAAGGCCTTAGTCACAGTATATCATTGTTTCTAATACAAAATACATTACGCCTCGTTTTGATCGGAGCGGTCTTGGTATCGTAACCAATGACCGCCTGGGTAGGTATAAAATTCTGAATTTTAGCAGACGAATTATTTTCACCAAGAAGCAACGACTCAGCCCCACAAAACAATGTCAAGAACACGAGATTTTGAAGTATTCCCCGATATTGGGATTTGTGAAGTAGGGAGGATACCCGAGGACTCCTTTGAGGTCGTCAGTCAGGATTCAGAAGAGGTCAAAGACGAGGAAATCGAGCTAGCAGAATCACGACACTTGACTGGGAATTCCCTTGCTGCGTGACGTCATCTTCACAAGCAACAATATGGCGGAGTTCCGGACACCAGGCTGGATCATTCTTTGACGAAAACGGAACATATATACCTTTCAAATCGTATTTAATTTGTTTAATTTTGAAACCTTTTAGAATAGAAATTAATACCTCGCTGTCGGTCATTGGTTGTATAATCAAGACCGCTCGGGTAGACCTCAAATTACGTCCAAAACCCTCGGCGAAGCGCCTCGGGTTTTGGACTGCATTTTCGGTCTACCCGAGCGGTCTTGATTATACAACCAATGACCGCCAGCTCGGTATTAATTCCTTAACCAAGAAATATCCGGGTTTATTTATATCCTGAGAGCCTTTAAATCCAGAAAACCAGAGCACCCCATGCGGCAATAGTAAGAAATTCAAACGACCGAAAGGCCCTTCTGAATACGGCCTGAAACATGATAGACCTCCAATGCTCCGATGCGCCAGATTTCACAAACCAGCAAGCCGTGGGACGATGCGGACCCTCGCAAAGAATTCTTGAAGGAAAAAAATAAAAAGGTCCTCTCATCGGGACTCGAACTCGAGGCCTCTGGTTTCATTTGCCAACACTCTTATCCTCAAGGCTACTGTGCTGCCTGAAATGCTTTTCGTTTTATACGTGTTTATAAACCTTTCCAGAAATGGGGCGCTGAGTGTCCGAAATAATGATGTCATAAGGGGAAACTAGGCCTTATGGTGGGGGGACAAAGGAGATGGTCATGCCGGTTGACCAACACACTTGAATGCCTTTGATGACGATGAAAAAGTTAGTTCCAATGCAAGCCACCAATTTCGGGAAGCATGTATAAAATGTGCAAACATTTGTGTGTAATCTTTGTTCGACATCTTTGAGCGCCTTCCAGTGGGCAACTGCAGGAAGAAAGTCATTTTTTTCTTTGCCGTACGTGATTATGTATGCGGAGTCTTCGTTTTCTCTTAGTAATGTTCACCTTTGTCTTGGTAACTTCTTCTGTTACATGTAATTGAGAAAATTTCTGGTTCATCTCTCAAAAATAAAGCATAATCGCCATTCATATAAGATATATTTGCTAGCAGCAAAAACCCCCCCCCCCCCCCCTCCCTAGCTCAGACGGTTAGAGCGTTCGTATTCTGAGCCCGAGTTCCCGGGTTCGAATCCCTGGAGAAGATTTTGATTTTTTTTCTCTTCCATAATTCTCCGAGACTGTCCGCATCGTCCTGTGGCTTGCTGGTTTCTGAAATCAAGCGCATCGAAGCATTGGAGGTTAACCTAACCCTCTCTCTCGATTACAGCGACTGCCTCAGCGCCACCACGCGGGGCCTGATGGTATTAGGCTTAATAGCTTCGCGCGATATGCACCATTCTGGAAAACTCAATGTGGAAGTATGCTCATTGGCATAATCTATTCTTAGCTCCAGCTCGAGGTAATCTTGCGCAGTGTTTCTTCGGCCCAGATACATTGTGGTCTAGGTCTAGTACAGTGAACGCTTGGCATGCGCCAGACTAATAAATGAAGAAGGTCTGGCTGCGCGAGACTACTGTGATACAAATGACCAAATGACAGAGACTCTGTTACGTAGGCATATACTTTATACAATTAAAAATGCTATCAAAAGACGATAAGGAATGATTATTTATTAACATTTCCTGAACTATATACCTTCTAATTATCAATTTACATAAATAGGTTGGCGTTAGGTCGTGTGCTTTTCTTTCCTCGTGACAATATTTAGCAAAGTAGTTACAACCCCATAATCGCGCTATAAGTCCATAATGAGATCACGGTGACCCGTTGTAAATGTTTCGCCAGCTTAGCTATTTTGCCGCTACGCGGCGCGTTGGGTCCTTGCGTCTAGGCGAACACACAATGAATGCCCATTTCCTTACAAGAAATGGCCATTTTGTTAGTTCATACTTACCTATGGAACACTTTTGCATGTTACTCCATTTGGGCTCAAACACAAGAGTATCCCTTTAATTTTCTAAAGGGAGAACTGAGTTAACAGCTCGGCCGCCAGGCGGCGCCCTGACCGATCCCGCGAGATCGCGCCGATCTCATGCCGCCATATTTAGTCTTTACTCTTGAGCGTTAATAAAGAGTATGTCCCGTTTGTGGGGACGGCGGGAGGGCCGTGTTCCATAGGTACGTAAGTATGAACTAACAAAATGGCCATTTCTTGTAAGGAAATGGGCATTTTGTGTCATTCAAACTTACCTATGGAACACTTTTGCATCGAATCCCAGCAACCTATTGGAGGTGGGAAACGAGGACTTACCTAAGGCTGAGCTGTTGTTCCATCCAGGAGGCACCACCGGCATATTAGCTAAGGAGGACCGCCAGGGGAAAGAAATGGGGAGAACCGGAGGACCGGTATTTTGATCTCGGTATTACAATCATATTATAGAGAGTAATAGACCCATTCTCCGGAAAGCGCTAGAATTGCGTAATAAAACCATCTTCTTTCCGGCAACAGAGCTTAGAGCAAGTAAGGCATGTTGAAGGGTGTAGAATGAGTTATTGCTAAACAACAATAAGAAATTGCGTCCTTTCTAGTCTACTAGGGGTTGCCTGGATGTTGAAGATAGGGCATATCAAAAATGGCGCAAGATGCGCGTTTGACTCTTCAATCGGGCTTCCCCCCCCCTTTTTTGATCTAGCCAGGATCAAACAACATGCCCCGCAGACACAATCGGGCCGATTGTGTGCATGCCATCTACGAGGGAAGAAACGTCTCGTAGGTAGAAACGAGAGAATGTGGAGTGATTACTCCAACATGCAGCGGAAACGACTTCTTGAAGAGCAACTCCTCGGTAGTTAGCCCAGGAGGTGGCTAGTGCTCTAACTTCGTGCGCTGAGATGTTAGCTAGCGCACGAAGATCAGAGGAAGTCTTCAAGGTGTTGTAGGAAAGACGAATAGTCTCCACAATCCACCTTGAAATAGTGGCGGCCGCTATCTCTCGTTTATTTCCCTCCTTATAGGACAAAAACAAACGCTCTCTCCCCTGGCGGATACCGGGAGGTTTTGTCCTATTTAAGTAGAACTTTAGGGCCCTGACGGGACATAAAGTTCTGTCAGGAAGATCATAAGAGATCGTTCCTGACAGAGAGGGAATAGTAACCGGGGGCCGAGAGGCGGCCGGTCCCTGGTTCTTCGCCAGAAATCCTGGTATAAAAGCCAGGATAACCTCCCCTCCCTCTCTAAAAGCCAGCTTCTTAAAAGAAAGTGCATGGAGCTCTGATCTCCGTTGGGCGGTAGCCAAGGCTACTAGAAAGACCGTTTTGAGTGTCAGATATTTCATGGATGAAATAGACATGGGTTCAAAAGGATGCCTCATGAGCACCTTAAGGACAACAGAGAGGTCCCATTTAGGGGTGTTGTGAACCGGTCTAGGACGCTCTAATAACATTCCTCTAAAAAGAGGGGTTATTTGGTCCTCCCAACGAAGATCCCAGGTGCTTAAAACACGGAGGGTAGAAGCGATGGCGGACTTGTACCCTTTTATAGCCGTGACAGATAGTTGTCTTTCCATGAATAATTCAATAAGGAAATCAACTAATCTGTATATAGA
Source organism: Lineus longissimus (assembly GCF_910592395.1). NCBI lineage: Eukaryota > Metazoa > Nemertea > Pilidiophora > Heteronemertea > Lineidae > Lineus > Lineus longissimus. The sequence goes on from NC_088312.1 coordinate 11,674,417, forward strand.
GGGAGAGATCGGATTAACTCCGTTCTCCCTGCACCAGGAAGTGAAGGTAGACCACTTTCCTTGATACACATCAAGGGTAGACCCCCTTTGAGGTGCGGACATGCGCTTGACAGCGATGTCCGAAAAGCCTCTCTGGTGGAGATGCAACTGGATAAGTTCCAGGCGTGAAACTTGAAAAATCCAGGGTTCTGGTGGTAGCATCTCCCCAGGGGGTGCCACAGGAGGTGCTTCCAAGTAGGAAGACTCCTGGGGTGATCTATCAGGAGCTCCAGCAAGGCTGGGAACCAGGCCTGATTTGGCCAGCAAGGTGCGATGAGAGTTATTCTCACCGGATGGCTGGTCAAGATCTTGTTCAGGACTGGTTGGATGAGAGGGAGGGGTGGAAACGCATATGCGTTCAGCCCGACCCAAGAGGCTGTAAGGCTGTCGACTTCCAGGGCCTCTTCGTCCGGAAGTGGAGAGTAATAGATGGGAAGGCGATTGTTCAGCCTGGTGGCGAACAGATCTACCTTCGGAGATTGCCAAAGGCGACAAAGGTCGTCTACAATCTCCTGATGGAGTGTCCACTCTGTCTGAACTAGCTTGTTCTGACGGGACAGGGCGTCGGCAAGGATGTTGCGATTGCCCGGTATGTGTCTGGCACATATCGATACTCCAAGGTCGGCACAAAGATGGTAAAGCTCCCAAGTTAGCTGGCAAAGAATGCCGGACTTTGTGCCTCCCTGTCTCCTGACATATGCTACTACTGTAGAATTGTCGGAGAACAGGGTTACTCTCCGATTCTTCAGGCGAAGGGAAAGAGCCCTCACGGCAAGAAGGACAGCCTTCATTTCCAATATATTTATTGGAAGAATGGTCTCCTCCCTTGTCCATAGACCTCTTATGGACATGTCCCCGTTGTTCAGATGTGCTCCCCACCCTAGTAGGGAAGCATCTGTGAACAGGGACACTTCTGGGGGCGGTGGAGCAAGATCTACACCGCTTTGGAGACGAGTCTCCGACTCCCAGAAGTTCCAGACGTTCTTGAGTAGGTATTGAGGTATCAATACCAACTTGTCTAATGGGTCCCTGTGGGGTTTCCATAGAGACATTAGAAACATCTGGATGGGACGCATATATAGACGGCCAAGGGGGATTTGGTCTGCTGCCGAATTCAGAAGTCCCAAAAGGCTCAAGCATCGCCTTGCGGGAGCTTGAGTCCTTCCTCTGAATTCTGCGACGAGATGAAGAATTTTCTTTATCCTGTCTAGGGGGGGCAGCATTTTCCCTATGGCCGTAAGGAACCGAACTCCAACGTAAACGAAGTCTTGGGATGGTATGAATTCTGACTTTGTTTCGTTGATAATCCAACCTGCGGAAACTACTTTTTGCTTTAGAACCTGAAGTTGTTGCAGTAGTAGTTCCCGCGATTTGCAACGGAGTAGCCAATCGTCTAGGTAGTGATGGAGCTTGAACCCCATCACGTGAAAGGGAGCGACGAAGGCTGTGACTATCATCGTAAAAATTAGGGGTGCCGATGCCAGACCGAACGGCAGGGCCCTGAATTGATACGTCTTTCCTTCGTAATGGAATCGAAGGAAGTGTTGATAGTCTGGATGGATCGGTACATGTAAGTACGCATCCATTAAATCCATCGATACCGCCCAATCGTTGGGCTGTATCGCCGTTGCTATAGACCTGGTGGTTTCCATCTTGAAATGAGGAACATTCAAGAAGGTGTTTAACCTGGAAAGGTCTATGATCAGCCTCCATGTCCCTGCTTTCTTGGGAACCAAGAAAACGTGGCTGTAAAAGCCGGGGGAGCATGGATCTTGAAGGACCTGGATAGCTTGCTTCTCCAGTAATGTCGCGACCTCTGCTTGGAGGGCAGAGGCCTTGACTGGGTCCTTCGGTGGCTGAACTGGGGTTGGATATATGGTAGTCGGGGGGGTACGGTTGAAATCTAGTTTCACTCCGTACCTCAACATGTTTGGGACTGGGGACCCCTTTGGGCACCAATCGTCCCAAATGTCTGCAAATTTTTGCAGACGGCCCCCGACTACCGGAGTCGGCTCCTTTTTGCGTCCGGGAGGAGAAAGGAGGGGGGAGTCACCTCTTCCGGCCAGCACCCCTTGGGCGAAAGGAGTGCTTAGTCGGACCGGATCCACCCTGGTTAGAGGAAGTATTTTTCCTCTTTCCAGTCCGGCGACCCTCCGCTTCCCGTCGGAAGGATCCAGCAGGAGCAGGCTGACTAGGCGGGGTAGGCCTAGGCAGGACCTGCCTGGCGTACGGGATTGAACCCGATGCCTGCTGGGGCCTCTCTATCTTTCTAGCGTTAGGTAGAGAGGTCTTGGCCCTCTGTGTCGCAGTGGGGGCATATAATTTGTCCCAATCTTTCTGTGCTTGAGCCGCCTCTTGTACAGAATCTGCGAACAGGAAAGAACCGTCCATAGGAGCGGTTCTTAAGGCCCCTTCCAGCTGGAGGGATCTGATGACATTGAGAGAGCCCAGTGCGGCGTCTCTACGGAGTAGGACGCTATTTACTGCGGTCTTGGCGGACAGCGCAATAGCGTGCCTAATCGAATGTGACAAGGATGTCACAAGCGATTTTGTGTCATCAGATAGTGACTCATTATCTTTTAGGGATCTGGCTAGGGCCAGGTTAGTGTGCTCTGCGTAGGAGAGCACCGCTAACGTGTTTTTGGCCAGACCCTCTTGTGCTCTAAGGTCTCGGTAAGCCGAGGAGGAGGTCACCCTAGGCACGAGTTGGTCCAGCTGTACATCGTCCTTTAATATGGAAGTCGATGCTGCAGCTGGACAGCCGGCCGAGCTGACTCGATAATAGTCAGCGCGGTACTGCCTAACGGGAGGAAGTTGTGCCGTGAACAACTTACCCGGTTTACACCAAGCTTCCGGTCCGACTGCCGGAAGGACAGGGATGGAAGTACGTTGGTGGGCGCCTTGTGAGTCTCTGATTGTACGCTCCAAAAGTTCAGAGACTGCTAACACCGACGGGGAGGGAGGAAGGAATTCAAGTGCCCGAGTGGAGCCTTGAGAAACCTGTGGATTGGGATCCACTTCCTGTCCCCAGAGTGAAAAGGTCGGTGTTGACAAGGCTGGCAGTTCCGGCGGGGTAGGGCACAGATCCTGCGGGAGGTACGCTCTGATCAAGGATCTGAGTGTCCTCATATCCGACAGGATACTGGCCTCCTCTGGTGACAGCTCCTCCTGATTGGGGGAGCGGTAGCCTGGCTGAGAACTCTCGTTCTCAGAAAATTCCTCTAAAATAGAGGAGTCGGATGGTGGGTATCCGATGGGACCAGGCGCACCAGAGGAACCGGAACCCTGCTCCAGATGGCTGAGTCTATCAGAAAGACCTGCTACCATCTGGATGAGCTGGGACAGTTGCTGTCCCGACTCGGGTTCCGGACCCGACGTGCGGCTTCTCTCAACGACGGGCGGTTGAGGCGAGGGTGAGCGCATAAGCGAACCCTGGAAGCCGTATGTGCGGGCGAATGGGTCTTCCGGAAGCGGAAATTGCCCATATTCTGAACCAGAGTTCAGATGTCCTCTCTGCGTAGCTCGTTCCATGGGAACGACGCCTCTGCTACGAGGAGGGGGTGGCACTTCCGGTTGGTTCCACCCAAGAGGTTGGCCAACGTAGGAAGGTGCCTGCATTTCCGGTAGGACGAAGTCCGAAACCGGAAATGCCCGTAACTCCTTCGCCGGTATGGAGCTACCGGAAGCCCTTTTAGAAGGAGGTACGGAGGGCGGAAACGCTGTTACCGAAGACGCATGGCGTTTCGGAGGTGGCGTTATAAGGTCCGGCCCTACTCTACTGTGTCCGTGAGGACTGGGGTTATTTCGCAGTAAAGACTGAGAAAAACCCCCAGTAGAGTCTTCGGTTACTGAAAAACGGGAACCCGCGTCAGTAACCGGAACTGCAATCGGCGGACCGGAAGCAGGGTGCTCCCGCGGGTACAAAGGGCTTGTACTCGGGGGAGCGGACGACAGGGGAACCGGAAGGTTCCCTGAGGTCCGGGGTATATTAAACCCTTGGAGACTTATTGGATGTAAGTCTCCCTTGGGACCACATACATTAATAATGTCAGATCCCGCATCCTTCGCAGCCGCGGCCGGAACCGGAACTCGGCTGACGGAAGGGTTGGTGGCGGGAGGTTTGCTAGACCTCCGGGTTATATGCCCGGAAACGGAACCGGAAGAGGGTTTAGGCGTCTTCGCGGCCCGTTTCCCGCCACCAGACGCATTCCTTTGTGGTGAGACAAAGGATGCCGTCGGAGGGGTACGCCATATAAAAAATGGTACCAATGACAATAAAAACACTGGGAACCCCAAGTAGGCCAGAAAGGACGCAATAATTAATGGAAAGGAAAACATGCCTACTTGAATTAAACACTATTGCAATCGATCTGAGTCTTGTTTATTACAATAGAGCGGAGAATAGCCTACTTAACTCTACCCTACCAAGATCAAAATAATGGAGCCGGGTCGACTAAGCTAGCTAAGAAAATGTCTATAATTAAATAGACTGGACAATACTAATGCCAAGATTAGTTTGGCGGTCTACTCCGTAGGTGAATGAACCCAAAAATCGTCTAGACTGGTTGAATTTGGTTTTAAATCGAATTCACGGCAGCTTTGAAAAAACGATGTGCTTCGTAGAAGCACAAGAGTAAAGACTGAATATGGCGGCATGAGATCGGCGCGATCTCGCGGGATCGGTCAGGGCGCCGCCTGGCGGCCGAGCTGTTAACTCAGTTCTCCCTTTAGAAAATTAAAGGGATACTCTTGTGTTTGAGCCCAAATGGAGTAACATGCAAAAGTGTTCCATAGGTAAGTTTGAATGACACAAAATGACAAAGTGATCACTCGCTCGAGGGGTTTAAGTACACTCAGGGTGTATGGGAGCTTCGTTTAGTTGGAGCAAGACCGCCCATAGGCCATGAAGGTCATGACATAACAATCGGACAACTTGGGTGAATGTCGCCCTCTCATCCTCAATCCCAATTGAACACGTTGAATTGCATCAAGAATATCTTGGACTTTGCGTGATCGATGATCAAATTGCAAGGAAACAATCTCCACATTTTTTCAAGTCAAAACTCCCCTCGGCCACGATAGGAAGGCCCAACAGAGTAGGAATAGCCTTGTGATCTCTGGGCTTGTGTGTCAAGATGGGCCAACCATTGACAGAGATTTGGACTCATCATCGTTAGAATTTGGCTTCGTCATTTTGTGATATATGGGTCCAATCATTTTTTCAGGTCGTGAGTTCTGCAAACAATTTGGAAAAGACGAAAGCACTGCAGGGTAAATTTGCTATCGACTTCACCATTGGCAAGGACACTACCATCACATTCAACTATTTGTCTCAATATGCTGTGGTCGAGGTTCGTCTTGAGACCCCCAATGGGTCAGTCATCGACAAGAATGACACCGCGAAGTATCGAGTGGACAGGATTAATCAGGTTATTCAGATAAACATTCCTGGAACTGCAATGGTAAGCTCATGCTTTGTGTGATATGCTGCACTACACGTAACTGTTCAATACATTGGCAGTAACAGCTGCATATTGGGATATGGGAAACATTCGAACATGTTACACTTGCAGGCGGCCTGAGAAGCGCAGTTCGAGAAACTTCGCTGCTAATCTGTGCTAATCAGGAGTGCTAAAAAGTCATCCGTCATCCTAATGATTCTTGCAAAGTTTCGGTGATTCTATTTTACATGTATCACCGTTATCTTTACAATAACACTTTTACTTCAGAAAGGCGAATGGAAATATACAGCAACTTCAAACAAAACGACGGTAGTCTCTGTTAACGTACTCTCGAAGCCAGTTGGCGAAGAGGAGGATGCTGAGCCAATAAGTATCAAGTCTTGGTTCGGAGGCGACAACAATACCCTTGCATCTGGTTTAGACGCACAGACGTCTGTCTTTGCACAGGTTGGTATACTCTCTTTTGTTTCAGACGAACACGGAATGAACAGAATATCAATGATATTATCGTCATCATCATCATTCATCATCTTACAGCTTTGGGTTATAGTAGTCATAAGTAGAAAGGTAAGCTGGACTGCTAAACACACAGCTGTCAGTATATTAGAGAAATAATTACAATTGTTTCTCTCATAGTTTGATTTTAATTATTTCTCTTATATACCGAATACGATGTATCAAAATACACATTATCGTCGGGGCAAGAAAGCACCGAAATTGCCGTTTTCTCCCCTGACCTTCTACATGCATTACAACCTGGTCAGTCAGTATTAGGCAGGAGGTCAAGGTTCACGGGAGTCTCTGGTCGCATCGAATTCCCATTCTATTATGTTGTTTTGCACTCTAAGGCATTGAGAGTCATTGCCTCTATATAGTATAGAACCACAAACCATCATCCGTCACAATACAACGGGGCCGGATACTTTTTCAGGGGGACATTTTCTACTTCTACGCCTTCATTAGGCCTATTTGTATGATTTGTATTATCAGACTCCATAAATGCTAATATAGATTGCATTTCCTTTCTAAGGTGTCCAGGGGTTATACCCCTGTCATTGGCTTAAAGGTTACTGCAGCTATTTCAGGCCGTAGTTTTGACGGACTGTTGCAAACTCTTCATGTGGATCTCCAAGACAAGGGCTTTGGTAAGTACTGAAAAGAAATGAAAATGTGTTCGACTAACATAATACTTTTGCAGTTAAACCGCTAATATGACTCTGTCATTCACTGCATTACGCTGAAATACGACAGCTGCTGATATCTTATATGCACCATGGCTGGCAGAACCCTTGGGCTACTCATGCAACTACATGTATATAAAGCAAAGTGGTCGTCGGAAATGTCAGGTTTCCATCTCAAAAAATGGCCGGCAAAACTCCTCTGCTTACTGACACCACGCCAACAGTAAGGCGCCATTTTTCTCCCGAAACATGACCGGAAGAACCTCTCGGCCTACTGCCGATCAACACCACTCCAAAAGTGAGGGACAGCCTAATCAACAAGCTTCCGAAACTATGGCCGGCGGAGTCCCTCATCCTACTGATACAATTCTGATGGTGTGTGAGGACAGATGCACGATAGATTTCCTCTCTGCATATCATTGAAGTAGTTAATTACCATTGCATTGTTTCCTTCAGCTATACTTGTCTGATATCTTCCAGGCATTGACCTTGAAGCAAACGATGGCATCTATTCACTTGAGTTCGGGAGGTCCCTGCTTAACGCGAGGGGTCGCTACAGTGTCACCATACTTGTTGATAATCCCGAGAACACGGGCGAGATTGCCGAGTACAGCAAGGCGTCTAGTGCTCCAATCATCGGAACAGGTAGGAAAATTGTCGTAAATCTGCTGAACAAAAGTTGTTACCAGGGACAGTTATTTTCACATGGCGAATGTTTGTTTTCCTAGAAAATGAGACTTGCCCGGGAAGACTTGCGAAGTACAGTATATGAAGGTCTATTGAAACCAGATTTGAGATACTTCAGTGTATAAGTGTACATCCCAGTTCATATTGTCATGATAAGGATGATCTCAACGTGTTTGGCAAAGGGCAAGAGGTGCCTCTCCCCAGAACTTTCTTTTGTTCCCCATGAATGAAAGAGACTCTCAAGGAGTTTGCAGACATTCAGCATGTCGGTAAAACGTTTCAGCTTATTGAAACATATCTATTTGACAATAGGCTGAGAGATAGAGTTTCTAATAGCACAACAACTTTGGACAATTCCTTTTTCAACAGGCCCAACTGAACCTGTGACCACGTACCAAACGGTTGGGCCAATACAGCGCGTTGCGAGCGTTGGTGAACTGAGAGTCGAAGAACCATCTTCCCCCACTCCAACGGATGTCCTACCCCCACCACGGATAAGAAACCTGCAACTTGTCCTCCTTGATACCAAAAAGGTCAAGGTGACCCTGAACTGGACTGCTGTTGGTGACGACGTCAGCCAAAGTAGCAGTAAGTGAAATGCTGTTGTTTGCTATTATATTCAATGTACAGTGTGTTTCAAGAAAAGGAAACCGAGATTAATTTGTTATTTTTCTTGGACATGGCTGAATATTTTGGAAATTGGCAACCACCATTTATTACCTAATGATGTCTTTCTTATGACACCAAGAAATCCAATTTTCTGTCGGTGATGACTGAGCACAAAGCAGTTCAATCAACCATGTCAGAACTGGTCTTCCACCATATTTACCGCAGCGTAACTCCGACAAAGAAGAAAGACCAGTGTGTCCTCAGCAACATTTTCATTCATTGATTTAACATCTGGGTACTTATTCCTGTCTCAACCTAACCCCAGTGTCCTTCGACATGCCCCTCATTTCTTTCAACACAAACTTCAGCTCTGGTTCTCATTGCTCTCAATGCATTTCGGATTACGCCCCTCTGTCCTCTTAAGGTCTCAACTGCAGCGAAGGTTCTGGCACATGGGTCATTAAAATCATGTTGGGGCGACTTGTTAACTTGGTTCTCAAGATGTCCCCATAACAAAATCACAGGGGGTGAGGTCAGGGGATATTGGTGGCCACTCAATCTCATGGTTGATTGCACCAAATGCATCTGCTACTTGCTGGAGGCTTCCAGTCCTCAATCACTATTTTACCACAAACACACGCTGCTCAATTGTAAGTTGCATTTTGCTGTTGTGAGAAAATGAGCAACCTTTCCAACTTTTAAGGAGTGTGCAATGAAAAAAAACATGCAGAGGATTGCATAATTTGGAGGCCGAACAAATGCCCTGCACTGGGCAAACAAGGTTCGATCATTACCAAAACATCTATCTATTCGTGCTCAGTCAACTGTGAGGGTAAATTGGATTTCTAGTTGTCATGAGAAAGAGGACATCATTAGGAAATAAATACCGTACCCGGTATGTACCGGGTCCGTTCACCGTTTTCTGTTGGCCTGCAGTAATCTGTACTACTAAATTTTCCACAAGTTCTATGGTTCACCAGAGTCCCTATACGTTTTTGGTTGGTAACACCTAATAAATAAAATGACAGCACTGCACTCAATGTAATAAAGATGTTGTCAATAAGATATGCTAATGCCAACTTGGGATCAAGGCCGCCCGGTCGATACCGGGTGCGGGCCAGGGGTAAGGTACACTGCTAAAACCCTGTGGTAGCGAAAGAGTTAATCTCGGTTTCCTCTTTATTGAAACACCCCGTAAATGTGGAAAAGAACTGAATGCTATGTTAAATGTATAAAAATGTAAAAAATATGACACATACAACCATATGAATAACAAAAATGAAAGAAAGATATAGCGCATACTTCCATGGTGAGCAGCCTGGTCATTAGCCAATTGAATAGGCTCCGGTCCACTGTACACCTTGAAGTGGGACAGGCCAGGCCGGTCTGTCTGGTCATGATCATTTGATATCACTGATGAGTTTGTTGCAAAACTCTATCTTGGACCTAAGTAGACATTTCAATCGTGCGCAGATGACGGAACTGTAACATCAGCGGTCGCCTGGACATTGAACGGAAGACTGCAATCTAGGCAATCTGATCAACGTCAATTCATTTAATCGTAAATGGTGCTCCTTTCTTCAGACATGACCTATGACCTCCGCATTGGAACCTTCGAAGAGATCAGTGAACGATTTGAGAACAGTTCTCGGATCTATTTAGAAGGAACCCCGAAAAATGCTGGTAACGAAGAGAAGCATAAGATAGACATGACTGACTACAGCAAGACCGCAACATACTTCTTAGCTATCCGTGCAATCGATGAAGTGGGAAACGAGGGCGATCCATCAAACATCATCAGCCTTTCCATGACTCTTCCAACCAAGTTTTCAAATGGGGATGTGATTGCAATTGCAAACGAACCTTCGCCTTCGACACTGCTCATCATACTCATTTGTGTGGGTATTGGCGCTGTCATTTGTATTGCAGTGGTCGTTGGGGTTGTCTGTTACTGCAGGAAGAAGAAGACACCTCCAACAGACCAGTCGGAAGGTGTCATCAACCTTGGGCTGGAAGAATCAAACTCAAACCCACCGCAAATTGTGTGTGATGTTTACCATGTGGGACAGCAGGTGCCAAGACCGAGCTCACCGCAGGCTTTCTATGGAGGACAGGGGGCAGCAGCTTCTAATTACGATAATGTCGGGCTGGAAGGACTCGAACCACCACCACTGTATAATTCCTATGACAACATGGGTATCAATGTTCAAGAGTTAAGAAGGAAATATGAAGGGCTATAGACCAGATACAGCGTCGCAAAGCCTCCGAAACGCCAACGCGAACGCCTATCGCATTGTCAGGCATCTCGATCACGAATAATGTCTACCAACTTGTGATTGTAAAATGTGCCTCGACACAGAAACCTTATTTTCTATCATCCCCGAAAAACCAAATGTTTATGATAAAAGATTAGAAGAGATCAGAGGAAGTCAAAGTTGAAGGCCGTTGGGGACAAATTGAGCAAGGCATCAGCTAACTCTAGTTTTAAGTATGATAAGGACAAACTGTCGAATCTTGTATCACGCGTTTCTATTCAAAAAGGAGGAGAAATATACTATATTTTGTAATTGTTTATTTGTTTATGCTTTCTCTGAGATATCCTATGCACGCACAACGAAATACTCTAGATTCGGATTTCTAACATCTCTCGGTGCGAACCTATGCGACCGACACATATTAGGCTTAGGCCAAGCCCACCAGATAGATATCACAAAGGATTTATCCATTGTATTCAACATCAACAGACAGCTGAGAGTTATGCTGGCATTGTGTTAATTCCAATCACTATTCATTGGACGATAACGATGTAGGTAAGTTCATGATTGACAGATTGGGTCAATGGTGGTCTGGGTTTTTTTCGCCTTCGAAGTACGTCCCCTTTCTTTCTGTGCGTCCGTCACACTGAACTGCCCCGACCATGCATACTTATCATGTAGGCCGTCCCAACCAGTGTTGTTAGAACTCCGAAGCTAGCGTATATCGCTAATGTATCTGTCACCAAAGATAGACCACTTTACTTAATGCTTTCTTCACCACTTTCATCAGCAACATATCCTTCCGGCTCCGACACGTCCACCATAGGCGTGATTCATATTGCATGCTGTCGCATATCAAGAAAGTAAGTACCCAGAACAGTAAAGTGCGTTTTTATTAAGTTTAAACAGTCAAAGATGAGGCGATTCTAAAGCAAATTGATTTTGAATTGGTGGACATTTGAAACCTAACCTAATGTTCGCTCTTTACTCCAAGAGATCAGCAAGGTTTGGAAGAAATTAATTTGTGTATCTTCAATTAATTGAAATAAAACTAAAAGTATGATTATCAGATCTAAAATATTTTTCAACTTGCCTAATAAAGTATTTTAATTGCCTGTACGTAAGTAAGCAATATTTTGCGAGGAGTATCGGGATACTTTAATTCAGCAATAAAACTGTCAAGAGAAACTGATACAATTTTCAATTACTGTATGCTGGGATAATACCGCCATTTCATTGCATCTATCAAATAAAATTGCCAGTTTTTAGGCTTGTCTATTCGAAGGAATGGATGGCTGTGTTAATTGGAAAACATGAACAAATTCACTCAACTAGATGATCAATTTATTCTAGGCACGATGCTAAAATGGCACATGTAAACACATGTAACAAAACGCCTTTTGCGCGGATAACACCGGTTTTTCTGTGGTTGAGATAGGAGTTAAGAACAGAGGGCGTCAGTAATTCTGTAGTTCATTATCCGTAACTTCAGACTCTGGATGCCCTAAAAATAAGTTGCCATTTGAAATACATAGTAAATAGAATGCTACAGGTATGACGCGAACATTTAGATGTTCTTGGAGTTTTACTGACCCTTAGTTTCTTAATATCGAATTGAACATCATAACTTTCTAACCCGTCAGATAATGAGCAATCTACAATTTTGTTCTGGTTTTATTAAATTAACCAATATCTATATATTCCAACCAATTGTATTTTAGTGTCAAACTAGAATTGCCAGTGACCATGATCGAGTAACAAAAACATGAAATAAATTGAAACGGTATCATCTGATTTGCTGGCATCATGTCCTTTTCCATGAATAATCGCATTCTCTGAAGGGAAACACTTCAATTTCTCCGAGACGAATTTTGATAACGGAGTTTCGCAAAAAGTGTCGGAGAATGTTTGAGGCAAACGGCGAAAGGAACATTGTGATCGATATGATTACTTTTCTCAAACAAGTTGATACCTTTGATAGCTTTCTCTTGATATCATAGATCGCCAAAAACTTGACAGATACACTGTAATGTACATATCATGTAAACTTCTGTGACTAATAAAAGGAATGCATAGTCCTCTAGTACACTCTATCTCTTGTAGTGTTAGACAGTAGCCGGGGATTAATCCATAGAGATCGGTGTCATGGGACTGATAGATTCAAGGTCATATTCAATATATAGAGGATAAGTGAGTTTATTTCTGATGAAGCCTTGTGAAAAATTTTCAAGATACGTTCGATATAATCTGCTCGAGAACACAATCACTGGATAATATTTTATTAATTGACGTCATCGATCCAAGTCATCAGAAATACTCATTTATTTTTCTCTCCTCAGCATTTACCGGAGGCTCGAGGATCGAGCGCAGACCAAACATCAGTTTCTTATCTGTTGTAAGCGGAACACTCACGCACGGCAACGCTCACATATACTACACCTTCTTACTCAAATGCCTTTATATTTCATCCTCCTCCTACTATTGTAAATTCATCTCAATAAAATTATAAAGCATATTTTAATCTTATCTTGATAATATAGTGTGCTATACTAACAACCTTTTGCATAAATTGATTCCTAGCAAAGAGGTACGATTCTTGCAGGCGCCCCTTTCTGCTATATATCATCAAAGGATCTCCTCGGGGAACTCTTGTAAAATGACCATACATTATGCCTGAGGTTTTTGTTCTGACTCATGCCCCAAGATCAACAAGGTCAAATGGCATAATTTGCCTGTAAGCTCTTGTACAATATGGCATGTCCTTTAAGCAATTTTCTCAGATTCTCTGCTCTAGGTCAGGTGACCTCAGGAAAACTGTGGTGGATACCGGTGGAAAAAAAGCTGTTTACCGGAAAGTGAGGTGGTGTCAAAGGCCTATCATAAGGCTACATCTTATGAACAATGCAAGCAAGAATCATATGCTTAGGTCATGAGCTTCTAATGGGAATCATGTGATTGCCTACTTGGACCACATCCTGTTGATGATGTCACAATTGTATACTAATACTGTACAAAGGAGTAACACATGCATGTCATAGATAATCCAGTGTCATAAGTCTTACTTCCACTACATATTTTAAACCCGGTGTAACTAGATCCGGAGGCTCTCCGGATGTAAATAAACCCGGATATTTCTTGGTTCGTGTTCCACTACTGGCTTGCATATATACTTGGTGACAGATATTTTCCAGCATGCGCCGTGCGCAGTTGTATTAAGCGATCGGCGTGCCACCTATTGCCGAATCTATACAACTTTTATCTCCTGTGTTATTAGTATTCCACTACAGCAAACTCCGGTGCCGATCTGGAACTGCGTGCGTAACCCACCGATGATCGTCGGGTATAATAAACCCGGTGTTAATAGCTCCGGGCCTATTTAACCAGGAGATCCGCTAGTGGAATCAGAATAAACTCGGGCGCACCCCACCGATGATCGTCGGGTATAATAAACCCGGTGTTAATAGCTCCGGGCCTATTTAACCAGGAGATCCGCTAGTGGAATCAGAATAAACTCGGGCGCACAGCGGAGTTTTCTGTAGTGGAAGTTCCACTATTATATCAGGTGCAGGGTTTTGATCTGCCACCTTAGACTGGGTTTATATAGGTGTCATGTTGTCATTTTGTCTTGGTATACATCTGGGTTCAGGATTCTGCGCACTGACTTGTTACTGTCTGTGAAGTTCCTGCGGATGGTCTGTTACTGGTTTCTGCATGGAAGATAGCTTTGCATTCTCTTTAAAATCAGTGGGGGAAGTGGTGATGAAACTGTCGGGTCAGAAGATTCCAGTGATTTTCAAGACGTGCAAGTTTTCATTGGGCTATTTCATGTCATGAAAAACAAGTGTGATCACATTAGAAACATGACATGTCACAATGGTATGGGTGTCATGGTGTAAAGTGAATCCTATGTTTAGAGCGCGTGTTGAAAATGACTCAATCTTTCTTTATATCATGCATGACAAATGACGTCACACTGTCGGACGTCACACACGACAGTTTGACCTATGTAAACCCGGTGTAATGTTTTTGAGTGTTTCTATTTTTGAGTGTTTCCCCTCATTGTTTGGGAACGCTAAAAGATAGATTGACAAGTTTTTCTGTGTTTCCCCCTATTGAAAAGTCATGGTCTCTCTAGCTGCCTATTGTTTGGAAACACTGACACATGGGAAACAACCACAGATGTTACACCGGCCGTTCATGTCAACATTCAAACACCTTACTCATTTCATTCATCTTCATTTGCCGTACAGCCCTGTGCGAGCAGATAGTCCATGGACCATTTCATTCCTTCATTACATTGGAGTTTTTAGTCCTTGAAAGTGAGCTCATGTACGTCGTCCTCCTTGTCGGTCATACGTAGGTACGTTCGACGACAATTATGGCACATTTGCTCGGGACCGGGACTGGAAATTTCAAACTTGATGTGGGGGATGTCTCATGACAACATGACATACCAATTAAGGGTTGACCACAGGTACCGCCATTTCGGCTAGAACTTGAAATCATAAAGCAATTAGAAGTCCTTCAAAATGTAATAAATGCTCATATAAAACCCTGGAGGCTGTTGTCTGAAAAACAAAGAACAGATTCCATCCCTTGAAATGAGCGTTTTGAAAGAGTTCGAATTGCTCTAGGATTTGGAGGTCTAGCCAAAATTGCGGTAGCTATGGTCAACCCTTAAACAGTTTAATCCATGACCATTAACATTGCGGTCTGACCTACATTCTGGGCTTTCAATGTCTTATTATATTGATGAAAACCTAGGGTGAGGTATCATTACCTACTTATCAACCTAATGTCATCCATCTTGGCCAATATTCAATGAAAAATAACCGAAATAGGATACCAGCAGTAGCTGAGAACATCATCTATTCACTCTTGTGTAATATGCTAACCCACGTGAGCACAATGTCCCCTGGGCATTTTACTATAATATCCTGTGTCCAATAGGGAATTAATCAAGATCAACTAAATTGTCAAAAAATCCAAACACAAACTACTGAGGGGCATTTCTATCTCCTCCCTGTTGTCTGCTAACCCTCTCTCTGGCTACATGAGAAGAAGGTCTATTTTCACTAACTTGTTTACAAAGAGGACTGCTGGAATACAATCCGTTTGCAGCAAGCAAGCTGTAGACTGACATTTACATGAGCGCTTTATTCTTGTGATTTTGGCATTGTGATGCATTAACCATTAAATTCAGGCAGCAAACGCGATTTTTCAGTCTACGGCTAGAAAATGAGCAAATTCTTGCACCATTTCACAGTTTACTCTCGTGTAACCCCATACTACAACACCAAGTGCAATTAACAATAGACCCTCTCTATACAAAGCATCCTTAAGACGGACAAATGCTTCACTTGAAAAAGAAAAATGTCCTTATTATATGGATAATTGAATGAGAATGAACCATTTTGGACCAACATCAGTGTCTTTTTAGAATATGCTGACTTAGGTTTCCTAATAGGGGTTCTATTATGTATTATTTGTGGTGCAAAAATTCACCACTGCTGCCACCTATGGAAAGCAGAACTACATTTCCAGCATGCCCCAAATGTACACAAGTTCGGGAGCGGACCTGACCTTTCAACGACTGCTGAAGCCTGCAATGCACCTGACCAATGCTTTCTTGCACAACCTTTCTGAGAGTAATATGATGTAATGATGGCTGCTAAGAACACATTCCCAGACTGGAATATTTTGCGCTCAGAAATCGGCAGGGGTGTTGCTGTTGCAGGTGTGGCCATGCAGTTGGGTAAACTTGGACTAGAGACACATTTGCAGTGTTCTCCACAAGGCTATTTGTCAGGGTGGCCCACCCTACCTTGGCAGCTCACCACCCTACCTTGGAAGAGCCACCCTACCTTCCTCTAGAACTTTGTAGAGGGTTCCCATAGGGCCACCCTACCTCAAATTGCTGGCCACCCTACCTTGTCTTGCACACTGCTAAAACGTCATGAAAGTCAAGGGTATCACCCTACCTTGAGCAAACCCTGTGGAGAACATTGATTTGACATTAATATTATCCCTGTCATTTTCAAAAAAGCGTAATTATCTAACTTATGTGATGCGACAGGCAGCTTCAGATGTTTGTCAAACCAAGTTGCTTTCAACCAAGTTTGCCTTGATTCCTGGAACATGTTTGACGTATTATGGCGTCCATGTATGCATGTTTGGTTCCAGCGGATTAAGGCAAACTACAGGGTGACCCAGAATTATTTTCCTTTGAACAATAGAATTGTATTGTGTATCCATTGTGTGAGGGAAAATAATTCTGGGCCACCCTGTAGTTCAACCAACTTCTCCCTAATCCTAACACTTCCTGTGTAGGTTCGCTAAAATTCTGATCAAAGAAAGTATTGCAGTTCCTCAGTGTATCTATCATCATTCCAGGGGGCAGTCTCGTCTTGGAGTCATTCTCTGCTGCACTTTTTTTTCAACTTGGTAACAACAGTCTTCTCAGTCGTGAACAGTCCCCAATTCTCGCAGCATTTTAGTTGTGTAGCTCGTTGCTACTGTTAGGTCCTTCAAAATCCAAGAAAAAAGAAACGCCATTGTCTCTCATTCCCTCAGCTGACTGACCTACTTTTTGCCAAAAAAGGAAAAAAATTTCCGCTGATGGAAAAGTAGGTCGCAGCTTTGCCAATTATCGGTAGTTGTTAGCTTTCTATGAATCTTTTTATTTGTGAAATTAGGAATTAGGTTTAAACAGAAGTTGTTTGGCACATTTTGGATATAATCGTTGTATTAAGGCTTAAACGAAGATTTTTTTCCATTTAGAAGGTACACGTGTATTTAGTGATTTTGTTTTTTCATTGGAAACTCTTTAGGGTCCGAGATTGCCATTGTGGATTTAGTCAAAGTGTTCATAAATGTTTTTTGTGCATC
Source organism: Lineus longissimus (assembly GCF_910592395.1). Taxonomy (NCBI): domain Eukaryota; kingdom Metazoa; phylum Nemertea; class Pilidiophora; order Heteronemertea; family Lineidae; genus Lineus; species Lineus longissimus. The sequence continues at coordinate 11,691,538 of NC_088312.1, forward strand.
ATTTTGGGGCTCAGGAACACAAACAACCAATTTGATTTCTTTGAAGTTCGGTTTTAATTAATCCTTGCTTGCCAACAGTGGAAATGAAAGATGAGTCTGATCAGATTAACCAGTTTCCACATGTCGCCTGACTACTTCCCTGATTGCCACCTAATTCATATCGGGTGCATGGAATGAATGACTACATGTAATCAACATCTAACTACCATACATTACACAACTACCATACATTACATTTGACCTATATTCATGTCATGGTAATTAGATATGCCATATACATGGCAAATCTAATTACCATACCTATCATTTGACCTAATTCATATCATGGGGATATGATGTGATGAACATGCTTGAAACGAACATCTAAGTACCATACATTTCATTTGACCTATTAATGCCATGGGTACATAAAATGACCACGAATTACATCATCATACATTGATATGACCTACATTTCAACTGGTCACATGCATACCTTGATTATGGGTGAGCAATCGGAAATAGTCACTTCCTGATTTTTAGCACATGCATAGGTTTTTCTTGTCTGGCTGGCAATGATCTTCTTTGAGGGTCAGAAAGGTTAACTCATAACTCATAGGCACATATTTGGTATTTTGTCCTGAAATCTCAACCAAGTTAATATACTCCTGTTGCAGCTTGGTAATGCAACCAACTTTCCAGGTGTGATTAGGCCAAGGCAGAGACAGTTTCTAGGCCTACCATTAGCAATGTCTGTGGGTAGAGGTGATCTCAATGGCCACTTGCCCTTTGATCGAACATATCATTCGTGACTATTTGCAAAAAAGATCTGTTCGAATTGAAATTTTCAATTATTTTATTGTAAAATTTACTTCAAGTTTATTTACTTATTTTAAAAACCAATAATCGCTCTTATTTTGTGTGCCATTGCAGGGTATTGAATTCCTCATTCTTTGAGATTGCTGATGTTATCCCTCCACCCCTACCAGCCGCGTTCACAACCATGAATGCCTTGTTGGCCACTTTGCAAGCCCTACACATCTTCTGGACTTATCTGATTTTCCGTGTGATTTTCACGCGCGTCATTCTCAATGCACGTATGAGTTTTCCATTATGCTTTAATATTTATCTATGTCAGAAATAATCACAACACCACCATGTTTGTTATAGTTTGTTTGGAATGAAGATAAATTTAGATTGTCAGTTGAAAACTTGGGGAATCTTGTGAAAATGAGAGCAAAATGTGTCGCAATGTGCAGGTCTTCTTTTTGAGTATACGTCTTCAGAAGAATGCGTCATCAAACAGCTCAAATGACCGATGTTATTATAAACCAAGCTGCTGGCTGTCCAGTCAGGGTATTAATAAACAGAGAAACAGAGAAACGAAGAAATCGAGAACTTCCCATATCGAGTAGTTTGGCCTTAAAACCTATGTCTATAATGAACGGCGTGAAAATAGACTAATATGCTAGCACAGAAGGCCCTTCTAGTATGCTAATTCCACATTGCAGACAGAGTGATTGTGCATTTCTGGAGGTGTATAATATGTCCAGTGCAGAAGTTAAGACCGTTTATTTACTGGTTGGATAGGAGAATGAAACCATTCAGTTATTAAGAGAAGTGTCAGTAAAATGGTTCCCATCTGCGTCCCTTCTCAAAGCACCGATGTACACCTGGCACGGCGAAGTTGCACCCCCACTTCATATCTCATTTCAGCCTTGTTGAGTATTCAGCATAGTCCAGTCTCAATTAGCAAAGTCTGTATTTTAGATCTACCCGGTGTAACAGTAGATCGTAGTCCGACGTGAGAAATAAAGCATTTCATCTCCGATATTCTCGACTCTGTTGCCCTGCCAGACGCTACCCGCCTTACGAAACAAGCCTCGTCCCAAGGACCAAACAAGCAGGAGGGACGAGGTTACCAGGTCTAAAATTGCCCAACTAAAGTCTTGGTTGATTGGTTTTTAGTTGTTGTTTTCTTGGTTTTAATAACCTAATACACAGTCAAAACTGTCCAAGCTAGGTCAGGATTTGCTACATGGCTATACGCCCCTTAATTGTTTTGAATTGATGCTACTTCATTTTGAACAAAACAAAATGGCTGTCGGCACACAAGTACTGATTTTGTGTAGCAATGCATTGGGAGACGAGGCCTAACTAGTCGATGGGGGAAGTTCTCGATTTCTTCGTTTCTTTGTTTCTCTGTTTATTAATACCCGTTTGGACTACCCTGGTTACCGCAGCAGACGACCAGTCGCCAGGTTAGTTTTCTCGCTAAATAAAGATACAATGATACTGCGAAAAAAAAGTCAGTGATTGGCCAATGGTCCTTTAACAAGCACTATGTGTTTGTGTTCACACTGTTGCATAGAAATTTCTTATGAGCACGACAATAATTTTATTTTCACCGAACTCATTTATGTCGCACAGGTCATCAAGTTTGTATGATGCATTCACATCAAAAGATAACTTCGTGGAAGTTGAAAATTACACTTTGGTTCAGCCAGGCAATCAGCGTCATGACTATATTCCATTTCCGGTGGCAGGCCCAGGCTTAAAGCTGGTGGGTTGGGCCTCTTGGAGCTTTCTTTGACGGATGAGAATACATCAGCTGCAACAACATAGCAGTCTGAGGTGAAAAGGCTGATGACGTTGATTGCCTGGATGAAGAAAAGAAACTTCTTGACCAGCTCCAGCCAGTAGCTGCAGGAATACGTTTAGTTCACAATCTGTTTATGAATGAAACGAAGACAGAGTTGAGCCATGTATACCTCGCAGAAGTAACAGAGCTAGACCCCCTTGGCAAGGATCTCCATGGCAATGAGAGCTAGCGAAAGAACAAGACCCTGGGCCCCCTGCTGTGCATCGCCACAGAAGTCACAGCCCGCTGTATACAGGGGCAACGTATCATTCCACTCACTACGAAAACCCTGGAGCCGGCGAACCAATTCCCTTGAAGACAAGATTCCGTCTCTACAGTGGCTACTGTGTATTCATCATTCTCTACATAACAGCAACAACTGGGCAATAACTTGTGTTATACTTAACAAGCTGAGGAAAAACGCAAAGGACTGATAGCGGTTGCGAGTTGTCATTTTACTACGTAACTGCAGCACACAGAATATTAAAAGCAATAGCCCGTGTGCTCATTAGTTTGTTACGGATTCAAGTAATTACATGTAGGTGTCTTTCTGTGTGTATTTTCAAGCTTGTTATCGTCCATGTCACTGTTGCCGTATGCCCTTCGAACATCCATATGACTGAATGGGTATCATGATCAGGAAGGAAGTACCGTTGTACGAATAAAACTTCATGAAACTTTTCATCGCGTCATCGCGTCATCCAACGTTCATCTCGATCACTTATATCGACGTGGGAGCAGCAACAAAGTCTGCTACTAGCTTACATGTAATTAAGTAAAAGTTGGTCTAAATGAACCAAGTAGACACGTCTTCAAGTTGTCAATCAATCAGCCAGTTATCAATCAATCAATGTCAAATATCTTCACAAAATAATCGCAATTAGAAGATTTTGCACGGTACAAGACATCAGTGTTCCGTTCGCTGATCACGCTTGAGTGTAAAAACGTACTGATGCAGTCTAACTTAGATCTTACATGCTCCGTGAGTTTCCCTTTATAAATGACATCAGCGTCCGCAGTTCGCAGGAAGTACAGTGTCCGAGCTTCTTTAAAATTACCAGACACAAATTAACAGACTCCTTTGTTCAGGAGTGATTAGTGTGGTCAATGTGGTATTTCTTGCATTACAGGAAGGAAGACTCCATTGACAATGTTATTTGTAGTGCAGGGATAGCGCAGGAGGTTATTGCCGGCTACCACACTTTTTTTCGTCCCCATGTGCGCTACCAGGGAACTACATGTGCATTGCTTGAAATGCACGCGATATATTACAAGGCCACTCATTAATGAAGACATAGGGATTTTCTTTTCACCAATCAAATAGCCTATTTATTCATCTGTGAAAATGTCATGGCCTTTATGTCCGTATTCCGAATGTAAAAGTGTACAGAAGAGTTACCGCCCCACAATGGAATCTGGTTTCGTCGAACGCTGGTGGTACGTAGCCGACAGACACCATCCGGGGATAGCATGTTCACACTTACTTCATAATGATAATAAGACTTCTTTCACTAGTGGAAGGATTTTTCTGATTTATCCGTCATTTCTCCGACTTTTCTCCGACTTTATCCAAAAAAGTCGGATTTCCATAAAACTGTGAAAAAAGCTCGGTCGTCCCAAAGTAGGCCATTAAAAAGATCAAGAGCCTCAATTGAATGTGGTTATGAGGTGTGATGCAAACACCCAGTGTAACTCAAAGTGTGAATACTAATTAGCTCCTCTCCTTGGACCCTGGGTTGCGCCCCTCCATGTTTAAGCAGGGGAGACTCATGAAAATAGGCCTATTTTGATAGCATAAAGAATGAAATGGCCAGGGCCATTGTGCTCACCTCATGTGGAGGAAAGATGGATAAAGAGCATGGTATTGTGTCATGTAGTGTTAGGTTTGATGTAGGTCCAAGCAATTACAATTTCCCCAAAATGGCCAATTTACAGTACATTCGACCTCTGTGACCTTCAAAAGTAGGTCAAATCAAAGAAGACCCGGGTGACATATTGAATGGTTGTTAGAATTAGATGTACCTATGATATAAAATTGGTGCCAATCGGGCAAGTCATTACTAGGAATAATGGCATTTTGAAGAATTTAGGATTTGGCCCCCTCCCTGGAGGCCAAACGGCAAATCAGATCGCACCAAACTTCGGTACCTGAGATCACCTGACCAAGGGGTACATGTGTACTTAATTTGTGATCAATAGTCATTGCAGTTAAGAAACGTGCCATAGTCACGGCCTGACGGCGAATTTACGCCATTTGACCTCTGTGACCTTGACAAGAAGGTCAAATTAAAAACCTGTGTGACATATACTGTATGGTGGTAAGATGTACCCATGATATCAAATCGGTGGCAATCGGGCAAGAAGTTAAGGAATAATCACATTTTTAAGGTTTTTGGATTTTGCCCCCTGGTGGTCAAGTGGTGAATCACATTGGACCAAACTTCGGTCCCTGAGATTACCTGACTAAGGGGTAAATGTGTACCAAATTTGGTATCAATAGTCATTGCGGTTTAGAAACGTGCCATCGTTACATCCTAACGGCCAATTTACACCATTTGACCTCTGTGACCTTGAAAAGGAGGTCAAATCAAAAACCCGGAGGATATATGATGCACCTTTGCTAGAAGTACCTACCATATTTTTTTAAAAATTTCCCGACTACTATTAAGGGAGATATTGCATATTTTCACTTTTAACGTTTGGCCCCCTGGTGGCCAAACCATGAAACGAATCGGACCGAAACTTGGTCTCCAAGGTGTCATTACATAAGGGTACATGTGTACCAAGTTTCAACTCAATAGCTCTAACAGCTACGAAACGTGCCCTGCTAACGAACGACGGACGACGACGGACGACGACGACGACGACGACGACGACGACGACGACGACGGACGCCACGGTATGGGATAAGCTCACCTCTGCTAAGAGGTGAGCTAAAAACAAAGCCTCATATGAATTAAATATATTCTTGATGTACTGAACTATGTAATTTACGAAATACCGGGTGGTCCAGATAGTGCCACTACCAGGGGGTTAAAACCATTGATATCAGTGGATGGGGAATCTTTCTAGGAGAGGAATGATACCAAGATCGCCTGATTTGGTTCAGTAGTTTGTGCTTCACAAAATAGGCTCTAAAACAAAGACAGGCTTCATTCGCGCAAAGGAAAAGTTGAACTGTGCTGATAAACTGAACTTAGTATGTAGGTGGATTAAATGTTAGGTAATAATACTGAAACGAGATAATGTCGACAAGGTTCCTAGCGACCATTTGCAACTGAGTAAAGGTCGTGTAAGCATGGCCAGGCCGCAACACACCACCGATATGTTCGTACAACAGAAGCGTTCTGTTTTTCCGCATTGAACCTGGCCAAAGGGACTCCAACCTTGCTTAACAAAAACGTCTCTAGAACAAAAACAACTGCACGGAATCGGTCGAACTTGGTATCAATCGTCTTCTAGAAAGATATCCCATCCATTGGTGACAATGTTTTTAACCCCCTGGTAGTGGAAGTATGTGGTTGCGTTTTTTCTGGACCACCCTGTATTTACAGTAGCTATTTGCACAAAACAGACCAATACCTACATGTATGTTGAATACCAAAAAACAGTTGATTACATTAAAAAAATTCTTGAATTGTACACCTTGCTCAAATCTATTTGCAAATAGATTTTATAAATGATTTCACTTCCAGTTCCTCTCCAAGCGTAACATTCTTGCTTTGGAGAGGGTGCAGCGCCGAGCCACGAGGCACATACTCGGGTCTGCTGGATATCTTTCATACAATGAGCGTTAATCACAGCTTGAGACGTTGCCTTTATCTTACCGCAGAGAACTGATTGATTTTGTGTTCCTTCATAGTTGTTTTGTCGGTAATTACTCAATGCCTATTGATGACCCTGTAAATTTTACGTCAAGGAGAGGTGATACTTTGCTTTTACGTCTTGGCCAGTGTAGAACTGAAGCGCATTTGCAGTCCTTTTTTAACCGTGTTGTAAATACTTGGAATGTTTTACCTATTGATATTAGAGCTTTAGATAACAATGATTTATTTAAGAAACGTTTACAAGAGTTTTATTGCTGTAGGATCGAGGAGTTTAATGTTGTATTCACCTGCAGCTGGGTCACCTGTTGTAGATGTCCCCTCGGCAGGCCTTGTTAGCAATATTGCTATACCAACTACCGACACTGATAAACGATGATCGACTTAAGGCCGTCAGACAGCAAGCGCTTCGCGCCAGCGTCTTTGGACCCCTTTCACGGTTTTGGGGATGTTAGTCAAGAAGTTTTCAGCAAAATGACTGTCGGAAAAGAAATAGATACAGAACCTCACCTCCGTTAGGCCTTCTGTCTGATTAAAGTAAAGAAAGGAAGTGATTTCAATTTTTCTATTTGATTATTGAAAAATATCAAATACTGTAAAAGTACGAATGTTATCCGGCGCGAACACATGGGAAGGGGCTCTGCTTATCTGCACAGCTACCAAAGATTTTTTGAATTATGAATTATGAGGATTTGACTGAAATCGCATCCAAGGCTTGATTTCGACGGTTTCAAAACTCCCATAACGGCTCGAGGACTAAAGTCTGATCGGGAACATCGAGATGTTATTTTGGAGGAGATCCAGTGTCCTCTAAACAGCATGCCGACTGCTACACAGTTGAACTAAAATCGCATCACAGAGCTTGGTAGACTTGAAAACGGCCGAGGGTCTCTTAATTCCCCAGTACGGAGTGCCTGGTGTCAGCACTTTGGAGAACAGCCCCCGCCACCGAGAAAAAACCCCCTAGTTTCGCCCCTTGTTATCCTCGTACAACGTACTTTTAAATACGCAGGTTGATCGGGTTTTCTAAGCACTATATGCCATGCACCATTCGCCAACTCACTTTTTTTCGCAGTATCAGTGACTAAATCGCATGTCTGATACGTTTATTGGTACAAAATGTGATCCTAATTTTTGCCTCTCTTTTTTTTCTTCGTCGATTTACTCCTTGCAATCTATCACTACAGGTTTTATTATTTTGCATAGCCTAGTTAAATTTGTATCTTGTTTTGTCTCCCGTCAGACTTATTTGGTATAAATTGCCAGTTTTTTGAGAAAAGGTGTTTTTGTGGTCATTTGGTCAATTGTCCGTGGATATTTGTCTGTTTACTCGTTAACTGCTTTTAAAATAAAATAAAATGTTTTTAAGGCATTTGATATGAAATAATATTACTATTTGTCGAGTGGGATTGTCGTTGGACGTTGACTGTTGAACAGTTATGCGATAATGACGAAAATACTAGTATGTCAACATTGTTGAGAGTATATTCACCTCATGAATCAGAACCGTTCCCTTTGAGAATGCCGAATTGTAAAAAAGAACGTGGTTGACAAACCTGGTGTTTTTCGCCAAAACTCATGTGTGCATGTTTGATATGTTAATTACAATTTATTTCTTATTTTTGAGGATAATTTCAACGTGTTCTTGTAAAGTATTGCGTCGTTGATTTTCGTAAGTGCGGACCGCTTTCTATGTTTTCAAGGCGGCAAAATTTGAATCGAAGGGCTGAAAGCTGAAAACTGAATATTGAAACGACTACGGCAGCGTTTTGGTCCGTCAGATTGCTTTTGTATTTAATGACAACTAAACCTTCGTCATCCCCATGTTTCTAATCATGTATCCAATCTTTTGCAAGAGAAGATCAAGTCCGTAAAGGTGTTTTTGTTGACAATTTTCATGTTAGATCTCGCTGTTTACATTTTCTGGTTCATCCACCATTTTTGTATGTCATGTGACCTCGAGCATTTTCATGGGTTAGTTCAATACCTGGCGAATGGCAATTGGCAATGGCGATGTGCCAAAAGTATATCAAGCTATAAAAATATTACCTACGTTTCAGTGGCCTGTGGTTTAGCCAATCCAATTGTGAACCTAAGGCCGATAGGCTTGTTTAGCTGTTCAGCGAGAAAAACACAGCTCGGTTCACTGAACCTGGTCTGGTCCCTGGACACGACAGCGGTAACTAGGGTGGTTCAAATCGGTGTCTGTAAATATCGAGACTGTCATCAGATTTTGGTCATTTTAATACCTTCAAGAAGTTCTGTTTTTTTTGGGTTTCGGTTCGTTTTTTATAATTCAACTTGCATTGTCTCTAATTATCATCAAGAACATGTAATACAGCTATAGGTACCTCAATGAAATCCAGGCATTTCATAGTTTAGAGCAAGGAAATGTGTCCAAACCATGAAGACAGCACAGAATTTTCAATGGATTTACGTGTTATTGCAGTGTTGTTAATGTACATTTTGTGTGTGATGGGCCCCTGAAGGCTTTAAAATATCTTAAAGTAGTTTAAATTTCCGACGAGATTATGTTTATGCTAAAGTATCATCGAAAAGGTTTTGGAAAAAAAGTTACATATAATTTGTGTAATTTATGTAAAAACAACCTGTTTAGGTTTAATGGATCAAAAATAGAAATAACCTCTTGATTACCGCCGACCGCAATTGTCGGTAGCTTTAGTCGATTTACCATGTTTACCGCTGATAGACAGCAAATGCAGTCCTTATTTTATGTATTGAATGGGCAAGGATTTGAGAGCAGCATAATTGGCTATCCAGGTAGGAGATAGTTTCCATACAATGGCCTATGGAGTATCTCGCAATAGGTTTGGGCTTAAAAATCACGACTTTTTAGTCGTTACTTGAACCCCCCCCCCCCCCCACACACACACACACACGCGCACACACACACTAAAAACAGAAAAATGTACGTACATAGCTGCTTCACTGCTTATTCCTATATTTTCGTCTGTTTCCAAAGGTGTAGAGATTCAAATAAATCAAAGGCAACTTACGTTTTTCTGGCTTAATTATATCTTCCTCTGTCAGAACTGTTGGCATTATCTTGACACTTGCCATCCATCCGATAAAAGTGTTATGATAATTACGGCTTCCATCCGGTTGCAAATTAGATCCAAGGACCAGTCGCTTTGGTTCGTGAGCCATTTCGGGTCTTCCGTCACGATATGTATGCTTATAGCGAAACGTGTGCTTTTGACCATTCAAGAACGCGGTAAGTTTGACATGATCCACGTTAAGTTCGCCCTCCCTGTTTACGACCAGTTTGTTCCAATCTGGCTTCCAACTTAATTTTTTGGTTAAATACATTCGATATTTTGTCTTTGAATGACATAAATCAATACGTAACTGTTTCTTCTGAGTGATAGATATCCCAAAAAAGTGAACATTATACGTATTTACGATTAATCCCATGTCCCAGAAATAACGCACGTGTACCTTAATTACAACGCTAAACTTCTTATACTGAGACAGGTCGACAAATGGGAGTCGAACATATGCAGAGGGGTCATTGAAAGACAAAACATTCCCAAATCGTAGCGACTGTACATATGCAACGTTTCCAAGTAAACTTCAATTAAAGAGAAATGATTTAGCTGAGTAATATCAAAACATTGCATATGATATATGGGCAGTGACTTTCAAAAGCCGATTGAAATAAATAGGTGGTTTTGTCTGACAGCACCAGTCGTACGCGCATCATCAGGGACATGACAAAATTTATTGGTGCAGATAAATTATGGTGTGGGAACTCTGGATCAAACAATACCTCAGTGTACCTGTAATATGATGCAACTTCCTTGCTCTTGTGATGCTGTCGTGTTTTTCCCAAATATCTTACCCCAAAAAGTGGGGTTGGCACCAAAACTACCAATACCGTAATTTGAAAGTTTCCCCATTTGTTTTCTGTTTGGACTCAAATTAATTGTAGTATGATATATATTGGATGGCTCAAAAAGTAGTGCACCGAATGTAAAGATAAACCATGGCTTTATATGCTGATTTTGTAAGTTGGTAAAGAAATTTCAAAAGTTATTTGCAGATATCCTACTTTCTCTTAAATGCTACTGGAAAGAAACGGCACCATCCCTCTTACCGAGAATTATGATGCCAGAAGGAATGATTGTCCCCTCAAATATTGGTGAAATCAATGGTCGGGTTAGTCCTTCCATGTCAACTCCTTGATTATATTATTTGACACTTATATGCTGTATGCGAGTAAAATTGTGAGTAGATCGACACGGTAATCGTCGTAACCGATATCCGTTTGCACAAAACGCCTACCGAGATTTGATTGGCTGCCTTATGACACCATCATCTATAATTTATTGACGACTCTTGTAGTCCTTCATAACTATTATAAGGAATCTGACCAACATTGTTACCTGGTATTTTATTCTAAACTTTGAGGGTACAGAGTCAAGAGATTGCAAAAAGAGGATTCGTTCTAACTGCAAATGATCGACATGGTTATACAGGTGTGTGTGTTTATGCGTTGTCTGTACTGCTAATAAAACACGGCAATCAGGGAATTGTTCTATGATATCATAGTGATGGCGGCCAATCAAACGTCAGTGTTTTCATCTTGCCTCTTCCAAAATATGAAAACACTATGAGTGTTAACCCACATTGTGTAGTGTAGAATAACACTTAATTAGTGGCATTGGAAAGAAAAACTACCATATTACATAGTTTCATCATTTTACAAGCCCTTTTGTTTCAGTCGTGGTAGGTGTAATTGAACAATTGGATACATAACTGTACCACCAAGAACCAGTTTATTGACGCCTGTACAATTCAATACCATAGGTTTAACATCTTGCGATTTAATGTCCAAAATTGGTTGCACTATTGGGCCACCCGATACATAATTAGTATTATGTACATTGAAATAATTTTGAATATTTTCTCTTTCATAATTATAAGGTACCTGTATCTGAAATATGCTCATGTTATTTGACAATACCTTTTTATGTGGAAATCTTACCTGATATTGGAATCAACACCGTCTAGGCTTTTATCTAGCAGAACTGCATAAGAAAGAGGAAAATAATTTTGCATCGTTAGGTCGGGTGATCGGGATTTCCCTTGATGTCACCAAATTTATGCTGCATTGATCCTCACAGGAAGTGTGATCATACATATTCAACGAGAGGGCATGCTAGACGTCAAGCCGTGGTAAACACAAGGCTGTTATACATGTAGGTGAAAATTTGAGCGTCTTAGTCTTAGCGGATTAGGTGCACCACATACCGGACCACATGCACCGTATACTTTTTTGACAGAGAATGGCCGATGATTATACTGAGTAAACCTTTCAATAGAGCTGTCCATTTTGGCTGTTTAGACAGGACCAAACCATACCCGACGACCAGACAAAACTAGATCAGATCACATCGCACACGATGTCATGAATGACGTAAGTATGAACATCGAACCAGACCAGATCGCACTTGTATCGTGCGCGTTTAACGCGACAGACTAATCTAGACCAATCTGAATCGATCTTGACCGATCTGGATCGATCTAGATTGGTTTGGTCCCGTGTAAAAGCCCCCTTGATGAGGTCATCTGTTAATAAGCATTTGGTGATGATGTGAATAATTTCTCATTACCCGTACATATATGTTAGTATACGTAATGTACATACCCGATTGGCTAGATTCTGTATATCTAAGTATCATTAGCATGAATATTGAAGTCATCAGCAGTGTTGCAAACTTCATTTCCATTTATTCGAAAGAACACTGAATACTGTGACAGTCACGTCGACTGTTAAAGGTTGACACCGTTAGTTTCCGACACACTGCCGTGCCGGCACCAGAGAAAACTTGCCAAGAAACCCCACAAGGCTTGGCCAAAAGTCGCGAAAAGTTTCCAAAGCCAAACACAAATCAGTAAGTGCACGTTCTGTGGATATCCGTGATTAGTGTAGTCTGCTACTCTGAAAATAATGTGTGATTTTTTTGCGTTGTTTCAGCCACCTAGCTGCATACCCTGGTGGACGATACAGTACGAACCTGAAAAGACGATATTTGTCTGAAAAGTGAATTATTAATATGATAATGTTTTAAAGTTATTTCAAATATAAATTCCGATCTGAGTAGCGATTGGCAGATTCGATGATAGACGGTGCAGCCGACAAAGTCGTTAGACAGAAATGTATCTTTAATGAAGTTGAATCAAATAGGAGTCTTTTCATTATTACCTACTTTTTAAAAAGTTTATATTCTGGGTTTTTTCTTGGACTTGAACCCAGCGTTCTTGTTTGAAATACAGCTATCTTTAATCATGACACCAAGTTCGTTGACGGCCAGAGTTTAGTTTGGCGCTTTTCACCTGTACGTCCACTGCGGCACGGTAACAGGAAAAATGCTGATCGGCCGATCGGTAATCTGTCACTTCCCAAATTCCATTCACTCCTCTCCTAACACAATGGCCAACCCGTTCCATATACCGCCACCACGCAGCGCCACCACGCAGCGTCACCTCGCTCAGGTGCATGCTAACTATATATTGCCCATTGAAATAGCCGAAGTCCTCCGAACATTAAGCCTATGTGCGGTCTCCAAAAACTGAGGCGAATCAAACAAATTACAGTTATGGTTAACTTACTTGAGTGTGGTTTTTCTTCTATAAGAATTAACCTGCGGGTCAGGTAGCAGTATGGTATACAACTTTCTTACTTGTCATTATATATTAGTATTATCTATAACAAGAAGTCTTAAAAAACACAGGGCGTGGTGTGGACGTGTATCATTCATTACTGGGATAAAGGTTATTCAGGACTGGGAATAAAGCAACGTCATGTCATTGCAATTTGTAAGGGTCATCTATTTGATAATGGTCAAATATATCGCCAAATAAATGCGATACATGTTATGCCAACGTCCCATACTTCTTTCGGTCCTCACTTTCCAATCCTTTTTGGGAGCTGATAGAAACAATGATGGCAAGCAGCATGGCGGAGCACATCCGGGATGTTCGGAGATGACATGAACGGCTGCACAACATCAAAACTGCATTGGGGGTGTTTTAACCATCTTTACCATAATCATATCTGCAGACAATTCACAGATACCAAATCTCGTCCCCATGTTCTTTTCGTATGTGAAACACCAGCCTCCCATGCGCAATGGTGAAACACATGTAAAATTGACGCACAATAGGGTGTTGGTGAGGTTTTTAAATGATACACCGCTTCTAGGCACGTCAAAACACCTTTTGAGCGGATAACACCGGTTTTTCTGTGGTTGAGATCGGAGTTAACATGATATAATTAAGTAGTGAGAGGTGGATAAACACTGCAACACTTCGTATCATTAATACATGGCAAGATAATCTTCAGGCGGGCAAAAATGGCGACTCTCAAATTCCGCAATGCACTAATACACTGAGCAATGTATACTGTGCAGCCCTGAACAAACTCATACACACAGGATGATGACGTGTTAAGTAGAATATCACTAGTTCTGATGACGTACTATGTGATTTTGTTGAGAAAATTTTACTCGCCAAGAACAGAGGGCGTCAGTAATTTTGTAGTTCATTATCTGTAACTTCAGACTCTGGACGCCCTAAAAACAAGTTTTCCCGTGAAAGCAGCGATTAGGGTCAATCGCTAGGTGAGGAGGGAGATATATGTGAGAATGTTGGGTATTTTCTTTCAAAGTATCAACTCCAGTTCACCTTTAAGTGGAAACGTCTTAGCAAATGTAAACAGGTTATGGCCTCTAAAATAGAAAGGTTCTATTGATTTATTTTCATGTTTAAAACGAAAACTTATATATTGTAGCAACTAAGGAGAAGTAAACGAAAAAGGCACAAGTTAAACATAATGGGTGGGATTCACCAAGGCATTTTATCTGTCGTTTAAGGGTTGTCCGCGTACAAATTTGCTTAAACGCACGATCATCGCAGGCTTGAAGTTAGACAGCAATTCACAACATGTGATCATCTCGCGTGCGGACAACGGGGTTTTTCTGAACAAAAGAAAACTTAAACGGCCGTGAGGGTATGTTTATCTCCGCGTCTAAGGCATTGGTTGGAATACCTCGGCCATTCGAAGAAAGTTACTGTCAGGAATGGACGGCATTCTCGATTTCTTTGAGCTGGCGCAGGAGGAGGCGGTTGAAGAACAACAGGTGGCCCCTCCTCGTGCGGAGAGAGTTTACGAGCAACGGGTAGACCCTCTAACCAAATATGAAGACAGAAAATTCGTAAAGAGATACAGGATTTCAAAGGACAGTTTCCGATGGCTTGTTGGTATGCTACAGGATGACCTATTGCACGAAACGGACCAGAATCATGCTCCGACCCCGGCACAGCAACTGTCCATGGCCTTACGTTTTTATGCGAGGCCATCATTCCAGATGGACATAGGGGACATGTGCGGAGTATCACATGCGACTGTCTGTCGGGCTGTCTATCGGGTTACAGCAGCAATTTGCGCCCGGAAAGGGAATTTCATCCATTTCCCGGCCACACCTGAAGAACGAAGGGCAGCCGCTGAAGGGTACTACCAGATCTCTGAATTTCCCGGAGTAGTAGGTGCAACAGATGGGAGTCTCATGTGGCGATCTAGTCATCCCAACGGCGACCGGGCAGTACGTTTTATGTGCAGAAAGGGATATTACAGTATAAACTGCCAACTTACGGTTGACCATGAGCTGCCGGGCTCTTTACCAACGTTGTAGCAAGATGGTATGGATCGGCGCATGACTCCAGGATTTTGCAATGTCGTCCCACACCTGTTTCTTTTTCTTGGTCATAGTAGCATCGGCTCTTTTGCTTTCTCCAACCTTTTCCCGCAAATGAACTGCCTCAATCAGGCCCATCCTTTGGTCGGATGTAAAATTTTCCGCCCTCTTCGTCTTCCCCATGCTGACGGCAGTGTGACCACTTGACCGTAGGCTGAGCCGTAATTTCATGGCGCAGACGACGGAACAATAACAAAAACAGGCGTTTATTGAACGATTACACTGGTTGGTCCGCGTTCGTATTAAACATCGATGATCGAGCGTTGTGAATCTCTGTTTAAACGTTCGTTTATCCGTCCGCGGACAACGATGTTTTATCCTCCGTACATAAGATAATCGGGCTTTACTTGCACGCACGATAAAATACCTTGGTGAATTCCACCCAATGTGTACTTTTGGGATTTGAGTTATGTACAGTACGTGAGGTTATTTAAGTTTGGGTTTTCTTCTAGAGGGAGGCGATGTTGATTTACATGCCAAATGATGCAAGACGATGTGGTGGGCACCAAACTTACTCCGTATCAGAGGCCCGCCACGTCGCTCGTATCAGGGGGAAATGTCACCATCGCGTTAGTAACATGTAACAATCAAAACAAACGTGCGGAGGCCGAGAAGCCTGCTCAATTGACAGCATTGCACATAATTCTACATGTGGCACGATCAGCATCAAACTGGCCCATAAGGAATTATGTTTAGCATCTCACTTGCGTACAAACTTTTGGTTACTAGCACCCCACTCTCATGATGCACGTATACTGGCCTCATTGTCGAAAATTGACCTGTCGTATCACGTCATCTTTCTGACAGAGGGGCACAGGGAGATTATGCACATAACTACCTCGGGTGCTGCATGGGAAACGGAACACCCTCCACCAGAACTACCAGCTGGTCCAGCACCATATATGCCACTTACGTCTCGTTGACTTCTAGGACTTCCTGAGCAGGTCAAACCACTGAAGGTATAATCCGAATTCTGCATGGATTACATGACCGGTTCCTCCAGTGGGTGCACCTCCACGAGCCCGGATTTCTCACTGTCCGGTGACTTGCACTCACGACGCGTCAAATTAATACAAAATACAACTGTTGCTAGGGCTGGCAACCCAACACAAACTTTTATTTTTACGTTGTTATATTATCAAATGCATGTTTTCTGCTGATGGATCTCGGAACTGGGGGGCGGGCACGAAATGACCTTGTTCTAGTCTAAATTAAATTTCCTCTATATTCACCAGGTCATGAGTCAAAACCCTGATACTGCACAGCGACAGGCCATAAGCTATTTTAACCTCTTCCCAGGGATATGGCATTGTTTTGCATGTGTTTGTAAAATGTGTACATGATTTAGTAGAATAGATTTCCGTACTGTTGGTCTAAATGAAATTTAATTTATTTCGCGTATGGAGTGAAAACAATGTTCAATTTGCTAACGTAATGTTGTATTTGCTCGCTTGATTGGAATTTGTGTTAGTTAAGAAATGCTGGTCGATTTTATTAGCTACTGTAAAATGATGTATGCATAGGCCCCACTGTTGTGCTGGTCAAAATCTCTCCATAGCTAAACATGACATAATATCGTGTTACTTAACACTTCCGTGGTCTTGTACCCATTTCCAATATTCCGGCCTTGGGGAAATATTCTAGTAAACTCTGTATTTGTTTTGAATATTGCACCTATTCTCCCAGCGTTATTTGCCTATCGTCAACTTTTGACATGTTCCCTCGCTAACTTACTTGCGCGCGCGCGCTGAGACAACCCCGCGTCCGTGAGTTGCAATGACGTAACATTCGCTTCATCAGGGAAGGTCTTCGCGGACTTCATCCCTCTTTTTTGTGGGTTTTTTGTATCCCTTTATGGTTTGAATCGGGAGGTTTCAAGATTCAGGTAAAAGCAAAATATGTATAGAAACCCGTAGCCCACTGTCATTTAGAATAGTTAAAGGTGTACATCAAAATCGAGGTTTGATTGTCCGATGTCTTGAATGCTTCGCCAGAAGTTTCAATGAGTGCGCGCCTCGTGCGATGCGTACATCTATGCATTGAGAATGCACTCTGTGTACAGGAGCAACGTTTCCCAGCGATTTTACACTACAAATATCATTCTGTCATGTACTAAGTTTGTGA
The DNA here is from genome assembly GCF_910592395.1 of Lineus longissimus. NCBI lineage: Eukaryota > Metazoa > Nemertea > Pilidiophora > Heteronemertea > Lineidae > Lineus > Lineus longissimus. The sequence goes on from NC_088312.1 coordinate 11,708,886, forward strand.
GAATATTTAGGACTGTTTTCAATGATCTGTGTGACAGTAAGATGTATGTTTTAGTTCTCTGTGTAAGACCATGTTGTAGGGAAGACAAATTTGAGGACATTTGTATACTACAAGTATGGTTATGATGTACTGTTTCTGATTGTGACACGTTTGTACTATTTCAGAAAACCCCATGTTATGGTGTTAAGAAAGATAAGAAATCGACTCCCGACTTGTTGGGTTTTTCCACCCCTGTCTCCACCATTCTTTTCTGAATCCTGCTACTGCACTGGTGAAGATCGACATGGCGCCGATGGAAGACTTAAAGAACAAACGCAAAGGACTGCGTGCCCGTTGCACGAGGGCTATCAACCGCCTTAAAGAGAACATTGATGAGGACACGATTTCGCTTCTGAGACTTGAGCGAGAACTGGATGCCCTTGCAGCGGACTTCAGACAGGCATGTGACATCAATACTGATATGATTTCGCTGGTGGAGGAAGATTCGGCAGATGCTGATGCATTTATTCATTGGGAGGCGGAACTGATTGAGGTGTATTACAACTTTATTGATGAAGCCGCTGCCCATCAATCGAAGCTGGCCAAAGCTCGGCCACCTTCCCCCACAACTTTTACTAGTGGGCCTGCATCCGGTGCTGCTGTCACCACGTCGCCCTCTGCTGGACTGGTTCCTGTGTCATTGCCGCAAGTCACTGCTGTTACCACGTCGCCCCCTGCTGGACTGGTTCCTGTGTCGCTGCCAAGCGGTACTACTGCTGCTGCTGCCACGACGGCCCCTCCTGGGCTGTTTTCCGTTTCGCTGCCGACTGTTCCTGCTACGTTGCCACCTTGTTTTGGTCCGCCGCCTGGCTTGTCCCCAGTGATGACTGCTGCTGGTCCATTGTCGCTGTCAAGTACACCGTCCATTGGTGTACCGCTTGCCAGCCCGTCTTCGATTCGGTCTGGTGTTCGACTATCTGCCGGAGTCGCGTTGGATCCAGAGCCCGCCTTCGACCGGTGGATCGATGAACTGGTGGAGTTTCAAGAGACAGTATTGCCCGGTGGTGTCAGTGGTGAATTGACTATAGCGTCTGCCCTCTATCGCATAGAGGCGGGTAGAGACATTCCTACATTAAAGATAAAATCGTTCAGCGGTAAAGCGATCGATTATGTAGACTTTATCGATAGTTTTAAATTACACATTCATGAGAAACCACATCTCAAAGACTAGTATTGGGCAATTCGCCTAACAGCAAATTGCAGACCATATCCCTGGTGAAAGTATTTTGTCATGTTTAGAAATTAGGTTTGCACCAGGATATAACCAGATAAATCAGAGGCAAATAACCCTGAATAACCAGCTGAATTAGGTTGTGACAGTAGGTGCATCATAAATACTAGAATTAGCGATGGTTCTGGGACTGCAACAACTCAGCATATGGATGGTCAGAATCCAGCAGACAACAAGCAAATGTAATCTGAATCTCAACATCTTTCGTATCTTTTGATGAGTTTCTGGTCGAGTGAGGGAAACCAGTTGGCCATCTGATATGGCTGGTGGGGATGAAAGCTCCCAATGTTGGGACGACCAATAATACATTGCGTCTCCACAGTATTTATATTATAATACCTCCCTCCATGCACACATGGTTCTGCTGCCAATTTTTTCTTCAAATGATCAAGGTGTCAATCATGCACTTGTGGGTACTGGCACCACGTAGGTAACTTCTGATCTGATCTTAAGTGGCAGGTTTTTGGTGCTTTGTCCTGGTGCTCATTTTTAAGATGACAAAACACTATCACCAGGGATATGGTCTGCAATTGCTGTTAGGAAAGTCACAACCTGGGGACAAAAAATAAATGTGATTTAGATTTCGCATTCCTTTGAAGTGTAGGTTGCAACATCCCAGGCCATTGATGCATGCATGGTCACAACATAGGGGCAACCGGGAATCATGGCAAGGATTTTTACAACCATTCTTTTGAGGTGTAGATTGTGATGCGAGGGAAGTGTCTTGATCTCTACATAAAATTCCTTCGACATGGTGCAACAAACCAGTCCAGTAGATATATACATGGTCATAGCATACGGCATCGAGACAACCAGTATGCAAGGTTACGGCCAGGCCCAAGGGGTATGACCGATCAGCACTAAGAGTAAAAACGTAAAATGCAATAATATCTTTTTAAACTAACTGCCACAGTAGGTTTATTTATTCAGTCTTTTTGAAGTAAAAGTATTACAGTGAAAAGAACGAAATACGGCTGGAATATTATACTGGTTTGTCTTCGGACGGCAAATTCAGCACTGCACCGATGTCAAGGTTAAGACGGTTATACGACTTTGCCTCATCAGCTCCTCGTGGTCAAGGCTCCTATATCCGTGACTGATGCGGTCGCAGAACAGAACAGATGCTGATCATCCCCGTCACTGCGTCAGGCTGTAAAACAGAGCGAGGAAATATTTTAACTTCACCAGAAGTTTTATCATTCATTATTCAGACCAACAGACACTGACTACCTGCTAATAGTCTATGAATTTCATTGTCATAATTCAGAACAAACACTTATCACCTTTGCTGACAATATTTTCAGAAGGTGTGTACATTCGTGTGTCCATTTACATTGCACGTGTATACGTGCTTTACTGTACATTTCTACAGGAGTGAGCAGGATGTACAGAAAAACGATCTCCAAAACTGTTGCTTTCAGCACTCGCGACACGTTAAGCGAGGTTTTAGCAATTATTTTCAGTGAAGGTATATCTCATGTGTAGAGTCTGGGTGATTTTGAGACATTCTTTAGGTGTTTAAGGCGCACAGTTTGATGAAACTTGCCCGAATTCGTAATTTTTTTGATGAATGTATATCCGCCATTGCGGGGATCTGGAAACTTTCGGATGACAAGTTTGCCTCAAAAGATGGACGGGCTCCCTATAATCACCCAAACTAACAGCGAATATATATTCTTAAGATCCTTTTCTTGACCTCTGATGAGTTAATTTTGTCTGATGCAGTGTTTCAACACAAATTTGAGGGCGATTACAATCACGAAAAAATCACACTCACCCAGTCTAGAATGCGTAGACGAAATGTATGTTGGCTCTTCCATGTAGCGGGTATCCTCCCACCTGTTCAGGTCGGGACAGATCAACGTTGAGCAACTTGCCTAATCGGTAAAAACGCGGGAGGCAGTGCTATTACCGGAACGGTTCAGAACCGGCGATTTTCATCAAAAATCACCCGAAAACTAAAAAAGTAAGCAACGGTTGCAAAAATAAAGTACACGTTGTTCGTTAGCAGGTTATGAAACGTAACCTAACCAAATTTCAGGTCGTTCCGTGCGGCAGTTTCGGAGATACGTGTCGAAAACCACATCCCTCGGGTCCTGGCGATCGGCTCAGTAAAAACAATAGACCATATCCACGGAGTTGTGGATATGGTCTAATGATGCCCGTCTTGCGCAATTGAAAATGCATCTCTCTGGTGATGCTGAGCGTTTGATAGCTGGTTTAGGATGTGCAGGTGTGATGTATGCAACCGCGTTGAAACAACTTAAAGGGAATGGCCCGCCAAAAAATGGGGAGTTTTGGACGGCCCGGTCAAAACCTTAGGCGGGAATAAGGTTTCATTGATAAATATAAGGAGTTTCAAGGCCCCCAAATCACTTGTAAGGTTCAATAGATACTGGCCTTTCATTGGTTTACCGTCTGCGTATCATTTACATACTCTCATTTTGAAAAATATGACAATATTTACGATCACGTTATTGATTTTTGCAACATTTTCGGTAACGCGCCCCTTGCGGATCTGTAAGGTACCATTCGGATGCTTGAAAACTGCCTCGTCTCGTCGATTCGCTCGCGGATAAACGCATCAGGTTGACTGCAGCAACTTTTAATTGTTGGAGACAGAGAAGGAAGGAATATGATTATCAGTTTGATGAAAACTTTGCAAAGTTTCTTCTTGGGACTCGAAATCCATACTACTATTCTCTCCATTTTCCATTTTCTCCTCTCTCCAACTCACTACTATCGCTATTGACTGCGTAACATACACTAACATTCTTTCGTTATCATTGCTAACTTCATTTACTAGAACACTGGCCTCTTTGTAGCCGATTATGTAACCCATAGTGGAAACACCTGACAGCGCTATTCAACCTCTTTAAGGACCAATTTGGGGCCCGCAGTGTAGTTGCTCGTGCCTGTATTGACAGAATTGCAAAGGGTAAAAAGATTGATAATTCTAGAGATGCACTTCGTGATTTCTCCATTGATGTTATTAATGTTATTGCAGGTCTGCAGCGCCTCCAGTACTTCGCTGATGTGAACGCCGTTGCAACTCTACGCCGCATCGTCCAGCGTCTCCCTGATTACCTCATTGTCATATTTATTCACGCCACACTCTAGCAAATCTGTTTTCTTTAGACATTGGACTTCTTATCCCTAAATAAACATTAAAAATTCCAAACTTGTGTTTTTGAAGTAAAAATCATCGTCCAAACTCCAAGAAATTCGGCACAGCTAATGCATACCAAATGGCACACTTTAAAAAGCGCTCATTGGACAACGTATGGAATAACCAGAAATGACGTCATCACTGGTCTACATAAAAAATAGATTGGTTTCCCGATCGACTCACTAGGGATACGCAGTAGAGAACAATGTCATGAAAAACGACCCTTTGTAAATTCCAATCACCTGCAGGACAGGTCAATTTCTCTCAATTAAGTTAATTATGTAATGATAGGACCTGCTTTGATTTAGTAGCTTGTGGCAGTAGACCTGAATAATACAATGTCAATGACCTACCTCTTCAATTGTCTTCATCCTTGCGATGTCAATAACGAATTAGCTCCCGCTTCGATCTTTCTTATGTTGTTACTCTCCTTGACCTGATACTAGTCCAGCCACAATCGTGGTTGTAAACATTTCTCACCGCGGTGGATATTATTTCCCACCGCGGTGGATATTACTTCCCACCGCGGTGGATAATATTTTACACCGCGGTCGTACTACAAGAAACAATCTCGCATCTATTAGAAAGGCATTCTAAAGTGTACACCTGTTTTTTAGATGCAGCTAAGGCTTATGACACTGTTTGGCAAGATGGATTGCTTTACAAACTGTTTAACTTTGGAGTACGAGGCAAACTATGGCGCATTATCGCAACCTGCTACCAAAATATTGAAAGCTGTGTCATGGAAAATGATATGTACTCACCGTGGTTCAGCGTCAAACAAGGCGTTCGTCAGGGTGGAGTGCTCTCCACGTGGCTCTATCTGCTGTATATGGACAATCTCCTATATACCTTAGAGAACACAAATTTTGGCGCAAAACTAGGAGACATAGAATGTGGTTCCCCCTGTCATGCTGACGACCTAACCCTCGTCTCACTTGCCAAATATGGTCTTGATCACATGATGTCATGCAGTTTCAAATATTCAACCAAGTGGAGGTACGACTACAACTCAGACAAGTGCATTGTTGTGGTGTTTGGTGAGACACAGCATCAATGGCAAAGCATTTCCAATGAACGAACGTGGACGCTTGGAGACAAACCGGTTAAGGAAGCCGCTTCGCACATACACCTTGGTGTAATACAGAACAAATACAGCCGAACAACGACAACAGCAATTTCCGCCGCTCAAAAGCTAAAGAAAACTCTCATGTGCATACTAGGTCCGGGGATGCAACCCAACAAATTTAATCCGATCTCCAGTTACCATATCTACTGTAGAATATGCCTTCCGAAGGCACTTTACGGCAGTGAACTATGGTCCAATATGTCTGAACGTGACTTAATGATCTTAGAGCGTGCTCACAGATTTTGTCTCAAACGAATGCAAGGATTTAGCAAAATCACTCGAACTGTAACAACACAAGCCATGATAGGAAGTATAAGCCTAAAAGCACTCATCGATAAACAATGTCTTCTATTCTTTGGACAGTTAGCAAGAATGCCTGAGCACCTACTCCCAAGGCGTGTTTTCAATTTTCGGCTCCGCTCAATGTTGAACAGAACAAATAGTTCCGAAACTTGTCTTGGGTATGTGCCAAACTTAATGACAGTAATGGACAGGTATAACCTTTCAAACTCCCTAAAAGAGTTCACTGAAAGTGGTCAACTAAGTGTGCCAACTGGTACCCCCTGGAAGTCTTTAGTTCAAAAATCTGTTCTCAATCAAGAAAACTTAAACTTCAGAGCAGAATGTACACGCAATAATCTTTTCAGAATATTGAACATTGAAAAGTCTCTGGACTATCCGTCCTTAATATGGACAACCGCTCAAACTGATCGGAAACACAAAAGCAACTGTGCCTTCCTAGCTAAGCTAAACACACTACCAGAAACTATCACAGAAACAAAGTGCAATCGATGTACTCAATGTTATACCGATCCGCAACTTCATTTTTTCTGTGGATGTTCAGGTTTTTCCTCCCAACGTGAGAAATTTTGGGAACAAATTGAAAATGAATGCCCAGTTGAACTCAGCACAGCATTGTGGAACATGTGCGACGATGAACTCACAGAAACATTGCTCGGGAAACAACTTTCCGCTTTTGATTATGAAGAAAATGTAGCACTTTTTCGGATCACAGCACAGTGCTGGAATGTTCAGGCTAATTATCTTAAATGTTTTCCTTGCCTAAGACTACATATTTTTTGACAACAGCTAGAAGTATGTAAATAGTGTACATTAGTTGTTATATGTTGCTTTGGATTTTTTGTAATCTTCTATATAGGAGGAATAAACAGATATATATATGGGCCACCGTACAAAGCGGTTAATGCTCCCATCCTAAGACTCAACCACCCTAACCACAACAAGTTCATTGGTAACAATGTTATCATTTCTTAAGTCTTAATAAAGATCATCTGCATCATCAACAGGCAAGAATAACTTGTGTTATCTTAGTGTAGGCTTTTGAGACTGTCTCACCTTATGAATCATTAAGTCTGGCAGCCATCTTTGTCTGGTAGATTCTATGATGTTTCAAGATTTCCTTCTCTGTCATACTTTGCTTTCTGTTGAATATTAGTCAAGCTTTCGAGCTTTGCTCCTCTAACGAAGTCATGCTCTCTTGACGAAGTCATAGTTCCACATTGTTGTGAACTGGGGTTAATAACACCAATATGTTTCATCTGTTGTTCGATTACCGCTGTGTTATTCATTGTATTTATTTAAATCGATTTCCAACACTACCCGAGATTACTCAAGATCACTCTTACGTCCTGATCTACGATACGATAAGAGATATATTTTAGTCTTTAAGCTGCATGGTAAAACCATTCCTTGATCAGTATCCTTAGCAATGATTAAAATCTCATTGACACCTTCCTTCTCAAGCTTGTAGATTTCGAATAAATTACTTCTTGTGAAACCATTCCATAAGTCATGCAAATCATTAATTCGATCCTTGTTTGTTAAATAAGGATTCAGCACTCAATAATCTATCTTTAACTTATCAAAAGCTTGGTGCAAAACACTTTGTAATTTATGGAAACCTTCAATCCACGATAATGTAGGTATCTTAGGTATGCATGGTAAACATGTCTAAGATCTTTAAAATTATGGCCATTTAATTGAGGTTTACCAAGTGCTCTGTTGATGAATTCTGTCTCTACAAACCAGTCATAATCACCACAATGTATTTTCAAAAACATTTCATACACCCAGAGCTTTGTTCTTAGGACTTTGTCCGTCAGGACGTTGTCCGCCAGGACGTTGTCCGTCTCGAGCTTTGGAGCTCTTTGCTCATGGGACGAAGTCCTGCTCTTGGGACATTGTCCGGTAATTTAGATTGTCGTTTGGTGATACCAGATTTCCATGCAGAATGAACTGTCTGTTCATATCTGGTATCACTGAGCCATTTCCTAGGACTTGAGAAGTAGCTCCTTAATTTAGTTTCAACGAAATCTTTTAAATAATTTACTGTTGATTCATTCAATCGTCTCTGATCTAATCTTCTAAGGATGCTGTCAAAGTATCTTGTCTTATTATCAAAAATAATTTCAAGACATCTGAGGCTGTCATCGTTGTAAGCAGTTGCATTGCAATTGTTACAGAATTGTAATACACTGTTTTGCTGTGTAGCCTTGATGGATTCAAATCTGTCTTGTATTCAAACAATGTACATCGCTTACAATTATGGCATAATTCAGCTTTAGAGTCTGTATTTACATCATATTGTTTCATTATTGGTTGTTCCATTGAGACAGGGGGTGTAATATCAATTACAGGGGTCTCACTAAGTGCCATACCAGGGATAACCCTTGGTCGAATAAAACCCTGCCCAGGACCCCATTGGTTCCCACACCTGCTAAAGTACTCTGCTAAGGGGACATAGTTGTATATTCTGCCTTCTGATTGCATTTCAAGCTTGGCTTGCATTTACATAAGATATATTTTTTAACTCTCTGATAGTATGAGTCTTCAGTTCTGCAATTACTCAATAGATGCTTTAAAATAGTCCTCACACTTCCTAGAAGTTTTGTATTAATACACCCTGTCCCAGACGGTGAGTCACTGGACTGGAATATTCTAAAAACCTGGATGTAGACAGTCGCGGCCATTACACTTCGATGTCTCGAAGAGAGGAGACTTATCAATATTTTGTTAGTATTATTTTGTCAGGAATTATCTTCGTTATTGTCACAAGAAACCGTAGGTTCTGCTGATTCACCTAAGGAAAACGAGGAGTTTGTTCTAAACTATTCGTACATGTACTATGGCATCGTCTATGGAAATTCAAACTGTTGACATACAGTACCCGCTGTTTCTTTAGAAGGCTCGTTCATTATGGAGAGCGTGGAGGCTTCCAATACTATGATAAGAGAACACGTGAATTGGTGGACGCTTAAAGTAGATTCCTGCCTGGACTTTTTTTCAGATTTGACAACACCGTCAATAACCAAAACCAACCCGAAATAATTAGCGCCGAAATTCAGGTTAAACTTCGACAGGTGCCATCATTTAACAACCCTCCCTCTATTCCACGAATCGAACTACCACCTACTCCACGTACCCCATCTCAAACCGCAAAAATGCAAAAGTAACTAAGAAACGACAAGGATTATACGAAACATTTAGGACCTCTTATTCCCCATTCACCCAGGAACAGGAGGACTCGCCATTAGAACGGGTTCCCCGGTCGCAGAAACACGGATCTCACTCACCTGTCTTTTGAAATGGTTAAAGGGATACACCAAAATTCTCGGCGCTTCGAATAATTTCAACATTTTAAACACTTTTCATTACGGGAATTGGCTATCAGTTGCTTTTATGAAATTTCAAGCAGAAAAACGTGGTGGTTTTGTTAATGAATTAATGAAACACTCGATCAATGGACAATAGAAAAGTGCGGAATAAAAAAACTCGTAGCTCAGATCTTAGAAACTTGTATCGACTATGTAAAGACTACAAACAATTACTATTATGCGGGATCTCAACATCATTCATCATTAAAAACCTACGGTGGCTGGGAAAGGACATCGAAAAAAAAAAACTTCTCGGCGGGACGACTTATTATCTCGGGGGGACGACTTATTATGTCGGGGGGACGACTTTTTAAGTCGGGGGGACGACTTTTTAAGTCGGGGGGACGACTTATTAAGTCGGGGGTGACGTATTATTATGTCGGGGGGACGACTTCTGAAAGCGAGGGCGAGGCCTGGCTGTGACTGCCTCATCTCTCTCACCATGTAGACAACACGGTGGAGCAGCCAGGACTGATTTGGCCTGGCTGTGACTTCCTCATCTCTCTCACCATGTTGACAACTTGGCAGAGCAGCCAAGATTGATTTGGCCTGGCTGTGACTGTCATCTCTCTCACTATAATTTTTGTCAACTACGTTGTAAACATTATGCTCAAAATTGATTCATGAAAAAGGCAGTAGGGCAATATTATTATTAAGTTGTCAACATGGTGAGAGAGATGAGGAAGTCACAGCCAGGCCAAATCAGTCCTGGCTGCTCCATCGTGTTGACAACATGTTGAGAGAGATGAGACAGTCACAGCCAGGCCTCGCCCTCGCTTTCATAAGTCGTCCCCCCGACTTAATAAGTCGTCCCCCCGAGATAATAAGTCGTCCCCACGACTTACTAAGTCGTCCCCCCCGAGATAATAAGTCGTCCCCACGACTTACTAAGTCGTCCCCCCCCCCGAGATAATAAGTCGTCCCCACGACTTACTAAGTCGTCCCCCCGAGATAATAAGTCGTCCCCCCGACATAATAAGTCGTCCCGCCGAGAATTTTTTTTTTCGATGTCCTTTCCCAGCCACCGTAAAAATCAGAGTGCAATTCTACGATATTTTAATCTCCATCCATCCGTTTCAGATAAATGGAAGTATGAAAGAGACTGTGATTGTGGATCGTGTGGACCATTATGAACCTTTAGAGATATGTGAGTACACGTCAATAAAGTACCCATTGTGGTTAAGAGAGGCGCCGTCATAGCACATAGGCTATGTCGGTGATATCAAGAGCACTCAGTACGTGAATATCGAAGCATTATTCAGAGCCAGCGTGGCATAAACCTTTCAATATTAAATGGTCGTGTTGTTCACAGAATGAAAACGTCTGGTGGAATATCATTTGGTATGCTATCATTCAAGTGTCAACATCTAGGGAATAAACATGAACCAAAGGTCCACCGTGAGTGGAAGAGTTGACATCATCAGTGAGGTGCTGTCACCGAGAGAGAAAACATTGACCAAAAGTTCGCATGTGCTTGAAGTCTGACACCACCATTCAGGTGTCGACATCTAGGGAGTAAACATTGACCAAAAGTCCACCACGAGTGGAAGTCTGACATCATCAGTGAGGTTTTAACATAAACATCAAAGTTAAAGAAGTCATATGTTAACATATCCTTATGTTGTGTTGCTATAGGACAATAAATCATTTACTTAGTGTTAAACACCTTGTTTAGTATTAAATACCACTACTAGTAACATAAGCTTTACCAAAGTAAATGGAAAAAGTGGTAAGACAAGAAATGGCCCTTTTCCTAAATTTTATAGTTAGAAAACGAATGTTTTGTATGCTTGTTTTAGGAAGAACGGATCATGAACAAATGGAATGCTTGTGTGGCAACTATTTCAAAGAATCTCTAGTTGGAACATACAAGGACAATCGTTTTAATGTAGTCTTCCAAGTTTCAGCTCAGATCTTCCATCACCACCAAGACATTGTTTCCTTACTGTAGGAATTACAAAGCACTAACCCCAAAGTCAAGTCAGTCCTCCTGGATTTGGAGGATTGGAAAATACTAGCAATGATACAGGCATTGAGTCTGGTATTTGTTTGTGTTTCTGTACCTTATTGGCACCTTGTGACAAGTGGAGCTGTCCCCTACCTTGAGCTGTTTACCCCCATACAAGCCCTCTACCATAATGTCCAGGACGCTATTGAAAACCCAGAGGTGATGTGGGTTCATGACACTCCAGCAGTCTTTCCTGACTTCCCATCGAACACAACATCTGCTCTATACAGGAGTGCCGTGTCTACTGCCCTGTTCCAGGAGGATAGTTATTTATCGCTGGTGAAAAAGACTCTAGTTACCAGCCTAAAAGGAATAAAGAAAACATGTGAAAATTATCTGAAAGAATTAATCTTTGGATCCAAGCAAGGAAGGAAGGGGAAAATCTGCGATAAGCATCATGTTGAGGAGAGATTCTCGAGAGTGGTCAAGGAGGGGGATTGGCAAAAACAAAGGCTGCACAGGCTGCAAAGAAACTTCTGCAGAAGGCAAGAAAGGAAAAAAAAGGATGAGAATGATGTAAAAGAATGCAAACAGACCGAAACGTAAAGAAGCGCAAAAGGGTTACACGTGATGATGATACTGATGATGTTGTTGTCCTGGATACACCTGAAGCAGATGATGAAGACATCGCAGTGGAGGAGCCAGCAGTTAACAGAACTTCCTGTCACAGACAAGATCAATGTTGATGTCATTGATTGGATCGCTGTTGCATTCGACAATGACTGATTCCCAGGTAAATTTTCATCTTTAACTTCCATATCTGCAATGATAATAATACTGTTTGCTGATTATGATTATGTTTACTAAATAAGTTGGTTAAAGAATTAAAAATTTCTTGGGTAAGAGTTTTTTCACCAACCAAGCTCATGAATAAATTAAGAATTTTTTATTTCAGTTCTTGCTTTTCTCTTCCAGGCAAAGTGATAAAAGTTGCCAATGTTGATGGCAATAAAGAATACAAAGTAGATTTCATCGCACCAACAACCGTGGCTGACCAGTACCCGACCCTACCTCACGAGATGTAGCAGATGTAGAACGCCTTTTCATCATTGCAGCACCGATCGAACCACCAGTTCCAATCAGTAGAGTTCGCCTTTACAGGCTTCCTGAAGTGAAGCGTCTGGACGATGTCTTCAAATATTTCTGTGAGAGGTAAATTGATTGGAATCTTCTCCCTTTTCGGGTACCATACCTTTGATTCCCCGAGGCTGAAAAATGCATACCCTCTATTGTTTTGACTTGGGACTGGCTATCCCGATGTTATCTTTTACTCTCTTTTCTGACAATGGCCAGAAGTAGAGGACGAACCCAGCATATTTGAGTAGAGTGAGGCATTCCATGTTTGCTTGGTATAACCATCCTGCAAGTCCTAATACCCAAGTCGCCATGTGATGTCGGGAGGTCAACTACGGATTTCGGAGATGAACATTCTTCGAACAATGTTGAAAAACATTCTCGTCATTCTTGTGGACTTATGATTTGTGAATTCACTGAAGGACTTTAATATTTATGAAGGAATTTTGGCTGCAAAGGGTTAAAAGTGCTTTAAATAGACATTGTAGATGGATGTTGAACACAAATATTCATTTGGCACCCACAGAAGTGATCTTAAACAAAGTTTCATTTAAAAAGTCGAGATATTTAATAATGATCCGATACCAAAAAACATGAATTTTCATGTCTTAACGGACTTCGATCCTGAGGGGTTAAAGTTTGGCCCTGAAGGGGTTAAAATAACCCTGCAGGTATATTTGGACCAAAGATTTGGATGTGTCATCCCCAAAATGTTTACAGACCAAGTTTCTTTGAAATCTTCCCAATAGTTATGATCTGAGGTAAAAAAACCCATGAGTTTTCATGTTTACAAACTTTTGCGCCAAGGGGTTAAAATTTGACGCTAAGGCGTTAAATTCGGTCCTGACGAGATTAAAATGACCCTGCAGGTATATTTCGATCAAAGATTTGGATGTGTCAACCCCCCTCCCCCCCCCCCCAAAAAAAAATGTTTACGGACCAAGTTTCTTTTAAATATTCCTAATAGTTATGATCTGAGGTTAAAAAAAACATGAGTTTTCATGGTAACAAACTTCGGCGCCAAGGGGTTTACATTTTGCACTAAGGGGTTTAAATTCGGCCTTGCAGGGATGAAAATGACACTGCAGGTTAATTTTGACCAAAGATTCGAATTTGGCGCATCATAAGTGACGCCACTCAGTAACCGCAAAAAGCTTTGAGTTAGTTTTGATGAGCTTAATTCAAATAAAGTATTGTTACAGTATCTGGACAACTTCAATTTTTCATTTTTTCAATTTTTCTATTTTAAGGATGTCGTGATAGTATTTTCATAACACCGTGAAGTGTAATTGTGTCAAACAGATGCGTAATAAAGATATAAATTTTAACAATGAATGACGCAGTCACGGGCGCTCAGTGTTGCTGTGATCCGTGATCAGGTGACAGCATGACTGATCACGGCGCCATTTCGCATTGCTATTTTAAGGATGTCGTAATAGTATTTTCATAACACCGTGAAGTGTCAAACAGATGCGTAATAAAGATATGCTCAGTGTTGCTGTGTTCCGTGATCAGGTGACAGCATTACTGATCACGGCGCCATTTCGCCTCACTTCAAACATGATTTGTGTATTTATGCAGGTTTCTCGCATGAATCTATTATCTCAGGCATGTGACCTTCCTCGGCGTCGCTCAGGCAATGAAAAACCTCTCTTGATTTGTTTTTTAAAATTTGATGAATCGATCGTTTTCTGGCAAAATTCGAGGAAAAAAAGCTGTGTCGCGATCCCCCGCCCTCCATTTTTAAAAAGTAGAACGCGCAATGATATTGCAGCACGCGTATCCAATCATATATACGTCCCATTATTACCATTGTTGGCCGGCGATTGTTCCCATTGTTGAGAGGTGACTGGCTAGCTAACTGTGGCAGAGACAGTAGGTAGAGCGAGACTTGGCAACCATGATCACCATTGATGACGCTTTGGACAAGCAGCAGCAAAAACCCGTTCTCATATTTTATTGATACTTTGCCGATAATCACAAATAAACAGAAAAAAACTTGTTTTTGTTGTGATGCTCGGAAATATTGATGATATTAATACAAATCACAACCTCAATATGGGACACATTCCAACCGTATCGGCGCATATCAGTATGGGAGCGGTACAGTTGCCTCTAAGAAAAGATATTTGGTTCTCGGGCTGGTTTGGGTTGCGTCCGCCTTCTATGTCTCTCAGGTTCTATGTTTCCCCAACACAAAGGGAAATCTACAAGTATGTCCCAATCGCTATGTGTCCCGTGATATCGGTGACCTAGGTTCAACAAAGTCCTCCACTGCAACTTAAAATACAGGTGCGTGCCGTGGAACACACAGGCATGATCACGGGAAAGACGCCGACCTGTACCTGGCTTTCTGAACAGATATTTTCCAAGACGTACGTAGCCCATCATTCGGGTGGCCGAATTGTCGTCTTAAAAGTCATATGTAATCCAACTTTTATGGTGAGTGTAGATGATTGAATTGTGGCATGTTGAACTTTTTTGATTATGAAGACACTTTTGATTTCATATCCAACTGGTTCAAAATTAATGGTGTATTTTGTGAATGCCAGATATTCAAAATTGTTTTGGTTCTTTGGCAAATTAATGCGGCACCTTGTAACGTGCTATTTGGATGGACCATCGCTCTGCAGGTGTAACAGTTTTGAATATCCTTATGGAGATAGCGTCCCGGGACAAGGGTTCATCATATAATGCACTTTTGATCTATGAAGTTTGATTGTGATGGGTCTTTGATCGGATCATACATTGATCCGTCAACATCATACTGGCAGTCGGACTCTTTTTCGAGGGGGCAGCTGCACCATTGCCTTTCTACACAGTTAATTTCAATCCCTCTAAAAGCGGCCGGGGTTATCTCCAGTGCGTAATTGCAGAGTTGGTACTTTTTATGCAATGCGCTAACCCTAACCTATTTTATACATAACTATTTGACTAACCATTCTATGATATACCCCTACCAGACTTTTCTATTTCTGATAATGCTTAACCCAATATCCTAAACTTTCCTGCAATGCTAACGTTACGATTATGCGACTTTTTGAAGTAAAACCAAACAATGTGATGTATTGAGAATTGGGTGCTAATGAGGGTCTAATAGAAATTCAGTACATGTACGTGATATGCAGATTAAGTTATGATTGACATTCTGTATGTTCGGGAAAATAACACCACTTCGGGATATTCAAGGCCTGGCCTCTTCTCCCGAGTCTATTCACCAGAGGTAACCAATGAGTGACTTCGCTGGCTCTTGCAGTCGGTTGGTGACTAGTGACGGCTCAGCCTAGCTGTCACGGTCACGCTAAACCACTTATTACCGCAGCCCTATTGATTCGAAGTGTTGTTGGCCCACTGGTCGATGAGTGCGCATGTGGAATGACGTAAATGGTGAGGCCACTCGCCGACCGTTTATATAGGTTGTCTCATAAAACTGAAGCACTTTTTAGATTGATCCAAACCTCCCAAAACAAAAAAGTCCTTATTGAAACTCTGAAGGAAAATCTACAAACGCCTGCATTAGTAAAGCAAAATGAGATTCAGGCAATGATAGTAGTCACGAAAATCCGAAGAAAAACGAGGAGCTCTGTTTTTCTACAACCCCTTTTTTGGTTGCACTTTGACGTGGCAGAAAACAGATTTTCTAGGATTTGTGGTTTTCTTGTGTAATTCTAGGGCCTCTTAGGCCTATAAATGAAGCCCCACTGAGGGTACCCACATTGCAGACAACCTGTGCGACAATGGATGCTGTAGAGCCCCTGAGAAAACGACGCCGACGATTAGTTGAAAATGTTCTGGGACACTCAGTACAATGGCCGAAGGCCCTGATCCAATTATCCCACTCATAGGAGAGCTACGAATCGGTTTCAACAACCCGAACAATAAGGATTGGACTCGAAACTGAAGCGTATTGGATATGAGGCCTGGACAACCCTCTCTGGAATCCCAGCCAATGATCGGGCTTCTCAACAGCTCTGTTCGCAACCTTATGAGTCAGGGGTGGCGACACCGGCTGTTAATGAAGTGGTGTTGTTTTCTTGAGTTTACAGTATTTACATAAGATAAATTTTCATGGCTTCGGTATTTCCTGTAATTTTTTTTGGCATTATCCTAAAGTCGACGTAAACCCAACGTTTGACGAATAGAAGATCGAATCAATAGCCTTTCTTTCACCCCCATTACTTGTCAAGAATGACTAGACTGGATGTGGTCTCATTTTAATGTACCCGTTTAGACGCCAACAGCAATGAGGACTGATGTGGACTAATTTCTTTTGGTTCCACCAATAATCCGCAGGATGTCGCGGTGGCGTCACCGATTTAGCGCCACAATGCGGGTTATAATGGTACTAGGCAAGCTCGTTGTTATGGTAGCTGCTGTCTGGCTTCCGCTGAATGGATTGATCGCTCCAAATATGTATGAGATCGAAAACAACCGTGTCCGTGAACTTATCCTTCACCATATTGGAATAATGAAAATAAGCCAAGAGAAAATACTATAAAACTGACAATCAAAACGACATCAATTCCCGCGAAAATACACGTGTTTATAATGAAAGGAAGTATTGCCGTATCCAATACGCATGCGTGTAGGTAAAAAAATTGGTCCAGATGAGACCGCATTAGGCCCGATCGCGTTTAGACGACCAAATTTGATCCGGATGCATCCGGATGCATCCGGATGCATCCGGATTAGCCCCGATGGAACCAGCAAAAGAGGTGGACCACTTGAAGACACGATGGGACCACATGAGACCCGATCGGTTTGCGTTTACACCAGGGAAATTTAGACCGCATTCGGATTCGATCGGATCTCATCGGGCCTTTTTTCTGTCGTCTAAACGGCCCTAATAGATCTCAGATCTTGATCCAACACCTGGACTGAAGTTTGTAAAAAACTGGTTCTTGATCAAGAAAACGTGAGTTTTAAAACCGATGCTTCTACATGTATATGACACTGCGGTCATGGGGTTGCAGATGGCGTTCCATAAAAACTTAGTTTTATTGACAAAAACTTGGTTTTCTTCCGTAAAAGTAGGCTTACTGAACTGTTAGCTCAGTAGGCTCAGTCGTTATTCCTGACCAAATGTATATTATTATATTTTGCATGAATGCGAAGTAGAAATACCCGCAACCATTTTAAGTAGCCAAGAGGCTTGAACGGGGAATTATAGTGATGATGCGTTCAGTGATACATTTCGGCCGTTGATTCGTCTCTGGGTTATGGAATCTGCGTGGACTCCATCCGAAACATGTGAACATATATACTTGTACTCAGGGTCCTATTTGTTCTGTGCATAGTAGCAGAGCACAAACTTGTTCAGTACATAAGCCATGCCTTCATACTGAAAACTGGGTTTGATTAGTTTTTGGACAAACGGCTTGACAAGCGCTAGTGCCATAAGCAACGCCAAGACCGCAGTGACACAAACGACCTTGGTAACACCTGGACTGAAGAGCGCTGGTGCCATGTATAACACCATTACCGTTTGACACAATAGACGACATAGTTCCTGTGGAGTGTAAGAAAACTGTGGCGTTACACAAGTACAAAGCCATTCTTACATGTACTTTACTAAACACCAATACCGTATTTACATAGGATTTTCGATGTCACATGTCACGCTTACCTTGTCAAATGTCACTTGTCACGAGTATGTTCAGGCATAGATTTACGTTCATGACATGAAATGACATTTTGAATTGACATGTGCGACAGCATCCGCTCTTTTAAATCGACTCGTACGAATTAGAGCTTACGATTTTCGATTCCAACGAAACTGAAAAGTGCAGCAGGTGTATCCAGTGTAAGTTACATATTCACACCTTGCTTCCGCCGAGTGCAGCGCTTGTTTGGGAGCGGACGCAGCGACAACATAGCAATCTGGCAACTAGGGTGCGCATTCGGACAGCGTCAACAAGCGTTGAACAATTACGGTCTAGATCAGCTATTAAACATGTTAAAAAGACGCTTTTTTGCAAAGATCATAGAATCGTATTTTGCTCAGTCGTGAGACATGTGTTTTATTCCAATGCGAAATGTGATTTTTATTTTGAGCAATTCCCATTATGGGTCTCCTCTTTATCATGTCGCAATCGATAATACAATTGTTCAATATCATAATGATGAGAAAACTGATACAATAAGCTGATTGCACTATTGTGCCGCTAAAAGTGCCGTAGAAAAAAGCCATGCCATGAACCTGATAAAGCCATGTGTATTTTGAAACCATTGAATATACATGTAATTGCAACATTCCAATCACGCGTGCATCGGACACGAATCTTCTTTAAACAAAAAATATAAAATTGACACGAGATTGGAGCACTAGGGACCTTTGGCAGGACGTTTTCCGTGAACGTCCCGGAAGTTTATTTGTACTTCGTAGACGCTTATTATGAGTCTCATGTTCACCAACTTTTATTTGCGTTATAGGCCCCTGCAAGGGCGTCATTACGCACGTTTTAGCGCGCGGGAGTTTTGTATGTAACTGTAGCCCACATATCTGATGGCTAGTGTTATCGTATGTAATTATCCGAGTTTGGCAGGAGAGCTAGGCCCTTACATGAGCCTATTGCGTATGAGCTGATCACTTTTTGTATAAATGTAGGTCTTTCAGGCCTGCGGTGGCATACTCACGGAGGTTATGAACGTGTGGAAAGGTTGGTGCGCGTTTGTCAAAAACGTGTTGGACTTCCTCGATTTTAGAAACCTGTGGTTTGGCAAAATATTCCAACCGTATTAGGCATATGTAGTAGCATAGAATATGGTACTGTAATATAAAAATAGTTTATACTAGTTATGATAGTTATAATAGTTTTATACTCTATCTCCGGAACTATCACACCAGATAACTCCACCCCGATAGGAGCCAGGGGGGTAGAGGGTAGCTGAAAAGCTAACCAATTTTGTTAAGTATGTTCATATTCTATACATATTCGGGTATATAGAAATGTACGTCTGGCTGGTCAGTTGTGGTGGGTGTGGCCGTGGGGTCCACTGAAAGGCTGCCAAAAAATAAGCTAGATTAGCTCATCAGCTAACTGATTAAAATCAACTCAAACATGTTTGGTGTACCCCACGGTATCTTGAAATGCAACTGCCAGACACTTTCAGTGGTGGGATACCCTTGCCAGACTTACATAACTGCAACCCCAAAAGTGACCTAGGTCAGCTGAAAAGCTAACCAGACAAAATTTGCTGGAAAATGTTCGTTATGACCCCATGTACCATGAATGGCCACTGCCAGACTTTTTTAGTGGTGGGTTATCCCTGCCAGACACACCCAAAAACCCTGCCCTCAAAAGTGACCTGGATTAGCTGAAAAGCTAACCAGAAAAAACTTGCTGGAAAATGTTCGTTATGACCCCTCATATCATGAATGACCACTGCCAGACATTTTCTGTGGTGGGGTACCCTTGCCAGACACGCCCAAAAGCCCCGCCCTCAAAAATGACCTAGATTAGCTGAACAGCTAACCAGAAAAAACTTGCTGGAAAATGTTCGTTATGACCCCTCACATCATGAATGACCACTGCCAGACATTTTCTGTGGTGGGGTACCCTTGCCAGACACGCCCAAAAGCCCCGCCCTCAAAAGTGCCCTAGATTAGCTGAAAAGCTAACCAGAAAAAACTTGCTGGAAAATGTTCATCATGACCCCATGTACCTTGAAAGGCCACTGCCAGACATTTTCATTGGTGAGGTACCCAGCCTTGCCAGACACGTCCAAAAGCCCTGCCCTTCAAAATGACCTAGATCAGCTGAAAAGCTAACCAGACAAAACTTGCTGAAAAAAGTTCAGTATGACACTATGTACCATGAATAGCCACTGCCAGATATTTTGAGTGGTGGGGTACTACCATCTCGTCAACCCTTGAAATGAAGATTCGAAGAACTCAGTATGTTACGATGTTGTGGACCCACGCTACTTCAGCATATCCTACTCAAAGCTTGCTACCAACTGACTATGGTTGGTCAGTACAGAACGACATCTTGCAACCTATTTGGTTCCAAGGGCCAGCCATTCCTGACACATTATTCACTGATGTTGACAATGCCCCCAGCTGCGAGAGTGACAATGCTGAAGTCCACAGCGATAGCGATGAGACTATCATCATTGACAGTGAGTTTGGAACTGGCATCGAAGTAGCTGCTCTAGATGACCTGAGTGATTTGGACTTGTCTGATGATGAGCCGTGGACTGAGGACTCCGATTCCGATCGAGAAGATGACTATATACATGTGATGAATGGTACTACTGTGCTAGATGTAAACACTTAGGCCTTGATCACAGTTCCATGTCGATATAATCACTTTGAACTAAAGGCCTGTATAGTGGCATGTCGAAGTGCCAGTGAGACAGACCTTGAAAATTCTGTCTAGTGTGATGGCCTATATACATGTACGTATATAATTAGGGTCTGACATGGTACTCAAGATCGGTAAGATCGAGAATTACAACAACGATATCCTGATAGCAACTAAACACTTGAAGCCTGGTAAGAATAACATTAATAATAAAAAGACCTTGCCTCCTCTATTGATGCAAGGTCAAACTTCTAAGAAGATAAGGGTTAAGGCTAATACCAATACCACACCAAAAG
Source organism: Lineus longissimus (assembly GCF_910592395.1). Lineage (NCBI taxonomy): Eukaryota > Metazoa > Nemertea > Pilidiophora > Heteronemertea > Lineidae > Lineus > Lineus longissimus. Next base: position 11,729,812 of record NC_088312.1, read on the forward strand.
ATGTGAAACATGATGAGATTAAAAAGACTGCTGTGACTAGTAGGCCTGATGTAGCCGGTAGGCCTACTGGACAGGTCAGGCCTGATGAAACCAGTAAGACTGTTGTGTCCAGTAAATCTGATGATACCCATGAAACAATCAAGTTTTTACTCTATGCTGTTGTTGGCAGTTTAATTCTTATTACTGTAAAGTAAATGGCTGAAGGAGGAGAAGATATCCAAGTGGATGATTTGAGTGTTCATAAATTTTCAGAATCAAACAGTAGTACTGCTGAAACATCACTCAGTAACTCAGAATTTGATGATGACACAAATTACCTCACAAATAGTGGTAAATTATCTGCTGAAACATCATTCTATGCAATAGATATCCCAATGTCAGAACCAAAAAGAGTAAAAAGTATTGACCCTGAATTAGAAAAAAGAGAAGTCAAGATACCTCGATATTGAAGATAAACTTGATAAGGCATTGAAAGCATCAGGATGGAATTATCACAAGAACAAACTGAGTAATCTTGTACCAATCATTAAGAGTGAATCAGAAGGCCAAGACCTGTACTACATTCCGTCACCAAAAGAACTTAATGATCCTACACCCGATCAACAACAAAAAAAATTGTCTTTTGGCGGGAAAGTAGAGTTTTTCGCTTAACTAAGGGTGATGGAAGCTTCTATTCTGCATCAACTTTAAAAGGCAAATATGGCACAAAATTCATTGAACGTTTGAAAGAACTAATTCTACCAAAAGAGTCAATTCCACCAGGCCCAAAAAAGGCAATTGCAATGTCTAACATGGAAGGTTTTTTACCAAGAAGGGAAACTCAATTTGTATTACCTGAAACACAGACAGTAGTTGATGAGATTATCACTTCACCTAAACCCATAGATAAAATCATAGATGCTACTGATCAAGAATTAAGTGCATTAGGTTTTACAGAACACGCTTTGGGAGAAATTAGAGGGTTAAAACACGCTGGGGATAATTATGCAGTAGTTAAGAGTGAGAGAAATATGCTTAATATGAAAATAGAAAACCTAGAAGAAGAACTTAACAAACTAAAAAGAGACTATGCTAAAGCAAAGGAAGATGATGGAGAAAGAGACGAGTTGAAAAAGCAAATAGATGAACTAGAAGACAGATTGTACGAGGAACAGGCAAAGGTATGGAGGCTAGGCAATGAGAGGGAATCACAAACTAGAAGACTGAAACGTTTGATCATTGATGTCTTGAAGAAACCAGATTCACAGATTTCACTCAAGGACAGAATCAAGTTACTTTTTAAGATTGAAGGCCTTACAATTGCTGCAATAGTTGCTGCAGTGACTATGATACTGACAACTTTAGGTCTTGGTATCAGTAATGCTTTGAAAGCTGTACCTAAACCAGGACCTCCAAGTCAAACCCAACCAAGTCCGGATAAACCATCATCAATTCCAGATAAAGTTAAAGAAGGAATAAAGAAGTTTGCTGAATGGCTAAAAGAACTGGCCAAGAAATCAGCTGCGGCTTTACCAGGAATCGTCGGTTCTATCGTATCATTTCTCCTGAAAACAATTGGTGCAGTTGTTGGGTTCATGGCCGAACATCTAGTCATTCTAGTGATTGTTGTTGTTAGCTCCATAATTTATGGTTTGATAGAAGGTGTTAAAGCTGTTAAAGCTGCTAAGTAAAATCAATGATTGATTGATTTTTCAAGTAAAATTAAATCAATTAAGTAAAATTAAATCAATTTCATGTAAATTAAATAGAATGACAACTGGATTACTTCTCAACACTGAAAGGAGTCATAAGATTCCACTCGGATTAAAGGCTGAGAGAAATCATCACATTATCACACACAATCCGTCTTCTGCTAATCCAAAAGAAACATTGTACATTAGAATACCTGCTTTAAGAGAAAATACGTTCTTTGTACCCAGATCTCTTTTTCTGTCAGCTGATGTCACCATTTCTGGTGATTCAAAGAACAGTGTGGTTAACAATCTCGGCAGAAACCTGTTATCCAAGATGGTAATTAAGTGGGGAACGGAACAGATATTTGATCTCAATGAATACAGTCATTATTCGACATTTAAAGATCTGTAGTTAACAGTGGAGGAAAGGAACGACAGGGTTTTTCAAGGTATTCAGTCAGAAAATCTTAGAAAGTTGAGATCAGGTGTGGCAGAAGCCGACGTTACAGGTGAAACCAGCGATGAGAAAACACTGAAGAAAGTGTTTGGAACCAAGTACAAGATACAGTTAGATTTTGAACTATTTTTCAACTATGCTCCATTTTACAAGTTTCCAATTCAAGAGGATGTGATCATCGAGATTACGTTAGCACCAAAGGAGGAGATTATCGTTACCAGCACAATTGCAAACATGAATTACAAACTTGAAAATATCAGTTTTGAATATGACACTGTAACTAACAAGGGATTAGCCAATACTCTAACAAACAAGTACAATTCAGGTTTCTCCATCTATTACGACTGGGTAGATCACTTCAAAACTGTCAACGTAACGGCAAATGAAACGCTGATCAATGAGAACATCAATTTTCCTCGAATGTCCATAAAAGGACTATTACTTCTATTCATTTCTGATTACACTGATGGTTCAAGAGATTCTGAAAAGTTTGAAAATCCTAACATCACAAAAGTTCAAATAACCATCGAAGGAGTTGCTAATCAGGTGTTTCCAGAAGGAATGAGAATGCTAGATCAATGGGAGGAGATCAAGAAACACTTCATGACAGAAGATTTAAAGAAAACTTGCGACTGCAACATGTCTATGAAAAAGTACTATGGAGACTCGAATAACTGCGGTCTTTGGTTGGACCTGAGAACTACTGAAGACAATAGATTACACGGATCGGGCAAAAAGCTTCAAAACACTAAAGATGGTATTCAATTGTCGATAACAAAAGAATCTGGAAAGGGGCCATACAAAATGCACATATTTGTGGTTTCTGATGCTCAAGTTAACATTCAAAATTCACAGATTGTTTCCTTGCAACATTAAGATCGTTAATTTTGACTGCAACATTAAGATCATTAATTTTGACTGCAACATTAAGATTGTTTTACAGTTAATATGAATCAATAGATTTCATTCTAAATAAATGGAAACACCAGGAAAGAAGGAAATCATCAATACACTGTACCAAAGTGTGTTATTGGCAACGGCAACAATTGGTTACTCATATTTACTTAAGAGATTCTTGAGAATTGCAATTGGCCCACCAAGTCAGGCAAACTTAGAAGAGATTCTTAAACTTGGCGGAATTGTAGCAGTCAGTAATGTAACATTGGAATACTTTTACGATCAAGGTATTTTACCCAGAAACATAATCAAGTAGAATTTACTGTACAGTAAATGAAAACCGTGGTGTACATTAATTCCAGTGACTACCCAGAACAGAAATCACATGATTTAACGATACATCTTAACACTGAAATTCAGAATGTAATTAGCGTCAGTTTGACATTTGCAGGAATACCTTGTACATTCTACAACATAAGTAAAGCAAAACAAAATAACGAAATTAAGGTGCGTGGACCTTCAACAGATGCTACAGAGATTAAAATACCCGATGGTCTCTATGACCTAGAAAGCTTTTCAAAGATGTTTGCAAATGAATTAAAAGAAAAGAGTTTAAGCAAAAATTCTGTTAAGTTTGATGTTGATGAACCCACTGGTAGGACAGTAATGAAGATGCTTAAGAGAAAAAATGGAGAGTTTTACCAGATTATGTTTTTTGGTAAAAGCAATGAATTATTTGGCTTCAAATCGGGATGGCCTTACCCCACATATCCAGTTTTACCAACAAATGGTGAGTTTGTAAGCGAGAGGCCCATAAATTTTAGACCAATGGTCTATTTTTGTTTTCCACTGTGACATCGTCAACAATGTAATGAGCAATGGCAAGCCATCAGATGTCTTAGCCACTGACCGATAAAAGAATCTAACTTTGGAGACATGATAGCATATATTCCTTTGGAGATAACATGGAAATTCCGTGCAAATCAAGTGTTGGCAAGTTGAATATTCGTCTAACGGATGAAAACAATGACATTATCGACCTTAATGGTTTTGATGTAAAGTACCAATTGACCTTTACTCACTGCACCTGATTTTTTACTCATTTTGGCTAAAATCACACTAAAATAAATGGCAGGAATAGCTATTATGGTTGGTTCTGCGATGGTGAATGGTTTAGCCTTCACCGGTTCTGGATACCTTTTTAAAGCACTAGACAAGAATGGCTATGAGACTGAAACAAAGAGACATAATTTAGCTCAAGAGCAATTGCAAAGAGCATCCACAGAATGGGATGAGCATAGGAAAAGTACCATTGACTTCGTTAACCTTGAATTAAAGAGAGAACATGAAGCGGCAATTGACTTAAAAAATGCCGACGCCTCACTTTCATTGTACAACAGTTTAAACCCACATAATGGAATTACCATTCCTGGACAACTGCAATTGAGCGACTACTACAAGCCCAGCGATGAAATGAAGAATTACGAATACCTTTGGATTATTTTAGGATTGAGCGGCTTGGGTTTGGGGATTTACTATTTTGTTGGAATGAAGAAGAAAGACTAAGGAAGAAGAAAGACTAAGGAAGAAGAAAGACTAAACGTGAATAAAACCATACGGGTGTTCTAGTCTTATGATTAATTTAGATCCTTTTGTCTTTTTAAGGGCATCTATGTATTTTTGCCTCTGGTCTTTAGGGATAACACTATTTTCTTCTAAGGCATCTTTCATTGCAGATTC